>NC_088923.1:4925000-5072500 GCF_038396675.1 Hydra vulgaris | reverse complement strand
ACAGCGTTTATGCAACGCTTTTTAGGTAACGTTTTTTCAACGCTAAGTTGCGACGTTTATTCAACGCTTTTTATGTAACGCTTTTTCAACGTTTAGTTGCGACGCTTTTGTAACGTCATTTAGTAACGTTTTTTCAACGTTACGCAATAACGTTTAATCAACGTCTATTAAACAACGTTACACATCTTTGCAAAATCGATTACTTTGTCAACGTTTCCGCAACATCTTTTGCGACCGGTTTCCAACGTTGATTCAACGTTGTCATGTTTGCTGGGTATAATTTGATTTCATTAAGGCGAAAAACAAATAAACGCGATGGTTTAATTATTTATGTAAATACTCATGTCATGCGTAATATAATACCTACGTATTATATTAGGCATGACATGAGTGTTTCTGACATTAATAAAGAGGTTTTAACGATTGAAATGCTTATCAATAAAACTAAAAACATTGTGATTAACTGTTCTTATTGGTACATTTTTACATGATGATGTTGTAAATAAAAGCAACCACGAAAGAAAATTACTTTACATATTATGTGATCTGAATTTAAATTGCTTTGATTATCATCATATAATAGCCTATTTGAAAATGAAGCAGTTCCTCTTATAAACAAACCAACTAGAATTGCTCAAACAACAGCTTCCTTAATTGATATTATTATAACCAACGATATTTTTAATAATTCGTTTAAAAAAGGGATTTTTAAAAGCGACATATCTGATCATTTCCCAATTTTCTTTTCAATAGAGATTTATGCAAAAATTTTATATAATGAAAAAAAATCATTTAAAATACGAATTTTTTATAATGAAAACCTAGAATCTTTTAAATATCAACTATCTTTAGTTAATTGGGACATTATTAACTTTTCTGAAGACATTAATTTAATACATAAATCTTTTTTTTAAAATAATATATGACATCAGTTTTCCCAAAGTAGAAGTAAATTACAAACATAAAAAAATTAAATCGCCATGGATTACTAAAGGTATTCTAAAACCTAAAATTAAACAAAAACTTTATATTAAATATATAAAATCAAAAGCAACTGAGACTAAGACCAGCTATAAAAATGGCAACAAACCCTGGTAAACTAAACTCAATAACTATCGCCCAATTTCGGTCCTTCCTGTTTTTTCAAAAGTTTTGGAAAGAATTTTGTATAATAGAATATATAACTATCTAACTAAAAAACAAAATATTATACAACCATCAATTTGGGTTCAAAAAAAAAAATTCTGTTGAACATGTAATACTTCAACTTACTAGAAGTATTGCAAATTCATTTGAAAAATCACAATATACCCTAGGCATCTTCATAGACTTATCAAAAGCTTTTGACACTATTGATCACGAAATTCTTTTTAAAAAACTACAACTCTATGGAATCACAGGGAATGTATTATTATTATTAAAAAACTATTTAAAAAATCGGAAACAGTTTGTTAAAACAGATTCAACCTCATCATCAAAATTATTAAATATATTATGCGGAGTTCCACAAGGATCCATACTAGGACCTTTGCTTTTTTTAATTTATGTTAATGATCTTTATAAAGCAACAAATTTGACAACAATTATGTTTGTCGATGACACAAATTTTTTTTTTAACTGACAATAACTTAACAACATTATTCTACAAAATGAATAGTTAAATCATTAAAATTTCTAACTGGTTTAAGTCAAACAAACTATCAATAAATATCGAAAAAAACTAAATAAATCCTCTTTTACCTAGCTTCAAAAAAAAACTTTCGAACATACCTTCCTTGTATCTTTCGAGTATACCTTCCTTGTATCTTTCGAATATACCTTCCTTGTATATTGATAATACTGAAATAAAGAGAGCTAAAGTTACTAATTTCTTGGGTGTTTACATTGATGAAAACCTCACATGGAAAAATCATGTTAACAACCTAAACAATAAAGTTGCTAGAAGTATAGGAATGCTATTCAAATGTAGACCTTTTTAAATAAATATGCTTTAATCCAATTATATTATTAATTTATTGATTGCCATATTAATTATGCTGATCCTGCATGGGGTGGTATAAATAAAAGTACACAAGAACCTCTTTATCGTCAACAGAAGCATATTGCACGTCTTTTAAACTTTAAAGACTGTTTTACTCATGCCAAGCCTCTTTTACTTAAAATGAATATTCTTAATGTATATCAACTTAATGTATATAATATTCTTTGCTTTATGTATAAATGTAAATCAAACACTTCACCTTATCCTTTTTATAATTTATACTCACATAAAAAAAAAATACCATCTTCGAAATGAAAACTTTATCCAACAACCTTTATTGCATACAAATTTTAGTCTTTTACGAGATCCCGCATTCTCCATCTTACTCACTTAATTAATCTTGTAATCATTTTATTATAATATTAAAATTATTATAATTGTAAAACGACTAATATTGTAAAACATTTAAAGAAAGAACAAAAAAGTTATTAATAGAAAAATAAAAATAAAAAACCCAATGGGCACAGGACGTACTTGGACGTCCATAGTACATACCGTCTCGGTCCATTCGTCCAAAATGTCCAAAATGGTACGTCTTTGGGCGTCCAATGGACGTTCAAATACCTACAATTTTGGACTTGGACAATTTTGGACGCCCAATGGACGTCGAAAAACGTCCAAGTCCAAAATAGTACGTTCTCGGTCGTCCATTGGACTTACTTTTACGCATGCGTGAAAATAAAATATTTTAAAAATGGTTAAAAAAAACCATACTCATAATATATAATACTACATATAAATATATAAATACTATGACTATGAAAAAACATAGTTTGAAAGTTTTTTGAACTTATTTTAAAACAATAACTATTTAGTTAAAGTTATCAAATATTAACTATATAGCTTTATAATGATATATTTTTTATTTAGATTAATAAATTTGATTAACAAAAATATTTTTCCTTCAAAAAGTTTATTTTGTGGGCTTATTATAAAATTGAAATCAAAAAATACTTCTTCGTGCTAATAATAGAACTACATTTCTCTATTTTTTAATATAATTTTTGTATGCAATATAAATTTATTAGATATTTTATACTATAAATTGTAGATATTTTTTTTTTTTAATTTTGTTATTTAGGTGCCCCAACAAGACCTAACGGTCTTGTCACAAAGCACCGCGGAAGTGCATTTAACTAGGAAGTTCACGCCTCCTTTCTTACCGTGATGCAAAAATATGTCCAAAATTCGTTTCAAATCTGGATCTCCTGCTTCAAAAGCAAGCGCTCTAACCACTGCGCCACGGCTGCCAAATTTTACATAAATATAGTTGTAGTTGTAATTTATTTTTAAACATAATATTGTTACAATCATGTATCGCGGATACATCTATGTATCTTGTTGATTAAGGAATGTATCCATGTATCTATTTTTTGATTTTATTATTTGTTTAGAATTTCAATTCAATTTGCTTTAAATTTGCAGAAAAATTTTCAGCTGATTTATAATTTGCAAGCCCAAATCCTTGATAGGCTTAAAAATATCGAACGAAGCGGAAATGTTGATTTTATTTTGAATGATGACAATATAGAAAAAAAACTCAATAAGTTCATTTGATTCAATATTATTAAAAATATTTTAAAAACAAGTTCAAATGCAAGAAAATCAAGGTAACTTCTAATGTTCACTCACTTAAAAAATAAAAATCTATATTCCAATTTTTATTATCGCTGAAGAGTGATGCCTTGGTGTGTAAAAATTTTAGTGAAAATAGTATTTGTATATATATATATATATATATATATATATATATATATATATATATATATATATATATATATATATATATATATATATATATATATATATATATATATATATATATATATATATATATATATATATATATACATAGATATATAGATATAGATCTACATATATAGAAATGAAAACTTTATCCAACAACCTTTATTGCATACAAATTTTAACAATTTGTATGCAATAAAAAGAAATTACAATTTCTTGGTGTGTAAAAATTTTAGTGAAATTAGTATTTGTATATATATATATATATATATATATATATATATATATATATATATACATATATATATATATATATATATATATATATATATATATATATATATATATATATATATATATATATATATATATATACATAGATATATAGATATAGATATATAGATAGGTATGTATATCTATATATATTAGGATGGGTCATTATGATGTAAATGTTATATATATATATATATATATATATATATATATATATATATATATATATATATATATATATATATATATATATATATATATATATATACAGATAGATATATAGATATAGATATAGAAACAGATATTTAGATATAGATATAGATATAGATATATAGATAGGTATATACATCTATATATATTAGAATGGGTCATTATGATGTAAATGTTAAGTTGGGGCTGTGAAACATTACTAAAATGTTGCATTACAGTCTACTTATGAAAAAATCTTCTTTTGAAATAAAATGGAAGCGTGTCTTGGATCCGCAACTTTGGTAATTTAAATTACTGTATAATCGTATAATGTAAATACACGTGGTTTAATGCTATGTTTCATTACTCAACATCTTGTTACATTAAATTTAAAAATGCAAGCAATTGGTGAAGGAGAAATAGTTAGAGTGTAGTATGCAACAAATAACAGCGAATTGTTTCAGTTATTTGCTATTTGTTATAGGTCAAGAAGTCAGATTTAGAGTAAATTTTCGGTAATTCTGCTCGAGATTTGTGACACTGCAAAATCATTCCATGTCATGATTTGTGTCCGAAAGCTTTCATAGTTGTTGCTGAGATGTTTTTAGTAATAATAGTAATATTAATAGTAATAATAGTATAGCTTTAATAGTACGTACAACTGCCTGAGAATGGCATGGAATACCACTCAAGACATCAAAGTGAAACTAGAAGTGTTCAAGATCATCATTAGAAACAGTTTGAAAAAAGCGATGATGGTGTTACGATAGCAATAGTCGATCATCTTTATGAATGGCGAAACTTTCGGATCAAGCTTGATGCTTGATTTATCAAAGACACGTATCTTGCTACTTTGTGATGTAGCTCGTGCGTCAATTATTTTGTCACACGAAAACTGACGAATTGATACATTTTCAACTCCTCCTCCAAAGCTCCTCCAAGAAGAATGTTCTCAAGATGAGCAAAATAACAGTTATTTTTCAACACTGATTCAAGAATTTCCCAGTCTTCTTCTCCTAGTTCATAGCACTGCTTCATAAACATTTACGATGAATCTTGTAATTCTATGCAATGGTTTTTAAGAACCTTCCTTAGACATATACAAACGTAAAATACGATTGATCTTCGTTAGCCACCTTGCATGGTTTAGATTTTCTGACATAGCAGTCTAGAGAAGCAATATTTGATCACAAGCAGTGTATCTCTGCTGAACAGCTAAGCAATCTTTTAGAAGGTATATTTGATCAGAGCTTAAATCTTTCTTAACATTAACACTTACATCCTCAGCTTTACCAGGTATATGTTTAAAGTTCACAATAACTAAATCTTTTGAATCAAAATCTAGTGCAATGTATATTTTACCTGTTGAAGTAGCTGGACCTGTTGAATGTACACCATCCAGAACCGAGAAATATTTTCTAAAAGGTAGTTCATTTGCATGTAACAAGCAGACCAACCATTACAATGTTCTCCCAAGACCTTCTTCTAATTTTCTGATTACTCCATTGTGTTGACATGTGTTATTCACAGTACTATCGCAAACAACTGCTGCTAAATTGTCTGATAATTTCATGTTGTTGATGCTCAATAATATCTTTTGTGCAATATCAACAGCTTTACTACTTTGTAGCGTGACATGATTAACATATTTGTTTTGCGGAAATGACACTATCACATAGTATTCTTCTTTAAAATCTCGTCGGACGCCACTTCTTTTAATAGAAGTGATATCCTGCTTCCCATCAAATCCAATACAAAGTACTTTTTGGACTTCAGCAGGATGCTTTTTAACTTCCTTTTTCCACATATTTCTCTGACGACAAAGTTTTGCTGGATCAATAGCTTTCTCTGGTGTTATAAGATCTAAATCTTTTAGTACGGCATTTGCTATGAGGCAAGCATCCCTGTTACTGATTTTACACCTATCCATGGCCTTACATAACTCAGGATATTGTTTAGTGTTATAAACCTTGATCTCTTCATCACTTGACATCCGTTGACATCACTTGACATCACTTGATAACTTGGCATCACTTTATCATCTGACATCTCAATTGGCAAAAATTCTTCATCTGACTTTGACTGTTCATTATCACTGCAATATTTTTCATTTGGATCAATTTCTTTATCAAACTTCAATTTCTTATCTGTAATTGGTAAATTGCATGTTTTACTTCTACTTTTTTCTCTCTTCTGCACCTTAATTGTTTCTTCTTTGTCTACTTTTCCTATTTTCATCTTCCGTACCGTTTTTTGATCTATTCAGAACTCCCATTCTAGTGTTGGAATTTTTTTGGTAGTGGACATGAACAAGCTGACCTTTTTTGAAGACCATTCTCAAAACACTTACACAGAGAAATATCGAATTGTTGGTCTAACATCTGTAAACTTGATTTAAATGTTGCAGAGGACTTCTTGCCATCAGAGAATTGACCAAGCTCATGTGCTTTGTTAATTAGTCTCTTAATGCGAATAACTAAGCTGCTAACTACAATGGCAGAAATACTTCCTTTGTTGTAAAGGGCTTTAATTTCATTTGCTATGACTGTTGCTCTTTCAGTAACACTTGCGCAATTGTTATTTTTTAATAAATAGTCATATGCTTTGAAAACATCATCAGAAGTTGACAGTTGATTTGTTTGGAATGGTCTAGGTTGTCCAAGCATACCATTTTCAGTTTCACTTTGTGTTTTAACAGTAGCCGTTTTTATTTTCAATTTTAACTAATTAAACTAAAACAAAAAAACAAACAACGTAATTTAGACGTAATATATACAAGTATATATCTTATAATGTGCAGATCATGTTAATCGGAAGTCAACAAACAACACTAACAGCTTTTTGTCTTATATTTCGTAGGGTGTTCTAAACTTTTGAAAAGTTTTGTATACTATTAATATAATATTATTAACAAGAAACATCAAAAAATCTAAATCTTAATGCTTTTATCCGGCAATTATACGACTGTTGTAAAAAAGCATCATTTTGACCTGACATAGTAAAGTTCAAGTTAAAGATGGCAAAACTAAATCAAGTTTTTATTACATTTCTTTTACATTTCCTTAATAGAGACAACAAAATGCAACTTTATTCCCATATTTCATAACAAAAAAAAAAAAAATTCGACCCACCCTAATATATATATATATATATATATATATATATATATATATATATATATATATATATATATATATATATATATATATATATATATATATATATATATATATATATATACATATATATATATATATATATATATTATATATATATATATATATATATGTATATATGTATATATATATGTATATATTAATACTTAAAAAACTTGTAAAAAAAGGTGATTAATTTGCTTACAATATATTGTGAATCTATATGGTTAGTAAACGACCAGGATTGATATTTGACCGGGGCTCGGACCGGGTTTGATAAAATATAGCCAGGGCCGGGGCCAGTTTTGTGACCGGGGCATTACCATCATGATCAGGATCATTATCATCATCATTATCATTATCATTATTATCATCATTATCATCATCATTATCATCATCATTATCATCATCATTATCATCATCATTATTATCATCATTATCATCATCATCATCATCATCATCATCATCATCATCATCATCATCATCATCATCATCATCATCATCATCATCATCATCATCATCATCATCATCATCATCATCATCATCATCATCATCATCAGGCTTTAGCTTTCCTCCTTTATGATGTTTCTCTAATATAAACAATCTAGAGCATTTTCTTTCTTTAACTAAACCTCATTCATATAATCTATAAGGCACTCTCTTCAAGTTTTCTTACTTCTACCACTACCATTTTCTCATGAAGCTTCTACCTCTCTACATGCTGATACTTAAATCACTTTAATCTTCTCTAACAAACGTTGTCCGATTAGACGCTTTTTTTCTAATCTGTCTAAGACTATACCTCCTTTTCATGTTGTCATAGAGTCACAACACACACTTATGTCATCTTCTATTTTGGCAAATACTACACCCTATAAATACTAAAGTTTATATAAATATGAAAGGCTATAGTTTGCCATCATCTAAATGAATAGCAAAAATATATGTTTATACCCATAATATGTATGTAGAAAGCGCATCTTAGAAGCTTTTATTCCTTCTGGAATAAAAGCTTGTCCTTTTATTATTTCAAGAAACCAATGTAAAAATGTCCTGTCTGATGCTCAGCTCTATTATTCTAAGTTTACTAAACCTTGTTTCTTACCTCAGATGCTAGGATCTAGAGACTTTTGGTTTGTCTTCTCAGTGTCATTAACTAAAGTAAGTTTTTCAAATCTCAAGAAAATACTTTAACCTCTCCAACTATCCTACAATTAGTCTTCACTCTGTTATTTGTTTCTTTATATAAAGTTTTTGAGATTAATAAATTATTTCTTTTTAAGTGCAGGATTAAAGTTATTCTTGAAGGCCTACACTCTACTTTATTTCAAGTAACTTTAAGGGTACCACAAAGTTCTATCTTTGCTCCTGTAATGTTTCTTATCTACAATAATAATCTTCATGAAAATTTTACATTTAAAGTACTTCTATTAGCTAAGGACTCAACTTTATACTCTTGTCTTGAAAATCTTCACTTTTTGATTGCTTTGAACAAGCGCCGGTTTTTAATCCGATCTCTCTTTTGTTACAGCCTATAGCTTGCAGTGGCTTGTGCATTTAAGGCAACAAAACTCATTTGTTTACTGAAAAAAAAAATTGCAACATTGTTGGCATATATTGACGAATAACAACCCTCTTAATCTCAGACAAAGTCTAAAAGCACATTGTAAATGTAGTTTTATCTGCCAAGCTTGAACCACTCTCCCATTGTTGTAAGGTTGCATTTTCTTCTTTTTTCTACAAATACTATCATTGTCAATGTTTAAACAAGCTATCCTCACTATTAAGATAAACCAAAACTCATTTTTACTTCTTGTTCAACAAGTTGCATCCGTTTACTGTATCTGTTCCTTCATGCTTTAAATAATTTTATTAATTCAGTCTTTTATTCTTGCACATCAAAAAAGCCTTTTAACTCTTCCCCATCATCGTGTTTTCATTTTTAATACATCCTGCAACTTTTAACGTTTTCAATTAACCATTTACTTTTTTAAGTCCTAGCTTAATAGTGGTTGCTTGCAAGTTGGAAGTAAATTCGAGTTTAAAAATATATGCCAGTATGTAATAAATATTAAATGTAAATATAAAACTATAATACAAAAAGTATTATAAATTTTTTTCTAGCCCCGGCTATCAGCCCTTCTAAATCTTATAATTTTGCCAGGGCCGGGGCCTGGTTTGCAAAAAGTCTCATTTTTACCCGGGGCCCCGGTCGCTTACTATATATGGTATTGAAATTTGGTTCAATATTTAATCATGCTTTTAATTTATTTTAATAATTTCTAAGGGTACTCAAATAAGAGGAATGGGAGGAGCGACTCCACGGAAAACAGTTAAAATTGTTTTGAATAATATCATGGAATACACGCATTATTTAGCTCCTTATTATAAATGCATAAAAGGTGAGCATTGAATGCGAGTTTTTAGCTATTGCATTTTATATAAGACTGAAATGTTTTTGTTAAGAGTAAATAGCAGAATGTGAAACAGTAATACGTTGCTCATTTTCTCCTATTCATTATTTGCAAATATATTTGCGGTCGTTTTTATTTTATTTTAGTTTTTTTATCTATGACTTTCTAAAATTAATAACAAGTATTTTAATATAAATTTTTATTGTGAATGTCTTTTAATTTGTTGACTTTTTGGAAATCAAATTAAAAAGCAAAGTTTCTTTACTTTGCTTTTGAATTTAATTGTTTATTTTTGGTTTTCTAAAACATGCTTTATGATTGACAGACAATTTTGTGATAAACATTATTTCTTTAGATACTATTGTATGTTGCAATTTGGTTATGATGCAAGCAACATCAAGTGTGCAATTGGCGACATTTATTTAACAATCTAGCAAAAACATTATTTATAAAAATAATATTTTTGCTAGATTGTTTTCATATATTGATATTGTCAAAAATATTACTCTTTTTATTTTTTTGTAATGATTTGTATCAATACTGGACACACATACTGAGATTTAATTATTTATGAAGTAACCTTATTATTATCCTAATAAGGGTTGCCACTCGTGTTGAATCTCAAAAACACGTGTATATTAAATTTAGACTTTGTGGGAAAAAAAAGACTTCATTTCTTATATTAAGACTTCATTTTTTATAGTTACTAGAAATGGAGTCGGTATGAGAATAAGCTGAATAAAATTAAACGCTGAATGAACGGACAAAATTTAGACGTCCAAAAGCGTCTATTGTGGACCTCCAAACAGACTGTTTTGGACGTTCTTGGACGTACTTTATAGGTCCAAATTGGACGGACAAAAGTCGTTTCATTCGGTACGTCCAGTGAACTCCACGGACGTCCATTTGGACGTAAAAACGGACAATTTTAGACGTCCTTGGACGTACTATGGACGTCCGTGTGCCCATTGGGAATAAACGAAACTGGTAACACTAAAAAAATGTCGCAATCTTTGCCGATAGTTATTGAATTAGATGACAATTTTTTCTTGATCAAAAAACAATTGCTTCCGAATTTAATAAATATTTTGTATCTGTAGGACCAAACCTAGCTAAAAAAATTTCAAGCCCTAAAAGTTAATATGACCCTCTAAACTCGTATCTAAGTTATTTTGATTTGTCTTTTGAAGTATTTGAAATTGCTTTTAAATTGTTTAAGATAAATAAGGTTATTGGTGCTGATGATGTAAATAGGAATATTAAGATATGTACCAGAAAAAATCTGCGCGTGTTCTGATGTGGTGTTTACGAAAACCGTGCATCATTTTAAATAGCTAATTGTTTTAAAAGGTCATTGTATAGTGTTATTCAAAATTTAAACAGCTCTGTTATCACAACAATTAGTTTTAATTGAAATGTCATCAAATCAAGATAAAAAGCGATAAAAATTTTTGCATTTTCTGGTTGAAAATTCTAGTGTATCAAACAAAACAATTGCTAAAGAGTTGCAGATTGCTTTGAGATTATTGCAGAGTGTTGTAAAACGATTTAAGGACACTGGTACAATCAAAAGGAAATCAGGAAGAAGAAAAAAAAATGTTTTGTTAGACGAGATCTTGGTAAAAAAGTGAAAGATGCCTAAGACAGAAAACCGAAGATTTTTGTTCGAACTTTGGCGAATAAATTTATAACAAGTGCTTCCACTATACAAAGAGTAAAAAGAAGTTGTTGCTATAAATCACATAAAAAGAAAAAATTCATCGTCGCGAAGAATAGCAAGAAAATGTTGCAATTCATTGTTTAAAGCTACTCTATAAAAAATTATATGCCAAAAAAACTTGTTTGATTGTTGACGATGAAACTTATTGTGCTGCATATTTCCGGTCTCTTTCAGGACACCAATATTATTCAGCAATTAATTGCAAGAAACTGAATTCCGATTATAAATGCATTGAAATGCAAAAATTCGCTAAAAAAAATCTTACTTTGGCAAACAATTTATAAATGTGGTGAAAGAAGCTCTTGTTTTGTGACTACGGGAACAATTAACACCAAAATATACATAAAAGAATGCCTCAAGAAACGCGTTTTGCCGTTTTTAAAAACACACACGGGTAGCCCGTTATTTTGGCCCCATTTAGCTTTATGTAACTACTCTGGGACAACTTTAAACTAACTTAGAGAACACAGTATTTTTCAACGAAATCTACTTCGTTGAAAAACACTGTAAATTACCAAATTGTCCCGAACTACGTCCTAACGAAAGATATTTGGCTCTTGTCAAAAGAAAACTAAGGTTCAATGTAAAAGAAATCAAAAACATTAAAGACTTCAAAAATAAATGGATTAGAGCTACCAAGAAAGTCCAACCAAAGACTGTGCAAAAGCTGATGTCGAGTCTAAAACGCAAAGTGCGTTCGTTCTCACAAAACTTCACAAACTTTCTTAAGTGAAATTTAATAAAAGTATATTTACTTTTAAAATATATACATAACATTTAATATCGAAATTCAATTTTTGAGTAATTATCCTTTAAAATGACCGCGCAGATTTTTTCTAGTACATGTCTTATTATAGGCTGTTTTGACGTTTTAAAAGACATACTTTTCCGAATTTTTAAATGCTCTATTAATCAGGGAGTTTTTCCTGATGATTTAAAAATAGCAAAAATTATTCCTACATTTAAAGAAGGAGAAAAAACTAATTTAAAACATAATTTAATCTAATTTCTAACCTCTCTGTTTTTTCTAAAATTTTAGAAAGAATTTTATACAACAGAGTATACAATCACTTTTTAGCAAACAAATTATTATATAACATCCAATATGGATTCAAAAAAATAATTCAACGGAGCATGCTATTATTAAGCTTACAAGAAGCATATCAGACTCATTTAACAATTCTAAATTTATATTGGGAATATTTATTGATTTAGCGAAAGCCTCTGATAGAATTTATCATAAAGTTCCAGCTAAAAAATATTGTGGTATAGCAGACAGTGTTTTAAAATGGTTGAAAAGTTATTTAACTAATCGTAAACAATTTGTTTACGCCAATGAAACAATTTCATCAAATTGTTAAATATTACATGTGTATATTTAACATCCAATATGGATTCAAAAAAATAATTCAACGGAGCATGCTATTATTAAGCTTACAAGAAGCATATCAGACTCATTTAACAATTCTAAATTTATATATATATATATATATATATATATATATATATATATATATATATATATATATATATATATGTAAATTATGTTAGTGTATTTTACAAATAAAGTGCTCAATGTTCTAAAAGAACAGAACAATAATAAATTCTCTTCCTGAAGATTTAGCTTCATGAACTCTTTCTGATGATCCAGCAATGGTGATACTTCAAGTTGAAGAAAAAAGTTATATAAGTGTTTTTTTACTAATTTATATATATATATATATATATATATATATATATATATATATATATATATATATATATATATATATATATATATATATATATATATATATATATATATATAGAAAGAGAGAGAGAGAGAGAGAGAGAGAGAGAGAAAGAGAGAGAGAGAGAGAGAGAGAGGAGAGAGAGAGAGATGAAGCGATAGTTAACCAAAATTGTATTTGTTGCGTTTTTCTCATTCAAGACTTTTCAAACATAGCGAGTTCACCAACAAATTCTGAAAAAATTTTGAAAAATTATATAAATATTTGTATATATATGTATTTATAAATATATATATATATATGTGTGTGTGTGTATATATATATATATATATATATATATATATATATATACAACCCTCGGAATTAAGGTTTATATATATATTAATATATATATATATATATATATATATATATATATATATATATATATATATATATATATATATATATATATATATATATATATATATATATATATATATATATATATATATATATATATATATATATACAACCCTCGGAATTAAGGTTTATATATATATTAATATATATATATACATATATATATATATATATATATATATATATATATATATATATATATATATATATATATATATATATATATATATATATATATATATATATATACAACCCTCGGAATTAAGGTTTATATATATATTAATATATATATATACATATATATATATATATATATATATATATATATATATATATATATATATATATATATATATATATATATATATATATATATATATATATATATATATATATATATATATATATACAACCCTCGGACCTTAAAGTGTTTGAGGTCGGCAGTTTTTTGCCGACCTCATTTTTCCTAATTCCAAGGGTTGTATATATATATATATATATATATATATATATATATATATATATATATATATATATATATATATATATATATATATATATACATATGTATTTTGTTTATAATTAATTTTTTTTATGTATGTAAGATTTTTCTTAAATATACTGAAAAAGTTTAACAACTATTCTCTATTTTGAGTGACAAAAATGCAAGTATAGTTACAATGAAATAATCATAACTTAAAACAAAGTAAGTTTAGGTTAGAAACATTTCATAAATAAATCTTTTAATGAATATATAAAGCTATATTTAGATTATTTCTACTCCAGCTAGCATTTGCTCTACATTATTTACACATGTAGAAATAACTTTGTATACATAATATTGAGCAATGATTTTTTTTTAGCTTAAATTGAAGACTTTATTCAGTAGTAACAATCATAGATTATAAAATAGTTAAGAATGCGACTGTACATAAAAAAATAGAAAAATCTTTATTTCACCTTTTTTTTATTATTGTTATATAGGTGCCCCAAGAAGACCAAACGGTCTTATCACAGAGCACCGCAGAAGTGCATTTAACCAGGAAGTTCACGCCTCCTTCCTTCGTAAACAGTGGTTAGAGCAAGCGCTCTAACCACTGTGCCACGGCCGCTTATAAAGATTGACTAAAGATTGACCTTATAAAGAATGACAAATATAAATATTGGCAACCTAAATTTTGACTAAACATTTTGAACTAAATAGATGTAAGATGCACACATAAAGTGATTCAAAGATTTCAATTTCTAAACTTCAAGAATCAAGTGTTTTTTTTTTAACTTAGCTCATGAATGCAAACTTCTTAATAACTTTTCAATATTGGTTTTATATCTAATATTTCTAATTAAATACTTCAATGTAAGTCTATATAAAGGATTGGAGTGAGCAATCTTTTGTATTTGCTTTTTTAATATTAATTTTATAACGAAAAATGCAACGTATCACAATTGTTTGCACATTAGTCCTGATATTACAGTGCAAAAAGGTGCCAGATGCAAGTTCATCTGTTGTTATTTAACATTTTATGCTAAATAAAACCAGATTATTATTTTTCATTTCAAAAATTATATTTCAAAAATTAAAAAATGTGTATTTATTTTTAACAAGTTAATAAATAATACATGAAACATTTCTTCCACAAGTTTTTTTTTTTAGGTGCCCCAAGAAGTCTTCATGGTCTTATCACAGAGCACCGTAGACAAGCATTTAATTGTAAGTTCACACCTCCTTCCTAACCAATGTTGAAAAACTTGCCCAGAGGTTTGGTTTGAACCAAGGATCCTTTGTTTCTGAGACAAGTGTGTTACTACTATGCCACGGCTGCTAAAAAAGATTTCAGAGAAGCATTGTTGCCCTTTATTGTTACGATAAACTGCGATCAAGTTTTAAGCCTATAAGTGGAACAGGTATGTTAATAAATGTTGACTTTTCATTTTTCAAAAGATACTATGGTGTTAAATTCAATTTTCAGTTTTCTACAGCAGTTTTTTCATTAATATTTTACTCTGTTCTAAATATGTTTTTACTTTTATAATAGGTTTTTAATATGCAGTATTTATGGATACCACGATACCAGATATACCATTCCTAATGTCTGATAACAAAAAGTCTTCATCTGCAGTGAATATCCTGTAGAAAAAGACTGAGTTTGAAGATTCATTATTTTTTATGATAAAATAAATCATATAACAAGGTTTGATGAAAGTGAAATAATTTTAAATAATAAAGTAAAGTTTTATTTGCTGTTATATTCTTGTTTACATTTATGTAAAAAGTTTTCCTAAATAAAGTAAAATGTGATCAAACTAAAAAAGATTTTTTAAGGTCGTTTTCAGCTTCTGCTTATAATGTTTTGGATGAAATTATGTCAAAATGAGTTATAGTATTGTTTAAGGAACTTATGAAAGTATTATTGTATGGAGTAGTTATAGGTTATTTTTAATAAAAGTGGTGTCGTTTATATTGTTCCTTTTATATACTGTGTAAAATTTTACATTACTTATTTCTTTTTATTTACATTTTAATTTATTTTTTTACATGCTAGTGAAATACATGAAAGATTTCTATGGTTTTTTTCTTTTTAGGAACATGAGTGTCACATACTGCAAAGTTCGATTTGGTCGATAAGTTTATAGTCAATCGTTTGAAGAGAGCTCTTAATAGAATAGCATTATTTTTATGTTTTTGTATGCTTAAATTGTAAATAAACAAAAAATGTTTAAACTTTTAGTTATTTATCTGGATTTAGGCTGTTAGACCTAAGTTTTCAGTTGTGAAAAGGTTTTTTTTTTGTATAACATAAGTTATTTACTTAAATTACTTATTCTTGAAAAAAGACTTTTAGGAAAACGTTAAAAACGATAAAACTTTTCATTTAGACTTCATAAAAACCAATGAATAACAATTTCAGAAAAACGTCCGTTCACCGCTTCATACGGACGTTTTAAAAACTAATAAAAAACGTTCACAATACGTTTTTAAAAAAACGTCCGGTCACTGTTTCATATGGATGTTTAAAAAACCATTAAAAAACATTTTTACGGGACCATTAAAAAACGTTCGCAAAACATTCTTATGCCCAATGCAGTGGGCACAGTAACGTTCAATTGTAATATCCATTTATATGAAGTTACGAAATCACGTCTTTTTTGGACGTGTCGTGAACGTCCCAAATAAACTTGAATTAACGTGTTTTGGTCGTTTATTACACGTAGTTAAGACCAGTTCTTGAGACGGAAAATTTAGTTGTCAAGAGTTCTAGCAAACCAAATTTTCCGTTTTTCTTTTAAGAAAAGAGACGAAATATAAATGGATATGTAGGGTAGATTAGGGTATTATGAGTCCCTTAAGCAAAAATTGGAATAATTTCAAAAATAATTAAGCTGGATCCAAAATTTTTGCGAATAAACAATATTTAGGGATCCCTTCTCATGATCCACTCAGATATTTGGGCACCCGAAATTTTTTCTTAAAAACACAGAGGTTTTAAAAACGTCACAAAAATGCTCATATTACCCAGACCACTTGGTAATATGAGCACTTTAAACTAGCTCAAAAAAAAAGATTAATTTTGTAAAAAAATACCAACCCGAAAATTAGAACTAATTTTTGGAATGTAATGATTTGTTTTTAACAAAACTTATCATTAAAAGATCAAATTTTAAGCCACTTTTTGTTGAAACAATACTACTATGTTTTCCGCAAGAAAAAAAAAAAAAAAATTGTTCGTAATTTTTTCAATTTTATCAACTCAAACCTTTGAACGATAAAAATTCAATTTTTTTGAATTTAAATTACAGAAAAATATTTAGTATTGTTTAAATATTAAAAATTTTTACTATATTTTATTTTTATTCAAAAAACCAATTAAAACCACTGCTTTTTTAGGACTTTAAACTAGATAATTTCAATGAAAATCACTGGGTAATTTGAGCATGCTCATATTACACAAAAATGGCATCTTTAAATAAAGTCAAAACAAAATATTTCTATGCATTGTTTTTCAAGCCAAAAAGGATTGGATTTTTAGCTAACATAATTTTCTTTATGAAAAAATTAATTTCATTATTTTAGCACCAAAATTTCGCGCCACAGACATATTCATGCGTTATGATATTATTTTAAAAAAACAAAAAATTTAACAGCGTTTTAATTAGATGATACCCGCTAATTACTTCATATAGATTTACGCTAATTGCACTGATTCCTGTAATCACTACATAAAGTCGATTCAAAAAATACATAGCAACTTTAACTTCACTGCTTACATCTAAGAAATCTTTAAGTATGCTCATATTACCAAGGTGCTCATATTACCCTAATCTACCCTAATTATCTTTTAGCATTAACATTCTGTCTGGACTTTCTGTAAAAAAAAAAAAAAAGTATATATATATATATATATACAATAGTAATAATTCTGCTGTTATTAATAAACATTCTACATAGGGATAAAGTTAGTTACGATATTTTATCTTAGAACACGACATTATTGCCGTGTTCGAATGCATAGATGTTAAAAAGATAGAAAACTCAAACAAACAATAAAATAACTAAATAGTGCATAATAACATTAAATAACAATACATTAATTTATTAACAATACCCATCATTGCTTTGTATAAGAGGGTTCGCTTGAAAGGACGCTTTCCTTTGTTTCCAGCTTTATTGAATTTCGCTTGAATTCGTTCAGGCATTTGTTTACTAATTAAGAGGATGTATTACCCCTCAGCTTTTGAAAACGTTGGATCTATATAAATAATATCAAAGTTCTCTGATAAATAGATTTTATGTTTCACAATACATAAATCTTAATTTTATCATTACGTTTCACTAAAGGTATGTGAAAAAAACTTGGAAATTGCACACACACTAGTTTAATAAAGGATCTTTATCTGTTATAAAAGACCGTTAACATTTTTTTCTCCCAATATCTGGCAGAGAGTGTATTTTAAGTGTGATAGTTAGACTTCATTAGTAGCTTTTGATTAATAAATATAAAAAAGGACTCAAAAACATTAATTACTATTAACTCAAATTCACTTTTATCAACTAACTTTCTTTCTAGCTGATCAAATTCTTCTATGGACACCTCTTAATATAGAACGACGAATCATTAGGCTCAATTCTCTGTCCAAGTCGATCAATAGGAGCAACAATATTAGCTTGTGTTGTTTTGATCTCTGCCATTTCCATGAAGAAAGCGTATTGCCAACCTATGATAAACCAAAACCTAGAAGCTACACATACAAAATAATTTTAAAACATCATTTAATATTGGGATTAACTTAATCAAAACAATATTTAATAAGTTATAGCTTTTGAAAAAATCAAAGTCAATATTATTCCTTTGAAAACAAGTACATTAAGGCAACATTTTATGATCAATGCAATTCGTACCATTAGACAAACCAATTTAACTGCCTTGTATTCAATCTTTGGGAGAGTAAACAAAAAGTGGTAACAAAAATTCTCATATGGTGTGTAATTTATTTTTTGATATACTATAGCCTTTTAGAAAAGTTTTGAATGGAAGAAAATCTTGTAGATTTTCTTCATATTGGGACTCATCGAAAAAATGGCTGATAAAGTACATATTACTTAGGGTAATTGGGTCATGGATCATCAAAGTCTTTGGCAGAACTAATAAAGGAATAGTTGTGTCAAGCCAAATTTTGTTAGTAATAAAAAGGAATATTTACGCTTGAGATCCATAGTATTGAATGTAACTGGAGGTTCACCATAGTTTCCAAAATAGTTTGTATTTCTTTGCAAACCATCAACGTTCTGTTGACTAGGGGGTGGTCTAAATAGCGTCTTGTTTTTTCTTGATGATCTTTTAGGTTATTTTGAACATTTCGGTAATTCTCTTGACAACAAACTTAAGTTTCCCGTTGACTGTCCATGCTGTGATGAGTTCAATGTTAAAGATTCTGCCTGATAAGTTAAGCTACTTGAAGAACATTGTGCTTTTCTTTGTAAAGTAAACTCTTCAAAATTAACAAAGACAGCATTTGAACAGAGATTTGAAGCATAGGTTGGTAATTTTTGAATTTGTTGGGACAGTGACTTTCTGGGTGACGGACAAAGAACATTACTGCTATTATCGTCTATATCCAATATGCAAAGTTTTTTTCTAGTTATATTCTCTGGGCTTTTTTCCCGAATATGCTTCTCAATATTGAATTCAAAATCATCTGAAAAAATATTAATTTAAAATTTACTAGATTCACTAAACATCAACACAATTTCTATATATATATATATATATATATATATATATATATATATATATATATATATATATATATATATATATATATATATATATATATATATATATATATATATATATATATATATATATATATATTAGTCTATCAATTATAGAAAGTGTCTTGCCAGACTGGTAGGTGATACTTAAAAGTTATTAGTTTTTTCCTTTACCTATTTATTAATTTATATTAAACAGCTGCATTAACTGTAAGAACTGTTATTATTTTAGTGAAAGTATATTGTTAGTTCTTTTTCAAAATCAACTGTCTTACCAGAAAGCTTATTTCGTTTTTAAATATTTTTATATTACGTTATATTAAATACTTTTTGACAAGACTTAGTTAAGTCAGGAAACTTTGCTCAAACTGGAAAGCCTTTCCAGGAAGAAAATTAAATTTAAATTTAGAATTGAGTGCTCAAAGAAACTTGCCTTCAGGAACAGCACTACACAAATATTCAGAATCAATATTCATACAATAGTTTTCAAGGCATATTTTCAGCAGATCAAACTCCTGCCAACTCATATCTGGCGTCGCTTATTTACTGGTATAATAATGTATTAACTTCTTTCCTTTTGGAGGCCCGAACACTATCTTTTGATTTTCATCAACCCAATACAAGGGAACCATGCACTCTTTTGTCAAACCTTCTTTATTTATGGTTACAACAGAATACAGTCTTCTTATGGAACTAAAAAGAAAAACAAAATATTGTTTATGTTTTAACAAACAGGTACATAAAATGACACAAATATGAATGTGGTGCGCAAACAATGTCACATTCTGATCAAATAGTTGTCAAATATTCATATTGTCAAATAGTTCATACAAAAGTAAGTGTCATCAAAATTTATGTCTTTAATAAACATGAAAAAAAAGTCATACATGTCATATTATTCAACTTGCAATTTGTAAAATACTGTTTTCAAAAGTTTACTTTTGCAAGTGAAAAATTATATAAAAATGAAGTGTTTCGATGTATGTTTAATTGGCCCTAAACATACACCCATGCAGGTGTGTGGTCTTAAAAAGGAAGATAAATGATTGGAACTTTAACAAGTCTAACAGGATTTAATTCATCTATAATTACATACTAACAAGTAAAATAAACAATATAAAAAATGTTTTTTATCTTATGCTAAATCTATTACTATATTTTCATGCTAATAAACCAACTCATGTAACAACGCTGAAATAACAAACCCATTTTCAACTTTCATACAACAACATTTCCATAAAAGGTTGTCTTTACGTTCAACGCAAACAACAGGTTGAACGCTATTTCTAAGAAAGTATATTCCAATATCTCTTGATAGGAGAAATTGAGTGAAGTAATTTTCCAATCATTGTTTACGATATGATTGGCTCTGAAACTGATCTTCAGCAACTTGTTTTATTAAGAAAACTACAGTATTCTCAAAGCAATTATCTTTTTTAGATGTAGTTATTTTACTAGTCAACTTCTGTAACAAAACTACATCACCCATTTCATCCAATCTTTTTGAAATCTGAACAAATGGATTGTGATTGCTACGTACTAACTGCTTTAACTTTTGGAGGTAATTCTCAAATTTAAAAGAAGATATAATCTCAAAGGAACATTATAAAAAAAAACATCATCACATAAATGCAAGAGACTATGGACATAGTACACATAAAACAACCCTCCAAAAATTTCCTGGGAGTTTACTACAAAGTAACTTAGGAGTTGACAAGCACTTTGAAGATTCAAATTACGAACATGAGTACTACTTTTGCATAAAAAGTATAATTGATCTTCCATTTTCATCTTTTTCCTTATAATCATCATTTTTAAATTTTTTACTTGTTCTCAAACTAAGACCTTCTTCTTGATGTGTAAAGACTACTCGGTGAGTAATACTTTTGCCCACTATTGTAGATCTCTCACAAGAATGCAACCCAGAATGATTAACAATTCCTTTAATCATAGCTCTAGCAGGCGCATCACAAATATAAGCATAAATACTAATTTTGTAATTAATTCCGTTAACATTGATAAAATTATCCTGCAAATCTTTTAACTCATTAACAAAGTCTCTTAAATATGTATCCCAGGGTGGTTTGGTATTCCCACAATAAAGTCCCACAACAAACAATTCAAAGTTCATGATAGAGGCAAGAAAAGGCCACAGCTAAGTAGAACTTGATTTGAATCATGGCTTTCCGTCAATATTAAAACTTAAATACAAAGAAGTTTTTGAAATACAGTGAAGAATAATTTGTTTTGTAACTTCTGCCTTTAAACCCAAGTAGATGAAATCTCCATTATCAAGATTAGTGCAAATTATGTTTCGCTTAGTATTCAACAGCGTCCTAGGGTCTTTAGGGACATTAAAAGAAGATTCTAAAAGTATGTTTAAGACTTCGTTTATACATTGTCGTGTGCTCCCATTTTTAATTGCCCAACTGCGTAGTTTTAAACATAAAGCCTCATCATAACTGTCATTTTCAGTTATATTTTCATGCTAATTTGATAACTCCTAACAATCGTTTTCTGATGGTAAGTCATTAACAACTGGATCATCCAAACAATGATTCATATCATCTGGAGATGTACAACTGTATTCAGGCTCAGCTTCATCTAGGGGCTTTGGATTCACTGGATAATTTGACACGCATGTATCATACATTTGTACAATTGCCCTTCTACGAGTACGCCAAGAAGAAAGCGAACTAAAAATTTTATAGTTATTTCAAACACCTTCTTTCTTTTAGGGTTAGGGTTCAGGGCTCAGGGTTCAGGGTTAGGGTTAGGGTTAGGGTTAGAGTTAGTAAATTTTTGTTTAAATTATTTGATAGTTAGTTATTCTAAATGGACTCAACAAAACATTGCTTTAAACTTAACCTGCAAAACGTGGTGTTTGAAAAATTTTTTTTGGGGTTTATTTAAAACAAAAAAAATTTAAACCCAAAAAAAAAAATTTAAAGCAATAATTAGATTGTTCTATGTAATAACATTTTAATAATATGTTACCTAACCTGAGGTAAAAAAATCAATTTTCATTGCTATGGCTAGCTATCTATTGTAGATTGAAAAACAACAATATACTCATAGCATTTTTTATATATATATAGATGTCTAAATATCTATATTTGATATCTTAATTTTTAAATAATTTGTATATAAAGATTGTGTAGAAATAGATATCAAATTTAGATATTTAGACATCAAATATAGATTTCTTTGCAATCAAATATAGATTTAACAGATTAATGTACAGCAATCTATTGTGTACGTGAGGTAAAAAAAGTTAATTTTAATTGCTATAGCCAGCTATCTACTGTAAGCTTGCAAAACTACAAAATACTCATGGCCTTATATTGATTATTTAAAAATTTAGATATCAAATATAGATATTTAGATATCAAATATAGATTTCTTTGCAACCAAATAAAGATTTAACAGATTGCTGTACAGCAATCTGTTAAATCTATATTTGCATGCCTTGTATTAGGATTCGATGAACGTGAATAAAACGTTGGTAAAAGTACGTCATTTTTGAAGCGATTTAAAGACGTGAAAAAACTGTTATTTTAATTTATCTACCTATATTTTCTAACTTTTAAGTGGTATTTTTAAATATATATTTAGCGTATGCTTCTTACAAATTAGAAAATATAGGCAAACAAACTAATATAACTTTTTTTTTTACGCTTCAAATATGACGTGCTTTTACCAACGCTTTATTCACATTCATAAAACGTCACACAAATACCATGGACGGATTAACCTGAAAAAAACGTGCATAAAACGTTGCGTGCCCACTAGGTGGGTGGTGACACTAATTTATTTATGTCACACGAAAGCATTCCTACTCTATTTCATTACGTGAACATAAAGTTAGGTAAAATATCTGACTGGTTTAAGACTAACAAATTATCTCTTAACATTGATAAAACTAAATGGATTCTTTTCCATTCCCTTATCAAAAAACATAAACTGCCAATTAACATGCCTCAACTTGTTATTGACAATATACAAATCAAAAAAGCAACAGTAATCAATTTTCTCGGTGTTTGTATAGATGAAAATCTTACATGGAAAAATCACATTAAAAACCTAACCTAACAAGAACTTTAAAAACCTAACCTAACAAGAAAAATTTCAAAAAGTAAAGGAATATTGTACAAAGCAAGAAATGTTTTAAATAAAAGTACTTTAGTACAATTATATCACTCGTTTATTTATTGTCACATAGACTATGCAAACATTGCTTGGGGTAGTACAAATAAAAATAAACTTAAACCTCTTTATTAACAGTAGAAGCATGTTGCACGTCTTATATATTTTAAAAACTGTTATACTCATGCCAAGTCTCTATTATTTAAAATGAAAGTTTTTAATATATATGGGCCTAATTTTTTAAATATTTTTTGTTTTATGTTTAAATGTAAAACCAATTCATCCCCGATTCAAAAAGTGTTGCATAAAATGAATATCTATACAGAGCTTTAAATAAACTGGTTATTACGAAAGCATACAAAAACCAGGAAGAAAGCGTATGTTTTACACGTTTATAAAAAGAAAATTATCGTTTCCTAAACAGGATTACTCACCAAACTATGACCAAATTGTTCAATGACCTTACATGTTTCCAGCTAGTTATCAGTGGGAGCACAAAAAAATTAAAGCCTATGCTCTCGTCGTTTGAAGGTTTTTAAAAAAAACCAATTTTAATTATGACGAACTGCTATTTTCCAACACGGTATTACAGTAACTAATATTTATTTACTTATTTAATTAATTCGCATTTTAATAGGGAAACAGGTAATTCCAAATTAACTTTTTTGTAGCACCAAAAAATAGACAGTCAAGTTTAAAAGCTGCTGTGGCGCAGTGTTTAGAATTCTGTTATAATACTATTAATTGTGCTTTTGAACTGTGACGTAATAAATTGTTGTTGCTAAGAAAAAGTATATATATATATAAAGTTAAAAAAGCCTCACAAGCTTTTAAAACTTTTGAAAATATTACTAAAATTTGTAAAATGTTTCTATTAGATATTGCTATAAAATGATAATATAAAAACAAAGTTGAAAACTACGCGTCCGGTCTGCCTTTCCATCCCAGTTTGCATGCGTCGTCTGGTAAGCGTCCGTCGGACGTCCGTGAGATGTCCAATGGACGTCTTCCGGACGACGCATACCCACTGGGTTATTCCGATCTTGATTAGAATATTCTTGATAGTTTTCATTGAATCGAAATAAAATCACGGTAGTTCATTTTTAGCTTTATTGAATCAACAACAAAATTAAAGACTTTTACTCTTTACCCTGAATTCTTTGTTGAATAAATAATTTAAAAGTTAGTATAAAAACTTAGTTTTAATGTCGACAGCTCAAAATATATATTTAAATGCTCTTAATTATCTATTCATAATTATATATTTTCTGAGTGGCAGATTTTTTTCTCAATGTTGGTGCGGTTAATGGGTGATTTAACTAGACTCTAGAGGATAAATAACGTAGATTTATAGATAAATTTACTTAAAAGTATATTTTAAAATGATTTGCGATCCCTCAAAACTTGCTGAAAACAGATTATGGAAATATTACATTGGTATTTCTATAATTTTATACATTGGAGGAATTTCACTAATACTTATATATCGCGCTATTAAACTTTTTCTGCGATATACGCGCAGGAAAAACATAGTCGAACATAAGAATTATTTCAAGTATGAAGAAGATGATAATGATGTAGTTTTATTGGAGAAAACAACATACTTTGCAATAGTTGAAGCTGCTGGTTTACTTGTATCTGCTCAAAACCTTCAAGGTAAAATACTGGTGAGTTTTATTGACTTTAAAGTATATTTTATAATAAAAATACTATTTGTGTATATAAATAAATAAATATATCTATATATATATATATATATATAGATATATATATATGTGTATATATATATATATATATATATATATATATATATATATATATATATATATATATATATATATATATATATATATATATATATATATATATATATATGTATATATATAGATATCTATATCTATCTATATATATATATCTATATATATATATATATATATCTATTTATCTATATCTATATATATATAGCAAACATTATAGTTGAAATTCTTTTTGATGCTCGATAGAGATCGTTAACATAGATTAAAAAAAGCAAAGGCCCAAGTATTGAACCCTGAGGAACACCACACTTTAATATAGAAGGATTAGAGAGTTTATTTTCTCCATAGTATATAGATTGCACACGTTTGTCTAAGTAGCTTTCTATCCATTTGTTCGTTCTACCCCTTATGCAAAACATGTTAAGCTTTGATATTTTTTTTTTTTTTTTTTTCGTTCGTGGTTATTGTAACGAGCGGATGTGTTTTTGCAAGTTGAAAATTTACAAAGAAAAAAGAAATTATAATAATAATAAAAAAAATAATAATAATTTAGGACAAAAATTTTTTTATATATATTAACAAAAAAATTTTAAATTAATAGTGGTAATAAATATTATTGATATTATGGCAGTTACACTTGTTAAAATTAAAAAAATGATTCAAGACTTGTTTACAAACTACAAAGTGGAGACGGAAGCTGCGCTAAAGCAACAAGAAAGCAACTTTATAAGTATCGTTAGTGCAAACACCAAAATCTTAAACGAAAGATTAGACAAAGTAGAAAAAAATATTTTAGAGAACGCTAAAAAAGTATCAACACTGGCAATAGAAGTTAAAGAAATAAAGGTTAGTCTAAATTTTCATGAGGAACTTATTGAAAAAAAAATAAAAAATGCGTCAGATATTTTTATAAAAAATAAATCTAACCATAATGAAATACACAATAACAACACTGACCTCAAAAAAATTAACAGTAAGCTAAGAGAAATTGAAGATAGAACAAGGAGGAACAATCTAAGAATTGACGGAATTAAAGAAGATGATAATAACAATAACAACACTGACCTCAATTATCATCTTCTTTAATTCCGTCAATTCTTAGATTGTTCCTCCTTGTTCTATCTTCAATTTCTCTTAGCTTACTGTTAATTTTTTTGAGGTCAGTGTTGTTATTGTTATTATCATCTTCTTTAATTCCGTCAATTCTTAGATTGTTCCTCCTTGTTCTATCTTCAATTTCTCTTAGCTTACTGTTAATTTTTTTGAGGTCAGTGTTGTTATTGTGTATTTCATTATGGTTAGATTTATTTTTTATAAAAATTTCTGACGCATTTTTTATTTTTTTTTCAATAAGTTCCTCATGAAAATTTAGACTAACCTTTATTTCTTTAACTTCTATTGCCAGTGTTGATACTTTTTTAGCGTTCTCTAAAATATTTTTTTCTACTTTGTCTACCTGGCTGGAAAGCGAACTTAAAGTAAAAGAAATATTTAATGAGTACATGGGTGTAGAAAATGTAAAAATTGAAAGAGCACATAGAGCTGGTAAAAAAGGTGTAAAAGAGAACAGAACAATTGTTCTGAAATTATTGGACTTTAAAGATAAGGAGGAAATTTTAAGTAATACCTCAAAGTTAAAAGGAAAAAATATATATTAACGAAGATTACTGCATGGAGACGAATAAAATAAGAAAGGAATTGCGTGAAAAAATGAAAATTGAAAGAAAATTGGGAAAATTTGCTTACATATCATACGACAAGCTTATTGTACGCGAGTGGAAGACAAATAAAAAGTAATTTTTTTACTTATTTTATTTACGGTTTATTTAATTTTTATTTATTTTTTGAATATTTTTACTGATAATATATCAATAACGAAACCCTTTAAAATGAATCCGAAAACGTTTGAATACGAAAGTCTTTTTGAAAACATTTTAGACAAGGTTTTTAAAACAAATGATCAAAACACTTTTGATAAATATGACCTTGACAAAAACTTTATTGATAACTTTTCATTAATGAATATGGAAACACCTTACATGTTTCCAGATGAAATAAATAAGTATTTAAAAGATGTTAAACCTTATGAGAGCCTTTCTCTAATTCATCTTAATATTAGAAGTGCTAAAGCAAATTTTGAAAACTTTGAAAAATTCTTAGTGGAAAGCAATTTTATTTTTAATATTATTTGTTTAAGCGAAACATGGTTAACTGATAACGAATTTAACGAAAGCACGCTTTTTTAATTAAATAACTATGAAGGAGTGCATTTGCAGAGGAAATCGAAAAAAAGAGGCGGGGGTGTTGTAATTTACATCAAAAATAGTTTGCGGTATAAATTACGAAACGACCTATGCACATCTGATTACGACAGGGAATTTGTTTCTATTGAAATCATTAACAATGATTCTAAAAATACCTTAATATCAAGCTGTTATAAACCGCCACAAACATCAAAAGAAATATTCTCCAATCATCTTCAAAATATTATTTTGAAAAGCTTACAAGAAAAAAAAAATTTATTATTAAGATTTTAATCTTAATGCTCTAAATTATGAAAACAATAAAGAAACACAAAGTTTTTACAATAATTTATTTCGATTTGGTGTAATTCCTCTTATAAATAAACCAACCCGAATTACAAAAAATTCGGCAACACTAATAGATAATATACTAACAAATTCTTTATCTGAAATCTCCTTAAAGAAAGAAGTAATTAAAACATCTATATCGGATCACTTTCCGATATTTATTTCAATAAATAACTCAAATAAAATTAAAATAAATTTAAAAAAAACAATCACATGGCGGCATTTTTCTTTGGATAGTCAGGTTAACTTTAAAAGTGAGTTAGCCAATATTGACTGGTCAAATTTAGAATCCTCAAATGATACCAATTTAATGTATAATACGTTTATAGATATTTTTTTATTTCTTTATGATAAACACTTCCCCATAGTAGTAAACAATTAAATTTAAAGACAAATTCACCTTAGTTGAGTAAAGGTCTTAAAAAATCATCTAAGCGGAAACAACGATTATATGAAAAGTACCTTAAAAAAAAATGCGATAAAACAAAATCGGAATATAAGAGTTATGCAAGTCTCTTTGAGAAAATTAAAAAAGCCGCTAAAGCTAATTATTATAATAAACTACTTGAAAAGTGTCAAACAGATTCTAGGAAAACATGGCAATTATTAAATGAAATTATTGGTAAACCAAAAATTAACAAACCGTGCTTTCCTAAAACAATAAAAATCAACCACAAAACAATTGATGATGAAAACGTCATTGCAAATGAGTTTAACAACTTCTTTGTTAATATAGGATCTAAACTTGCATCCCAAGTTCCTAGTGTAAATAAATCTTTTGATAAATATTTAGATCATAATAAAAATGAATTGAATAACGAAAAACTAACCATGTTAGAATTTAACAATGCTTTTAAAAGCCTAAAAAAAACAAAGCAACTGGAATCGACGATATCAATAGCAACATTATAATTAACTGCCAAAACGAGCTTAAAGTTCCTTTATTTAAAAAATTTAAACACTCCTAAGAGGAAGGTATCTTTCCTGAAAAACTGAAAACTGCGAAAGTAAAACCTATTTTTAAATCAGGTGATACAAGTGAAATAGGCAATTACAGACCAATATCAATACTTTCTACATTCTCTAAGATACTTGAGAGAATTATGCACAATAGAGTATATACTTTTTTTAAAGAAAATAATTTTATTTACTCCAAGCAATTCGGCTTTCAAAAAAATACATCAACTGAACGCGCAATCCTTCACCTAGTTGATGATATAAAAAACTCTTTTACAAACGGAGAAGTTACATTAGGTGTATTCATAGATTCTCTCTAAGGCTTTTGATACAGTCAACCACAAAACATTATTATCAAAGCTTAACATGTATGGCATAAGGGGTAGAACGAACAAATGGATAGAAAGCTACTTAGACAAACGTGTGCAATCTATATACTATGGAGATAATAAACTCTCTAATCCTTCTATATCAAAGTGTGGTGTTCCTCAGGGTTCAATACTTGGGCCTTTGCTTTTTTTAATCTATGTTAACGATCTCTATCAAGCATCAAAAAGAATTTCAACTATAATGTTTGTTGATGATAGCAACTTTTTTATCTCCGGAAAAATTATAAACGAACTGTGCGTAGAAATGAATCAAGAATTAGAAAAAATTATTGGATGGTTTAGGACAAATAAACTTTATATTAACTCAAGTAAAACGAACTTTTCTTTATTTCATCTTTCTTATAAAAAAAAAGAAGTCGAATCTTCTCTTCCAAAATTGTTTATTGAAAATAGAGAAAGAAGTAGGGATAATGTTACTAAATTTTTAGGTGTTTTTATTGACGAAAATCTAAATTGGAATAAACATATCGCCTATTTAGGTAGTAAAATATCTAAAAGTATCGGAATAATATACCGATCACGCCATTTATTGAAAAAGCCGCTACTTAAACAAATCTACTATAGCTTTGTTCAAAGTTATTTAAATTACGGTAATACAGCATGGGGTAGTACCTATAAAAGCAAACTAGAACCTCTCTATCGTAAACAGAAGCATGCTATACGAGTAATTAATTTTAAAAATAAAAAAGAACACACAAAGCCTATTTTTGAACAGATGTCTTTACTAACATTGTTTGAACTAAATATATATAATGTTCTAAGTCTTATGTATAATAGTAAAATGCCAAAAACTCCTTTAATTTTCTATAGTCTTTATAAACAAAAGTATAAATACCTGTTGCGCACAAATAGTACCCTTTTAGAGCCTTCATGCAAAACTAAGCTTGAGCAATTTAAAATTACTTATCGTGCACCTCATATCTGGAACAAGTTTTTATTACTTAATCAAAATATTATTAGCCTTGAAAACTTAAATGGCTTTAAAAAAACTATCAAAAAGAATATTTTAAAGTATAAAAATTTACTTACTGATTTTTTCTAAATTTGTTCACTGCTAGCTTCTTATATAAACTCTTGTATGACAATGTATGACAATGTAAAGCGGTTCTTGATGATAAGACTTGATTTTGGTCTTCTGCAAGTTTCCCGCGTTCTTCTTACAGTTCGTATTACAGAAGTTTGTTTATTATTTATGTTTGTGATTTTTTTATATTTATATGTATATTCAATCTTAACGAATCTTTATTATGTAATCACGAAAATGTATTTTATGGAACAAAAATAAATTTAAAAAAAATAAAATGAAATAAAAAAAAAAGAAGGTATTTCAAAGTTAATGTTTGTAAAACTTTATAATTCAATTACTTAGCAATATTTTAAAAGCATGGGAAAAGCTAAGGAAGTTTCAAAAGAAATAAAGGCATTAATTATGAAAGCTGTGGGAAATAAAATGACTAACAGGCAGATTTCAGAACTTTGTACTGTTTCTAATCCAGAAATAAGTCATATGAAAAGATTTCGTCTGTGCAAGACTATTGAAAGCAAACTTTGCTCTGCAAGACCTAAAGTTACAATTAAAAGTCTCATAGATTGTTAGTAAGTTATTCCAAAAAAAATCCTCGCAAAACTGCTGTCGAATATAATTCATTTAAGCATCAGTTTCATGACACAAACTGCGTCGATGCAACTAAACGTAGTGTCGATACAACTAATCGTCGATTACAACAAAATAATATGTATGGCCGTCTTCCAGTTAAGAAACCTTTAATATCTGCAAGAAATTTAAAAACCAAAATAAAGTTTGCAACAAATCATATTAGTTGGTCAGTTAATGACTGGTCAAAAGTCCTTTTTTCTGATGAACCAAAGTTTATGCTATTTAGTAGTGATGGAATCGAGTATGTTAGGCGCTGTGTGTGTTTGTATATATATATGCATATATATATATATATATATATATATGCATATATATATATATATATATATATATATATATATATATATATATATATATATATATATATATATATGCATATATATATACAAACACACACAGAAAAATTTTGAAATATTTTTGCCTAAAAAACTTACTTCAAAAATTTGTTTTTAGACTGTTGTCTTCTTCGTTTTAAACCTTTTATGTGTGGCTATGTACATCTCAATGACTTCAGAGTATGTTGCTTTTTTAATGTTTAAATTATTTTTTTAAATATTTTTAATATTAACATATTAACAGATGTATTTGTAGAAATTTTTATGCAAGGTTTAATAAAGAGTTATTTAAATGAGAAAAAATATAAAAGTAGTAAACTTATGAAAACGAGGGCATTATATTAGTTTAAAAAAACAACGATTTCAACGAGTTTTTTTCAAATTAAGCTAAATTTATATTTAAACTTGAAAAAACTAAAACGACCGCACAGTGGATTAGCAAAAATGTCAAAACGAAAGGTCCTATTTTGAGTTTTTCCCTTATTTGCAATCAATACTCACACACAAATGACAAAAAATGTCACGTTTATAGTGCATTTGATCAATTTTGTTATATATTTTTGTTATTTTGTTATATATTTTGGGTATCACAAACTCAAACGTTGTTTAACGTGTGAAAAAATGTAAATTATCATAACAATTCATTTTTAAAGTATTTCTCTTTATTTAACTATACTTTGATTATTATTTCAAAAAAGAGGATTTTTTACTTTCCTGTTTCAGAACTTTTACATTTTAAAACACTTTTTTTTTTACATTTTTTCATGCAAAAAAAACTTTTCAGAACTGGATTTAAGTGTGTACTACAACGGTATAATGAATGAACTTAAAAGCATACTTAAGTACTTTAACTAATTTTTGGTAATTTTTACCAAAATATACTTAAAGTACGTAATTTTAAAATTTACTTAAAGTAAGTAATTTTAAATAAACTCGAAAAAAATATTTTAAATTAAAAAAAAATCAAAAATTTAGTTAAAAGAAAAGTATATGAAAACTTTTATTTTACAAAACTTAATATGTAGTTATATAACTTAATATATTTCTTATTTAATTTAATTTAACTTAATATGCAATAATATATTTTCACACTTTTTTTTCTAAAAAAAATATTTTTTTAAAAACCCGTACCTATCAGTATCAATAGGTACGGGTCATTCAAAAAGCATACCATGGTATGCTTTCTGAATCAGCTTAAGAAAGCAGTTATCAAAGATGAAAAGTTTAAAGTGTTTAAAAAGAAATAGAACATAATAGAAATATCAACTTACTAAACAGCGGCTGCTGTTTGTTTTACCAAAATTTATTATTCGTCACACACGGAATGAATGCAGCGATTGAAATAATACATCAGCATTTCTATCTTCACACGAAAAGAGCGTTGAATTTGTTACCGAATTCTACGCTTGTATACAATACTATTAGAAGACCCAAATATTGGTAGTGAAAATAAAAAAAGAGTTAGTGTTAGTACATATAGAAGACGCATTTATTGCATTTCAAAAAAAATCCGTTATTTACAAAGGATTGGGTAACAGATCAACCCGTCGTTATTGCATCGACTAATTTTACGGATTAACAGATTAGGTTTTTAACGAATTAAAATCCGCTGATATTTCGTTAAAGTTAGATTTTTAATTTAAGATTTATTAATTAAGTGCAAAGAACTGTTTAAATAAAGGAGTTAATACGCTAGTGTATCAAAAAATAAGATAAGTTAAATAAAAAATATTTAATTAAAATTGAGAAGAAAAAAGGCACGATAAAATTTTGATATAAAAAAATAATTCTTATACTTTTAAATATTGGGATTATTTTATTATGATATTTTACATTAATACACATTGATTCTTAACATTAAAAAGTAATAACAACTAACACCAAACAAAGTCTATCAATTATATACAACTGGTATGGTTGGAAGACCTATATTGCTCAATTTTTAAGCAGGTTACATAAACGCTTTAACTAAAAAGTGAAAACTAATCAAATATTTGTAATACTGTATATAAACTTTCTATTACAATCAAAATATTTTTCAAATGTGCTATTATACAGTTTTCTTCATTTATATAAAATATACACATGTATATATGTATACATTTAAGGTTCAAACCAAGCATTAGTTTGTGATACAGTTGTTATTCGTACATCTGTTCGCACTTTAATTTCAGCTGTTGTCAATTTCTTAAAGATAAAATACATAACATAAAGTATATAAAGCAAATACAGAACTTAGATGGTATACATAATGCAAAATCAGAACATAAATTTAATTAAACTCACAGCTCATAAAGAAACTTTTTTTGCTAATTTTTTATTACTAAATTTCTAATGGAAATTTTTATTTTAATAGCTTCTGATATAATTTTCTAAAGATAGAACTTTAATGTAACAACGAAAATAATATATTTAATAAAAACTAAATTATAAAATAAATGTAACAAAAATCACCTTATCTAATGCCTGACTGATTACTTAATTTCCACATGCATCGACACATAATCATATAAGGTAAAATAATGATAAATCTAAACAAGATAAATACACTTGTCAAATCAAATACAAGTACGAATAAAATTTTTTTAAATTTGACAACAGATTCAAACTTACAGTCTGATATCACATGATACATGTCTAAAATACAACATTTTAAAGTAATTTGAAAAAGCCATATGTAATTACATTTCTTTATATTTCTATTTTTTAACATTTATACTTTTGTTTTTTCTTTACCCCTAATTTATAGTTTTCAATTTTAATACAATTTAGAAACTAAGTCATAAATAAAATAAAATTAATAGTATTAATAAATAAAAACATAACATCCTATAAATCAACATGAAAGTTACATTTTTTTATAGTACTATTACATAGTATAACTGCATTTTAATTCTAGTATTGTTACATAAGTACTATTGGGGTGGATCCAGCATTTTTTGATGCTTGAGATAGCTAATTTCTGGACATGTAACAAACTCCAAAAATTTATTTATTATACCTCAAAATAATGATGTTTCAAAATAAGGATGTTTTGCAAAAAATTGCGATGATTGGAGTCAAGGAGAAAAAAAACCCTAAAACTTTGGCCACAACTGCCCCAAACGTGAGAGCAACAAATTAATAAAATATTTTTTGTACTATTCTTAAATAAAGTTATATTCATCAATAAATTCTAAGTAATCTCTTAGCGTTCAAAAGTTACCTTACAAAATTTGTAACCCCCTTAAATTGAGGAAGGAGGGGGGGGGGGGTCAAATTTTGAATAATCAATTTTTGAACAAAAAGAGAATATTGTATGAAATTTAAAATTTATCAATGAATATAAATTTGTTTAAGAATAGTACAAATAATCTTTTATCAATTTGTTGCTCTCTTGTTTGGGGCAGTTGTAGCCAAAACTTTAGGGTATTTTTGTTTCCAGACTCCAATCATCGCAATTTTTTTTCAAAGCATTCTTATTTGACATAAATATAAACTTATAAATTTTTGGAGTTTATTCCATGTCAGAAGTCTGTACTAAGGCTTAGTAGGAATAACTTTGCCAGTACCTTTTAAAAATGTTCTAATTAATGTCATGATTTGCTTGCATATTCACAGCTACTGATAAGATTTTAACGTCTCATATTCCATAAAATCATTTTTTTACACACAAACTGACAACATTTTAAAAACTGAACAAAAAAAATTCCCCCAAAACAATTTTGATCCGTCGAATTTATAGAGTTTTAAAGAAACCCGTAAAATAATTTTACTCTTTTAATTTTGTTGCTATTGGTAACGAAATACTCCGTAAATTCATAGTCATAAAAATTGTGCTATTCTTATGACTATGGTTAACTTAACAGAGATACGCATTCCTTTACTTTTTCTAACGGATTGTTGGTGTTGGATTCAATTGTGAACAAACATAAAGTACAAAGTAAAGATTTGAAATACGATAATCTTTTTGAACACAATATAATATATTAATATAATAAAATAAACTGATTACAACTGCAAACAAATGGGATTAAAATCAAAATCTGGTCTTTAGTAAAAAAAGTTTAAAAAGACTCATTGGTAAAAAATTTCTCAATGATTCTTGATTGTAAACCCTAAATCAGCCACAAAAACCAAATGATAATGATCGTAAGATTTCCAAATATTGTACAACCATCAGTGATGGAGTTATTTTCTTTGTCTTCTAAAAAAAACTCCAAGAAATAATAAAAATAAAATCTTAAAATAAAATAAATAAATAAATAAATGAAATAAATACAAATATTCTTTTGAACCACGAACTACAAACGGGTAAAGAAAAACTACTGCTTAATGCGTGATATCTTTCTCAATCTTGTTTTTTTATTGTAGATTGAAAATCTATAAGGTTAGGATTACAATAGCGGGAGCAATATGGAAGACAAAGAAATAGGTTAAAAAATTTATTTTTTAAATTAATTCGTGCAACTTCTTAGTGATCTGCAGTTCACATACACTGAACCATTGTTGTCAACGAAGCTATATTGTATTGCACTTTTTTTTCTGTCAATGGAATATAATGCAACGTCAAATACCATCTTTGACCATAATGTTCTTAAAAAAAGTTACGCTGTTTTGTAAAATAGACACCTTTAACAATCTTTACTAGAAAACACCCATCATGTTCCGGTTACCATATCTGTATTAAATGTTGTTGAAAACATGGTCTGAGATTAAAATTAGCTTGAGATTAAAGATCGTTTTAGAAGAATATTTTTATTTTATTTTTTTATGTCAGTTGTATTAGTAAAAAAAAAAAAGTTAATCAATTTAAAAAAATTAGAAAAGATTTCATATGCATTATACATGATGTATACACAGCCGGCACATTAAGTTACATTTACGTGTTGAAAACCAGTGAGCGACACGTGGTCGACTCGATAATTTTGTTTAGTTTTCTCACTTTTTAGAAACCTTATTTTAATTAGCGTTAGGAATTTTTTTTAAAGAGTTTTTTCACGCGTAAAACCAAGTTTTAAATAAGCGACGGACGCGGTGATTTTGTAAACTTTTCTCACGAGTTAAAAACCTAATTCTGTTTAGTGCTTGCAACGTGTTTTTGAGAGTTTTTTTCACGACTAAAAATAAGTTTTAATTATGCTCATATTATGCGTTTAAGCTAATTATTTAAACGTGTCAGATTTAAATTTTTCTCTGTTTGATAAGGTTTTAAATGCGCATTTTCTCTTATTATAAGTAACGCATGAGTTATATGACTCATATATTATATCTATACATATATATTAATTATCAACATATGTTAATAATTGTTATTTTTAGTAAGTTTGCTTATTAAAATAAAGTAAGTACAATAAAAACTAAGTAATAAGTATTTAATGCTTTTATTATTATTATAACTAAAATCATTAATTAATAGTTTGACAGCCTAACATGGTGGTCGTATACTAAAACGTTTTCCTGCCTGTTTAAGCCACTCAAATAACTCGTTTGCTTTCTTTTTCTGAGGAATTGCAAGCATTGGATATTGTAGTTTTTTCTCGTAATCAACAAATCAATAAACAGATAAATTAAATCAATAAACGATAATCTTTTCTCCTAACTAAAACTCTGCTATTTACAAATTTTTCCTCAATATATATACTCTATGCTTTTCCTAAAACATCCTTCAAAACACCGTCATAAATCACCGCAAAAACATATTTACAATTATTATTGGTAAAAACAATTAAAGCTATTAAATCTCTAACGTCATTAAATGTTCTAGAACTTTCCGGAATTACACTCCTCCTTGATCCTTACGGATCATCCAAATAGCAATCAAAGTATTTCGAAGGCATGCGCCGTTCCCGACCACTCCGTCGCAATAGCATGTCGATTTCTTGGGGTCTATCTTCAGCTTCGACATTTTCCTTGTTCGTCTCTAATACATCTTTAACTTGCTCTCCTTGATTTTTAGCGTTCTCTAGACCAGTTTCAGTATTCATCTCTATTTCCACATCAGGGATAATGCAGGACTGAGTATCATTTCGAGGTCTAACGTGTTTCACATGACGCGGAATGCCGTTCACTTCTACGATTTGTTTCTCGCATTCCGAGTTATCGTAGCTGGTTGCCACTTTGTATAGCACCTCGCATTTGGTGGTTTCAGCCAGACTTTATCGCCGATTCGAAACCTCTTGTTCGTGACATTTTGCGCAGGGAAGTTCTCTTTTCCCAATCCTTTCACACCAATGGTATAACTGAATATTTTGTCCATCGGACTTGCACCATTTTTGTCGGCTGAGACATTGTACCAATACAGTGCTTCCGGTATTTCGATGCAATGTGTCCTTCCTCACCACATTTAAAACATCTAACAGTCTTCGGTGACAAGTTCTTCGCAAGCAAACAATTCTTTGCAATGTGATTCAAACCTTTGCAGTTGTAACACACTAACGCGGTTTTTGTAGCATGGCGTCTAGATACAGCGCCAACAGCGTCACTGTCAATCACATTTGCACAGTTCAAAGCAGCTCTCACTCTGGGTAACATTATATCAATCGGGTCCATTACGGCTCGAAATCTTGATGATAAAACTTCTGGCAAACCCACAACAAACGCCAAACGCACAGACTCCTCTGATAATTTAGCAAGATAGGCTAATCGTCTTAAATCAGCCAAAAACACGTCGGCTTTTTCTCCGTCACATAATTTTCGTTTTGTAAACAGTTCATATGCAGTATAGGCATCTACAGAAAACGCCGCTAATAACACACGTTCGACTTCCACAACATCTTTTTTATCTTCCGCGGTTAAAGCATCGTACACTGCATAAGCAGCTTCTCTGAGAAGAATCGGAAAAAGTAGTTCAAGCTTTAAGTTCTGAATTTCAGCAATCACTTTCGTTCGTTGAATCCAAACAGCAGCATTTGAAGTGCCATCATACGTTTCAAACATATCAAATAATCTCATACTTGGTTCCATGCCCGGTTAGCTTGTAGTTTTTTCTCATAATCAACAAATCAATAAACAGATAAATTAAATCAATAAACGATAATCTTTTCTCCTAACTAAAACTCTGCTATTTACAAATTTTTCCTCAATATATATACTCTATGCTTTTCCTAAAACATCCTTCAAAACACCGTCATAAATCACCGCAAAAACATATTTACAATTATTATTGGTAAAAACTATTAAAGCTATTAAATCTCTAACGTCATTAAATGTTCTAGAACTTTCCGGATTTACAGATATTGATCTGAGTAATAATGAATACAAAGTTTTAAGATGATGGGCAAAAGACAAATGTTCCGAATATGACTTTAATAGTACATTATTACTATATATAGCATTTATATTTATTTGAAACTTGCATGACACAATTCCATTTATAGAACGAACATTCTCACTCATAAACTTACATATTAAACTTCTACCTTCCTCTAAAGCATTAGTTCATTTTTTTTTTTAAACTTACATAATAAACTTCTACCTTCCTCTAAAGCATTAGTTTAATTTTTTTTTGTCAACTAATTTTTTTTCTAGTACCATAAGTTCTTCGGTGGTAGTCATTTGTTCGAAATCATCTGCATCTTCATTGTCACTTTTTGATAAAAATGAAAGAATCTTTGATTGTTGTTTTTCGATTAGTTGCATTTTTTCTTTAAGGTCGCTTAAACAAAACAAAACTTTTTGCTGAAAGTTTCCTAATTCTTGCCAGGAAGATAATTATTTATTTTGTCTTCTTTATTTTTAAGTGATGTTTTATCATTATTTAAAATAAAATGTATATCCTTATTGTGTGAAAACTCACCAGATGAATTGTCAACAGCTTCTTCATTTATGTTCAGTTTTTGATTTTTTTTTGGGTAAATTTGATTTAACCAACCATCCTTCTTGTTTTTTACCTTGAAAAAACGTTTTCAAATAACCCAGTGGGCACAGGACCTAAATAAGAGGTCTTTTGAACGTTCAAAAGACGTCCAAAACGTTCAATTTTTTACGTCCTGTGCCCACTGGGAAATGCTCAATAAATAAATACAAAATAGTTAAACAAAAACCATTAATGTGAGGTTTTTTTATAGATTATTTTTTAATGGGAAGGATTATTTTTTCTCAATCAAAGCAAATGGACATAAAATTTTATTCCTGGCTTACACCCTGTTCTGGTAGCTTTGGGAAGGTAAACTTAAAAAACCTAAGAGAAATTATATAAGAGAATATCTGCTCTTAATGCTATAATAATATAGGGCCGGAGATGTCTGTTAAAAGATTATGAAAATACTCTTTAAAAATCTATAAAAGATACACCACTGTTATAAATATTTAAATCATTGCAAACTATATTCTCAGTGTCTTCTTCAGTAGTTACATTATATGAATTTTCAAGTTCCACTAAAGAATCTGTAAACAAAATAATTAAATTATTTTGTTTAAAAATTAAATTATTGTTTAATTAAATTAATTAAATTATTAAAAAAATTAAATTATTTGCAGTTCTCTTTGTTATGTATTACGTATTTGGTTCTTCTATAAACATGATTTTAGAAGTATAAATAAAATTGTTATGAAAAATAACTTAAACATTTTAATAGAAAGTATATATTTTTTATCAAAATCAAAACATTAGTACCACTAAAATGTTTCACTTTTTGTAGCGGAAATGAAAACCATTGTACGTCAGGTTCTGTGCAATCTGTAATCATTTAAATGACAGGTCTATCCGGTTCAGAAGGATAACATACACACTTCTCTATCATATCTGTATATCATCATTGTATGTATCATTGAGTTAAAATACTGATATTTGTAGAGCAAATGAAGGTAAAAATTTTAGCAAAGTAAAATGGCAGTTGAATGAATGTTAAAGAGTTTATAAATAGCTCTAAAATTCACTTTAATACTAAATTTTTATTTAAGATTTTAAATGGATAGCATTTCTAACAGAAGCTATTTTATTGAATATTAATTAGTTTAACTAGTTTATTAAAATAACTGTTTTAATTAGCAGGCTTAATGCCCCCTGTTAATGCCAACTGTTTAAAAAGGTGATTCAAACAATCAAGTAACATTGCTCAGATAAATAAAGTTCATGTTTTAATTTTATAAACTTTACACAGATATAGTTTAAATTGAAAAGAAAATTATGTATTTGTAGAAATAGTTTAAATTTTTCTTTATATATAGATTTAGATAATGGAGCTTATTACCCCCTTTATTTAGCAGAATGGTTGGAGCATAAGAAAGGAGGCAGGAAAATCTATGCAACTAGCCAGGCAATGACATATGCCTTCAATTCTGTCATATGTAAGCAGATGTCTGCTAACCAGGAATCCAAGCACTATTAAATGTACTTTTCAGCACTAATGCTCACAATGCTTCTGCCTCAACATCACTAGTATGTTTATTGCTAGCAATATCATAGTCATCTGCAGCATCATCAACAGAATCATCACCTTTATCTTCAGCACCTGCAGAAAGACTACAGAAACTATTCCCGACTTCAATTTCAGAAAAGTAATTTAATGAAGATTTTTTGAAGAAAATTTCTGGATATGGTAGGTCGGTTAGAACCATCAGGTTTCGATACGGAGAAAGCCTTACAGCTGATGAATGTTTAAAGTGGCTGAGAAAAGCAGTAAAAAAGAAAATGCTACAGGAAAAGAGACCAAAGAGGTCTTTTTTCCTGTTAGCATTATTCACAGAGGTCAAAGATAAGAATGGGTGTCCTGTGACTTACGTGATGTTTGGTACCATGTTAAATTGCACAGAAATTCTAGACAGAGCTGATAGTGAAGCCATGGACTGGATCTGTGAGAAGTGCCTGAATATGATGTAAAAATATGTTTTATATAGTGGAGCTTATTGGCCCCATTTTTTAAAATTTGAGTCAGCGTTAGTTGTAACTTTTTAGCTTTTTTTTTCACTATATGACTGTAAGTTTTGCTGGATAAAGCTTTTGTACATATAAAAATATATGTTGTTTATAACTAAAAAGTATTTCTAGTTTGAATTTAATATTTATTTATTTATTTCAAAGAGAGAAAAGAAAAGTACTTGAAAACATGGGGCTAAATGCCTCCTGTTACCCTATTATATATATTTATTCTCTATATATAAACTATATATTACATATATTATATATTATATATATTATATATTATATATATTGTATACATTACATATATTATATATTTTATTTATATTATATATTTTATATATATATATATATATATATATATATATATATATATATATATATATATATATATTTACATATACACATATGGTAAGAGTTATTATACATGTTCATATATATATGAACATAATATGATCATATCGATGGTCAAGAGCACAAAGGGAATACGTCCACAAACCATTGTTTTAAGAAATCTAAATTTGAAAGTTTGATAATTCTAAAAAGTTCAAGATATTTTTAAATTGTCATGATTTTTAACTCAATGCATTCTTCAATTAATTATGTCTTGATTTAAACTATTTTATTTTCATCTGTTTTACATATTTTAATACAATATATGTTAATTTGACGACCTGTGTGGACATATTACCATTGTGCACAAATGAAGTCCTAGATATGGACATATTCCCTGTGTGCATCATACATTTTATATAATTAATCTTCCATTTGATATCAAATTCTCTTTGATAATAGAATAAAATAAAATGGATTGAATGAAACTAAATCCTAGAATTTTGTACAACTACATTAATTTATAGTTCATACAATAGATCACAGAACATATTATTATTACATGTTAGATTTAGAATTGTACAGTTCCTAGTACCTACTGGTTCATTTATGTTAAAATATACCTATAATATAGGTATATTTTAACATAAATGAACCAATAGCTACTAAGAACTGTACAATTCTAAATCTAAAATGTAATAATACATAGTGAACCAGTAGGTATTAGGAACTGTACAATTCTAAATCTAAAATGTAATAATAATATGCTTTAAGCTATATAGGCTACATAGCTTAAAGCATACCTTGTTTTAGTTATTTTAGTTTAAGAGTGCATAGATGAAGGGGTATCTTTCTATAGTTTGGTTTAATTATTTAAATAATATCTACTCAACGACATGTCTCACAACTTATTAGATTGGCACATACGTTGGCATAAACACTAATTTACCTAAGTGTGATCACAAATAATTATTTTGCGTGTGAACCACTTCTCGAATTTTGTCGGTTAAATTTTAAGCTAAATGTTCCGTCTCGATACATTCGAGAAAAGGAACATTCAGCGTATTCTACAATCCTATCTAACAGTTACCCCCAATTACCTTCCCAACAATACTTATAGTATGTATTGCAGCTATAACAATGGTAACAGTCGTATTTTCTGGGTACTGGATTATTCCAGGAGCGACTTCTTCAACTCCTCCGATTTGATAACACATTAATTATTTTGAAATCTTCATCCCAAAGGTCATTTTTATAAAAAATCAAATTGGGATCTGATTTTTGAAACTGAATCCACTTGATTTTCAGCCACTGTACTGGTTCCCCAGTATTATCAATATTCACATTAAAAACGTTATTTTTATAGAGCTCTTTTACATCATAAAAATCATTATAATGCATGACATTTGTCATGTATGGCCCTGGATTTCGCCTGGCTAATTCCATCAACAGTCTCCATTCATTCACGCTATAGATTTTATTATGCTTTTTTGCTCGTTCTATTGTTGAATGAATCTGCCTCTAAATAAAGGTGCCCAGGCTCCTTAAACTTTAAATCGATTTTTTCCACAGCAAATTTGTTGACAGCATAACCGGCATGTGGGATTTGTTATATTATGGCCCGAAAGCCTTTATCTGTTTTAGCTTTCTTTTTATAGGCCTCTTTTGATTGCAAAGCCTCTAGTTCCCTCCTTTTATGAAAGGCATGTTCCTCTTCGTGGGATGATTTGTTAAGCAAATCTTTATAAATATTGCACTTAGTGCATTGGTCCTTATTGGGGCAGTAAAATGCCAATGGAGGATTATAATTATTGAACACTTGCTTATATTTATCATAGCTTGCTACCTGCATACTGTTTTTAGGACAGAATTCTTCTTTATAGAGCCTGAACATGATGGAAATATCTAGGCTGGAATCCAATAACGTTTTTTAGTGTCCCGTCGAGAGTAGCGTGACTCAATTCTTGGGAAGCTATCGATATGCTCTTTGATTCCCAAAATAATACTCTCAGGTGTACCGTTTGGTTCTGGTTTCCCTTTTCTCCCATCTTTCCCTACATACATCCCATTCGTTTTGTATTTCAAAGTGTTAAATACAATTTTGGTACTAAATTTGAAGGTGTCACATAAAAATTTTAGACGCACATGTATATTCATGTCCTTTACTTGCAAAAAGTTAGACCTTGCAATAGAATGTGTTTTTTCTACCTCTTCACTTCTTTGCCTCCGTCTTGAAATTGTATTTTTCTCCACAACTAGAGAACAGATAAAGGATTTTTGAGCACTTCCATCAGCCAATGCATAATATTGAGTGCATAAAAGTCTTCTCATATCGTGTGATATATTTGCTACGCATTGAAATTTGCAATTTCAGTCTATCAGATTATCTGCGGGTATTTTCTCAGCTATTAAAGTTCCTTTTTTATTCACGTAAGGCTTTCCAGCTTCTATATTATCTCTTCTGACATTTCTTTTCCCCTTGGAAGGATCTGGAGGACTGTTCCTTATGTACACTGGAAAAACACGCATAGTTATTTTATGTTTGCTAATTTCAACAAAGTTGTTTCATTTTTATTTGCATTACTAATAATTAAAGTACCTGAAGTGTTAGATGAATCATAGCTTGACACAGGCAAACATTCTGATGACGTAGATGTAGATACATTTTCTTGTGTACACATGAGTATACCATCGTTTACAGTGCCTATAAATAAATAAAAAAGTTATATTCGACTTGAAAAGGTGTTGCTTTGACTTTTTTAAATAATTATAAGCAGTGTATAAATTACCTGAGATTGCATGGGAATTAATATCTTCATTTGACAGAGATATATTTTTTGTCGTGGATGTAAGATATTCATTAATACCAGTGGTTAAAAATAAAAAAAAGTTAGATTTGCCTTGATTGTGAGTTGTATTGAATATTTGGAAATAATTTTGAAGTGTTATTGTAAAATATAAATACCTAAGCCTGTATTGACTGGAACTCTATCAGAGACGCTCTAACTTGTAACGCTGAAATCGCCCTCAGTTGGTGTTTCTGAGTTGTCAACATTATTCTCAATTTTCCATACCATTTTATTAGGTATCACATTCACAAACTCTGAAGGAAACATTTCTTTCATCTTATGATCCAAATACTGAATTTCAACATTAGGAAGGAAACCTAAAAAACAAGAGTTGTATAATTTAAAAATGTCATGATGATACTGCATAATATAAAGTTAGAAACTATTAAGAATATTTTTACTTGTTTCCAAACTTGTACCAACACGTGGTTGTACAATGGTGGCATCTTTTGGTTTATTTAACATTTCAAAAATTAACTTGCTTCTTGTACTTTGATTAGGAAACATTGTTGAGTTTTTGCTCTAATACTAATATAACACAAAAATAGTAAAAATAAATTATACTACACTAAAATAAACTATGATAAAATAAACTAATATGTAAACCTAAACTACACAACCTAAGAATTTTTATTAACAGTTCAAAAAGTTCACAAAAAGTACCACTTATAATGTTTCTTTCAAATTACTCTCAATATAGCACGTTTATCTTAATATAGCACGTTTATCTTAATATAGCAATATAGCACGTTTATCTTAATATAGCACATTTATCTCAATATAGCACGTTTATCTCAATATAGCACGTTTATCTCAATACAGCACGTTTATCTTAATATAGCACGTTTATCTTAATAAAAAGTAACAAAACCAAGCAAAATAACTCCAATACTTTTAAAAACACCACGACACGACGTTTGCTTGCTTTCATTAAAACTGACGTTTTAAATGATCAGTGTTTCTAGCTATGAAAAAAATAACCGCCATCTTTGTTCTCAAAGAGCACTTCATATAACAGACAAATTCTCGAAAAACGGTCAAAACAGCTACAATATATTGACTTTATTTTCAAATAATGAAATTGCAATTATTTAATCATTTCAATTCATTTAAAAGTTCTTTATTATTAATTTGATGTAAATAATAGATGTATAAATGAATGCGGAAACGCTTATTAGTACGGAATAGTATATCATAATATGATATACTATTATACTATATACTAGCTGTTGGTATTGCCATATTATGGCAATACCAACAGTCTGTTTGCCGCGAAAACGTGACATATTACCATAGTGCACCGCAATGAAAGCGCGTGTTCGTTATGAATTTCTTGTGCATAAAAGGATATCGGACATATTGCCATAGTGCACGGCAATTGATGCACATGTTCGTTTATAATTTCTTGTGCACAAAAGGCATATCGGACATATTACTTTTATCCACATGAAGAAGTGAGAAAAATCCGGTGCACAAAAGATACATTTGACATATTACTTTTATGCTCATTATATAACGTTGATATAGACATATTACCTATTTGTTTTGTTAAATATCTTCCGATTGGTCGACTGTTAAGCATAATTGTACCATAATATCCTTATCTCTTACTGAATGAAATACGCACAATAACTCAAAACCATAAAATGTTAGACGTATTACCTTTATGCTCTTGACCATCGATACATGCGACATATACATAACTAAATATATAACTTAAGTTATTGCGAGAATAGGATTATTATATTTTTATAACAGCTAACAAATACAAATCATTTGAATTATAAATTTATTAAATAATATTAAGTATATAATATTCAGCTTAAATTATTTATATTTGAAATTCAAGTTAAATTATTTATATTTGAAACTAATTTACAACATTTAATAATATTTGAACTTAAGAAATAAAAAAATGTTTTTGTAAGTTTCTAAGTTTTCAAAAAATGAACTCATAATATGTGCACAAAATCTGCCGTTTAGTAGGTGCTGTTATGAGATAATTATCATATTTATTATTAATTAGGGACTTTCACAGCGTACGGTTTTAGTATATGACTTTCAAATAGGGCATAAATAAACAAAATGGCAGTTTTGTTTAATTAATCATAAAACGTTTTTCATTGTTTTAGCTTTTGTAAACAACGAATATTGGATTTTTTTGTTGAAATAACTAGTATTACAAAGATATTAACACTATAAAGTGGTTTTGTTCTTTATATTTATGTTAAAAGAACGTTAATACAAAAAAAAAGAGATAAGACTTGAAAAAAGTAATATGGAATACTATTCCATATTACTTTTTTCGAAATCCGAATAGTACTTTGTTTTAGTCAAATCTTCTCAATTTCCATATATTGGATAAACGGATACATTTTTTGTGAAAATTGAAACTCAGAATAAGATAAAACTTCAACTCATTAACTTATGTTAGCCCGCAGTCTCAGTAATTCAGTATAGTATTCATAAAAGTTAATGCAAAAAGTGGTAAGTTAGATTTAAACAGAATAAAGAACCAACAACTTTCAATAGATAAAAATGAAAATAACATAAAACAACACTGGATATTGTTAACCATCTAAATCGTCAAGAAACTCCTCCTGTTATTTGTGTATTATGTATAAATAGCATTATTTAGTAATTAATGCATGAATAGCACTTTTGTGTATTTTATATTTTAGAATATTTAGTATTAATGCATGAATAGCATTTTTAGTGACACTTTTTGAAAAATCTTACCTTTATTGAGATTATCAATATTTCTTGTAAACAACAAAAAAATCAACAGTTTTTTTAATTTCTTTTGTTTAGCCATGCATCTAAATTTTGCTAAATTTTTTTGTAATCTATATATTCAATAGGATCAGCAGCATATATTTTCTCAATGTTAACATTTATTTCTGTTAAATCTCTTTGTATATATTCAGGGCCGGATTAAGCCTTTTTAGTGCCCAAGGCACAAACCCACATCGGTGCCCCTTCTGCCTGGGGCCCCTAATTTTTCGCTGACTGTGACCGCTGGTATGTTCAATATTATGCAAAGAAAACAGTTGTTAACAAATATGTATTAAAATTAATAGATAATAAATTTTGAAATAATAATAGACAAACTGTATTTTTTATTAGATGAAAAAATCAAAAAGATATTGTCATTTACATTTTAAAGTTTTTTTTTCTAGATTTACATCTACCAAAGTCTTTTAGTATATCGTCAAAGTTAATTTTGCGCAACATATCTGTCTAAATCATGAGCAGAGATAAGGAATCGAGCCTTTCTTGTTTCATTGCTGATCTATTTGGATTTTTTGTACGTTTCAACTGAGAAAAAGAACGTTCAGTTGAACAGTTAGTAACCATTAATGTTAAAAATATGCGGAAGGCGATTTCAACATTTGGAAAGGCACACTCAATATTTTCTCTAACTATTACTTGGTATAATTTTGCAGCTTCTTCTAATCTTTCAAATTCATTCCTAGATTTATGCAAGTGATCTGCTAGTGAAGAATACAAATCAGCACACGTTTTTTATGTTCACATGCTCTTTTTGGAGAGCCTGACTAACCCTGTGAAAATGCTGTAATATCTCTTTCCAAAAAACAAGCATGAAAGCAAATTCTAATTCTTGCATCTTCTTTGCAATGTTTTCTGCTTCTCTTCTGGTATACATTCTAATGCTTTTAAAATCTGAGGATGAGACTTTAGGATAGCTTCAGTTGCAACAGTATGTGCATCCCATCTGGTATCGGAAAGAGACTTTACCAGCGTTGCATTCACAAGGCATCCTTTCAGAATCTTCCATCTGTTGGTTGAAGCTGAGAAAAAAGTATAGATTAGTTGTATTGTATGAAAGAAGTTTACTGCCTCTAAACAGGAGTCAACGACACTTCTGCCTTCAAGATTTAGGGAATGGGCAGCACAGGGTATGTATATAGCAAACTCATTTTCCTCTACAATTTTTTTTTTGCATGTCCTTGTAGCACCCGGAAATATTAGCTACATTATCGTAGAATTGACCTCTGCATTTCGAAAAATTTATATTGCAAACTTCACGTAAGTACTGCAGCACTTGCTTAGCCATATCTTCACCAGTGTGATTTTGCAACTCCAAGAAAGTCAAAAAGCGTTCAATGGGCTCTCCATCTGCTACATATCGAAGAACAACGCTTCACTGATCTATATGTGAAATATCGGGTGTTGAGTCCACTGACAAGCTGAAATAACCGGAAACCTTTACTTCATTCACAATTACTTCACGGACTTTTTTGGACATAATTTCAATAAGTTCTTCATATATAGTTTTGGATAAATAAGAAGGATTTCCCTTTCCAGAATTTCTATATTTCGCAATGTGTGATGCTAAAAATGGATCAAACTGACTGACCAACTCTAGCAGCCCTAAATAATTTCCATTTTTTAAAGATCCAAACTTTTCATTTGTTCCTCTGAAAGCCAGACCATAGTGCTAATAACCACTATTGCTCGCCTCAAAACATGTTCCCAGTAACTATCTTCATTTATTTGCTCTTCTAGCTTTTGTTGTAAACCGGAGCCTTGTCGACGAGTTAGGTATACTAACATGCAGTTTTTATGAGAAGCGCTTTGTTCGTGATTATCAACATAAATGTTATTTTTTCAGTCACTGAACCCATTTTTACCAGCAAAATTTGTGGAACCTGTAGATGAAAAAAGTTTACAAACAAAGCAGTACACAGATCCCGTGGATGGTGAATACAATAACTACTCTCTCCTGTACTGCTCACCATTCGCTTTTGTGCCATAGAAAAGTTTTTGGGAACAACATCTTGTTATTTTTCCTCCAGCATAAATATGGCAAGATTTATCAAAGGGACCAAAATGATGCTGACAGTTAGTAGGCCCATGTCAACCCAGTAAGCCACATCATAAGTGGAAAAGTCAATCCACAGTCCTGGATCTATTGCTTGATTAATTTTAACATTATCATCTTTATCATCTGCATCTTTATCATCATCTTCAGCAGATTGAAGAGGGTTACACTTACAACAAATTTCATTATCAAGCTCTATTGCAGTGTCTGGATTTGCAGAACAGCCTATAGTAGACTTATCAAGAGGGCTGATAGTGTCAGTAAAATCCTTTTTTGCCTGTTGCTGATCTAAAACTAAATAACTTGTTAATTTTCTGCTCGTAGCTTTCACAACAGAAATAGTGTGCTATTTTTCTTTAGCTTGTTTTCTTTTTTGTGCACCACTTAACTGAACACGTTTCATTTTGGGATCTGAAAATATCATTTAATCATTTTTATTTACATCTTTTTCACATACAAAAAGTATGTGAAAAGATGTAAATAAAAATGATTAAATGATATAAAACGAAAATGTAATTTACATAAAAATAAAAAAAGTAATGCAAAATAATGCTAAAAAACAACAATTTTAAGGTGTAAGCTCCTATAAATAATTCCTTAATATCAGAATCAATAAAAATGATAAAACAAATGATAAAACAGCTTTAATAATAGTTTCACGTTGTTAATAAAAAAATATCCTCAATTGAAGTCGTTAAAGTCATTAAAGCACGAAAAAAATAATTAGTTTAAAAAAAAAGCTAAATAGAAAAAACCAGCTCATTCACAGATTAATTTTTAAACATTCAAGATTTTACCAAACTTGAATGTGAATTTTTATTATAACGTATTTCTTCATTTTCATAGCACTTGTTCTATTTTCAGTTGTTTCTGGACTTAAATTTGTTTAAAAAAAATATTTCTTGAGGACTTGTGGTGCCCCCAAACACTTGGTGCCCAAGGCAAATGCCTTGTTTGCCTAATGGTTAATCACTGTACTAATTACTGTAAATAGATTGTAAAAACAGAAAATTGTTTTCTTTGCTTCAACACACTCCTCCTTATTGTTTATATTATAATTTTAGTATAATAATTTTTTAATCACATTTTGTTGCATTTAGTTTTCTTTTTGAAAATATATATTATGTTATTTTTAGGAACAATATAAATTTTTCTTTCCATTGCGCAAATAATATTACTTGTTGCGTTAAACTTTTTGTGATCTGAAGAAGTTAGTATAATAGATTCGGTTTTCTTTAACAATATAAAGATGCATTAAGCAAAAAAAAAGGCATTTTTGTAAAGGGATAGTTAAGATAGTGATGAAAATTTTACATGTGAAAACAAAACATTGCACAAATGTGATTTGAAAGTTTGTTTCCTTTATTTCAGAATTTTTTTTTCAACATTTTTTTAAAAGCAAGGCGTACTGAAATAAATTTAGTTTAGCAAGACATAGAAATTTAGACTTTTTTACTTTGAGTATGTCATTTTTGAAATTATGATATTTTTTCCTTTGCTTCATGGAAGTCTTGTATAAATAATAAAAATGAAAGGAAATATCAACAGTTTTTTAAAACCAACATTTCAAAAGTAATATTCTTGAAACTAACATTTCAAATTAAAATATATGTGGAATCTTTTTTAAACAAAACTGCAACAAGACAAATTTGTACTCCATAAGATTTTCATAACTAACAAGCAACGTTAACGCCAAGTTAAACAAAATTCGTTTTAACAGTCACAACTTTTCTGTCAGTCTTTTCAGTTGCAATTTATTTTTTCAAAACTGCATTCAATTTTTAATACCTGCATCAATTTTTCTGTTCTAAACTGCATTCTCTTATATTTAAAGTATACTTTTATAAAATAGATGAAGTGATAGAAGGGTGTATTGAGTCTTTTCTAGTTGAAGAGGTAATTGAAGATACTTGTAGAATCCAAGAAAGTTTTGAGTAGAAAAACGTCTTTCTGCCTTTCATTTTAGTTTTAAGGCAAGAAAAAGGTACTGTCTAAATTTATATATTCTGATCCGTAATTCATAAAAAGTGCAGCTTGTTCATAAGCAATGGTCTATTAATCATTTTATACAATTGCTTTCTATCTAAAAAATTATCCGTCGTATTTTATTAATTAAGAAGAAAGGTAAAAACATTCTGGTATCAATGGAGATCGACATTGTTTTCGTTCATTTATTCCCTATAAAGATGGCTCCAAAATCTTATACGCCAAAACTACCCTTTATGAAAGTCACTAAATATCTTAATTGTCTTACTTCTTAAATTATTATAGTAACTTATATAACCTATAAAAACTCCGTTGATTACGTTTGCAGTAATTTCTGTAACTCTAAATAACTAAGCTTTTAACACGAGTTAAGAACCTGTTTATTTATAACAAACAAGTTCTAAAATAATATAATTTTAAGTTAAGCCTGTGTTATTTATAAAGTTTTTAACACGTGTAAGGAATTTACGGTTTTATTTGACACGCATTGCGCCGGCTGGGTATATATGCATTAAAAACCACGGACGCGGAGTATAAAAAGACTCCAGCTTTATATCTCTATTTTTTCGTGGTTATTTGTGCTGAGGAGCTCAAAAAATGTTGGGTGAATTATAATCTGCTGTAATAGAAAAATGCATGGGATTTAATGACTTTTTAAAAAAACTTTCATCGACAGAAACGAAAAAAGTCGAAAATCATGACAAATCGTGATTTTCAAGACATAATTTTTCTAAAAAAACTTTTAAATAATTCAACTCTCTAATGTTAAAGTACTAGTCTAAATAATTTAATAATAATAAAATAAAACAAAAAAAAAATTCACAGCCAATTGTATATAGCAGTCTTTACTTTGTTTTCATTTTCATAAATGAATTTTGGTGTGTATTTTATATAACTAATTACAGTCTAGTAGTTATTATTTCTGGAAGTTTAATTCTGTTTTGTGTCCAGTATGAAACAAATTATATATATATATATATATATATATATATATATATATATATATATATATATATATATATATATATATATATATATATATATATATATATATATATATATGTATATATTAGGGTAATGACATTTTTGCGCACGCGCGTTTCTAGATCATAAAACGGTGAATATTTGAATAAAAAGATAACGAAAAAGACATGAGTACGAATTTTATGTTGCAAAAGGTCACCCACAAACCAAAAATTCGAATTTTTCATATTTGCGTATGGATAAAACTTTAAACAGTTTTATGATTGTTATTTTTTAATTTTAATTTCTTTTTAATTGTAGATTTGTTATATAGTTTTTAAGCATTAAACAATTTACTGTTACATCGTAAAACTCTAAATTACAAGTAAATATAAAACTACAAGCTTAAATAACTATTCTAGAAGTACGAAAAGCTACTGTATGTATCAAAAAAATGTTGTGCAGTATCAGCTTAATTAAAGGTAATATTCAATTCATATGCTTTGTTCGACAAAATAAATCTAAGCTAAATTCTGCCCGCTTCAATCACCTTTATACTTTTCCATAAATTGTATTCATCGAGAATAGCTGTTCCTTTAACAACACTATCTGCGTTTCCGTTGGGTAGATCTAGAGTTGTAAATCAACTTCTTTTTGTTTATTCTTCAACACTAACACTTGATATTCTTGGTGACTAATACATTTATTATCAGAGTGCAGTGACCAGCTTTCTAAACATAGTGTTTCCTTCATTTCCTTCATTAGTTAACATCTTCTTTAACAGTTGATCTGATTATACCAGACTGTCAAGGTGTCTGAATATTGATCCCATTTTGAGATAACTGTTGACAAATTGTTGTTGTTTTGCTGCTTGATAACTTTGAAGATGTTACTAATTTGTTTCCAGTTTTAGTTTTTCTGTAGTTCTTGCTGGTACTTGTGACTGTTCTTCTGAATCTTCAGACTCCTAATATTCTGCTTCAGACTCAGATTCGGAAGTTGACGTTGCTGCTGTTACCGTTACTGTTGTTGAAGTAGGCTAAAATGAGAGTTTTCTTCGTTTGGATAGATGGATTGTTTTAAAACTAGCAGCCTTCCTAATTGTATACCCGATCTGTCCTTTGCTTTCAATCTGAAGACGATACAATCTTTTATCCTCACTGCAGAGTAGAGTATATCATATTATAGTCAAAATTTAAAATTTTTACATTTTGACAAGCACACTTGGGTTTCTATGTTATTGGGTATAGGAAATTCAAATTTGATAATATTTTTTGTAAAATATTAATATTTAGCTAACGGAAACGGGTTTTAAAATTGCGTTTATTTTACGTTATTTGTGAACTGTTCTTCTAAATCTTCAGATTCTTTATATTCCGCCTCAGACTCGGATTAGAAAGTTGACGTTGTTGCGTTACTGTTGAAGTAGGCTTCAAGGATACTTTTCTTCTTTTGGATGAATAGTTTTTGAACTTAAACTTTCCTAGTTTATACCTGAGCATTTTTTTTTTGTGATGTCAAAAATTTTATTCAACTTATCGTTTTTTCTTTCTTTTACACATTCTCATTCTGGCTTTTGATCGAGTTTTGCCTGTAAGACTTGAATTGGTAAATGTGAAAAGTTAATTTTTTTGTCATAAACTTGTTAACTTCTTTCTTAATTTGCTTCATACACTCTTGTCCGCCTTTGATGGATTTTCCAAGGAAGAGATAGCGACCAACAGTTAGGATTTTGAATGGCATTCTACTTTTATCTTCCAGTGATTGTTTTTTTTTTTATTGGAATAGTTTTTTCCTGTGTGACTTATAAAACTGTATAAGATTGTTCATTCAGGTTGTCCTGTTTCTTTCAATAGTTGATGGACATTTCTTACAACACATTATGATTCAATTAATACTTGAATTTATTTCTGAAAGGCAATAATAATAAGTATAAGTGCTATAACTGAACGTTGCTCAATCAAGCAGCATAGTCTCAAATTTTCTGATTTCCAAAAAACTTAAAAAAATAAATGTAAAAAACTTGTTGTTGCTAATTCATAGGCTTAGGTATTAATGATGATGATTTTAGAGAAAAAATATTATGGGGGATTTTGGTTCCCTATTTTTTGGTGGTTTTAGATTGGGTTCTAGTAGCCCCTGTTACTTGAACCCATAGTGTAAAAATATGTTTTTGCTGTTTTTATTGAATGTCTCAAAAATATCACACAAAGAAGAATAATTTAAATGCAATTTTAAAAAGATATCTGATGTTAATAAAACAATTTAAATGATTTAATTCTGCAAATAATTTCAAAGTGTAAAAAGATTTGGTATACTGTTGCTGGAGTATACTTAGTACTCAGAGTACTAGTACACTAATTTTCCAGCTTTGCAATCTTAAAAAGACCTCTGTTGTTAAATGGTACCGAGACATTGATATTTTGTTTTGTTTCATCGATATTGTAAAAAAATTTGTTAAAAAAAATGTCTATTTTTTTTAACAAATTCCAGTGATTTTTTGAGGGCTCCATCATAGAAACTATGGCACCAAAAGGTTCATCCATACTAACACTTACAATGCAACCAGTATACAGCTTTTCATCATATTCTACTAGCACACACTTATCAACGTTGAGTTTTACCTTTTACGTGTTGTCCAGACCTGAACTTTTGCTTATGTTGTTATTGGCAAATACATTTTCATCGCTACTGCTACTTTTAACAGCATTGTCTGCAAACAAATCGGCTTGTTTATTTTTACTATCTGAACTGTCATCATTTTGTTCTGCAGTTGAGTTTTTAGCCAAAAGATTATTCAAATCATCACAGAATGACTGCTCTTCTTGACATAGAGACAACTGGATGCCCTGCAGGTTTCTTTGTGGTAGTAAGGCGTCGTCATTGAAGAGCTCTCCTAATGCTGTAAAGGCTTATTCTAAATTGTTCTTCATCAAATCGTTGACTCATAGCTCCACATTCATATTAATACAGGCTTGCTCTAAGTTTTGATCTATATAGCCTTTGCAAACTCTAGACCTCAATTTTCTTTTATATTTGTGAACCATTATGGTAAAACCAGTTATGATAGTACATAGTATACGCAAAAATGTGTATATCAATAGCTTTAACCGACCATAAGCATTATTTATGTATACATTTTATTACCTAACAGACATTAAAAACATGGTTTATACAACAGATATATAAGTACTTTTAAATATATTATTACACTTGCCATTTAATGTTAATAGAAAACAAATTTATTTTTTTTCATACATAATATGCTACAATGAAATTTTGGTTCAAGTTGCCCCAGTTTTGCACTTCAGTTATAAATAAAAAAATATTTTATTAAAATGATAAATATAAAAGACAATAACAATTGCTACATTTTGCAACAACCGATTCTTCTTTTAAGAAATGTTGCCGAATCATTTTTATCTTTTTTGGTTACGTCTAAACAAAAAAACGTTTTGCACGAAATATTTACCATTACTGTAGTTTCCTTCAAAAAAAAAAATATATGTTGTATTTTATTTTTTTTGTTATTTATGTTATTTATTTTTTGTTGCAAATATATATGTTGGTATTTTTACGCACAGTTTGTAAATGTTCACGCACAAATATTTAAAAATAAAAATAAACTAAAAAAACAGCTAAGAAGTGAAAATAACTAGTATAAAATAAACTAGTTGTTGATCTAGTCATGAATCGCACCATGCATAAAGTTATTTACAGATGCTAAACAAGTGTTTAAGTATTGTCTACCAGGGTTTCGGTAAAATAAGTTTTTGCATTTTTTTGGTAATTATAAGCTAATTTGTTTGTATTGTATTTGATTGAAATTTTTATTATTTTTTGAATTTTCAAGGTCACAACTCAGTAAGGTCAATAAGGAAAACGGCTAAAGAGCTCTCAGTGAGTGAACAAACCATCAGAAATGTGGTCAGAATGTAGCTTTAGGCAAAGTCAAGAGCCAGAGTTAACAAACACCTGGTTTCCCTAGCATCCAAAAAAAGAGACCAACAACCATCCTCTCAGATAAAAAAATGTTTACTATTGATTCATGTGTTAAACAGCAGAACCAATCATTTTGTTAGCTATCAACCAGTCCAAAAAGCCCTAGAGCATTTAAAGTATAAGTTTAAGACCAAACATCTAGCTTAAGTTATGGTATTTAGCTTAGTTTCTTCTGATGGTATCAAAGTGCATCCAGTTTTCAGCAGTTCTGTTCAGAAAGTTGATACCAATGAATACATTCAAATCCTGGAGAATCATGTCAAACCCTGAATAATCCCCACTACTCTTCAGACAACACTTTGGGTTCCAGCAAGGTGGAGCACCACCTCATATATCTCATAAGACCTAAAGTTGGCTCCGGGGGAATCTGCCAAAATACTGATCAAAAAGTTATAACCACCTGGATCTCCAGGTTTGTCACCTCGATTATTCAATCTCCAATATTCAATCATGTATAGTCAAGGACTTGTCAACTTCCTGAAGGCTGCCATCAAGAAGGAGTGAAACAAGTCTATATCCAAACCTATTCTATGTTCAAGATGTCAACTTGAGGCTGTGATTAATGCTAAGTGAGGATATATGGAAAAAAAATGTGCTAATTGTATTTCTGAACATTTTTCAATAAATACATTTTTTTTTCTGTCTAATTTTTCATTCATCATTGATTTTGGTCAAAAATATTGTTTTATGAAATTTGTGGTCACATACAATTAAAAGCACATTTAGATTTGAAATCTGTCGTTTTACTGATTTAGGGAACTGTGAGGACTTCAGTAAATTCATTTAATGATATAGGAAGAACATGTAAGGGAGTTACTGCTTCATTATCAGGGTTTGGGTTAGAGTAGCAATAATATTTTTTCATTATTCTTCACTTTTTTCTTTTTTTGAAAAAAAATGTTTGGTTGACAAAAAAAACAGCTGCTAAATGCTAATTTGTATGCACTATAAACTTTTTTAAAGAAGGTGGAAATTTCTACCTTAGGCTAGGATATAAGCTTAGTTGTGTATAATTTTCTTTTTTCTAATGTAGAAAATTATACCTTTAAGGTGGAAAATTAAAAAGACAAATGATTGTTTGTAATGAAACTTTTCACCATGGAAGGTTGAAAGTTATCTTTTACTAAGGGTCAGGGATGCGGAGTGCCAAAAGGACTCCAGCTTTATATCTCTACTTTTTCCAAGTCTGTAGTGTCCAGAAGCTCTAAACATGTTTGTTGACTTATAATCTGCTATAAGAAAAAAAGTCATGAGATTTAATGACTTGAAACTTATTGTTTGTAAGCCTGGAGTCCTGGAGTCCCGGAGTCCTTGCCGCCATTATACTTAAGGACTCTGGGTTCAGAAAATGATTGTTCCTCTAACCTAAAAGTCTTAATTTTTTCCTATTAGTAGTCCATAAACTTACTTATATTTTTAGAGCTCCTGGATACCAAAAACTAGGATAAAGTAATCTTTTTGTGACTTTAAAATCCGGAGTCTTTTTTGGGACTCCGCATCCCTGCTAAGGGTACATCTCATACCTTCCCTAAGGTAGAAATTTCTGCCGTTTTTTCCAGAGCATAGTAAATAAGTTAATAAAATTATATATTCACTCACTTTTGCTGGTTTAGGTTGGCACTGTCCTTATAAACTTACTCTTCGGTTTTTAGGATAACCATTATTAATATTATCTGCACAAATGTGCAGATAATATTAATAATGGTTATCCTAAAAAGTTATGGAATAGTGTGTACAAAATTTTTAATAAAAAGGCAACCAATTATGTTGCAAGTATTAGTGGAGTTACTGGAGATAAGGACATTGCCACAATGTGGAAGATGCATTTCCAAACATTGTATAATTCTAATAATAATGATCAGCATAAATTAGATTTTAAACAGAAAGTGCAATCTTCATTGATAAACACACATGATAGAGTTACTACTATAGATGTCAATAACGCTTTACGTAAGCAAAAAAAAAAAAAGGCTGCCGGCCCAGATAATCTCTTTATGGAATTGTTTATCTGTGGGGGACATAGATTGTCTCTCTATTTAAGTATTTTTTTTAACTTATGCTTGCAATGTGGACATTTGCCATCAACATTTTGTGAAGCTACCATAATACCTCTACTAAAATCTAAAATTGGTGACTTAACAGACGTAAATAATTATAAAGCAATTGCAATTTCCCCTGCTTGTTCTAAAATTTTTGAAGCTATTTTATTAACAAGAGTTGAATCTCACGATAATGAAAAAAATTAACAGTCACCATAATTACTATAGTTAACAGTTACCACTGTTATTATAGTTTAATTTCTGAGAAATAATTGTTACTTAAGTTTACAAAAAAATTGATTTTATTGTTTTATTTGTTTGTTTTTTAATATCAAGTTTTATAAAAACTTTATACTTTTATAATTTTATTATTATTATTATTATTATTATTATTATTATTATTATTATTATCTTTTAAATCAATTTTGTGCATTTTTTACACTGCAAATGCTATATTTAATGCTCAATATGTTTTTGTTATATTTTCAGTCGTGTTGAACACTGCTTTTCTTATGATGATGCATTATGGAAAATGGAAATGTTTTTTTATTTGTTATTTATTATTCACTTCATCATTAGGGTAAGGCTATTTTTAATTTGTTATTTTATTTACATATTAAAAATAGCTTCACTAAGCGTCGAATCTTTGTTATTTCATATGTTATTTTTTCTCTACAAAATTTGTATTTATATAACAGTTTATTGCTGCACAAGACAAACTAGCGTTTTGGTCAACAGATTTGATGTCAATTGTAGATATGTTAACTATGCCAACAATATTTTTTCCTCCGGTATTTAATAATCAATACTGGATAGGTTTGTTATTTCTTTTATTTTGATACAAACAACATATAAGTATATTATTTAAGTTCAAACTACCAGTCAGTAGTTTTGTTGTTGTTTTGTTTTTTCTTCTTTTTTCAACAGATTTTTTAAGAGTTTGTTAACCGTGCAAACATTTTAAAATTTAGTAAATTTTGAAATTTTTAGGCTCAGGTTTTCTGGCTGTCAATTTAATTTTTAAATTGTTTAAAAAGAGATTATGAGAAAAATTAAAAAAGTTAAAGGGTTAGCACAACTATTTAGTTGTGAATAATCTCAATAGGTATGTTCCTCAATGCACAAACAATTTAGGTAGCCCAAAACTCCTAAGTAAAGATAGTATGGGACATGCATGAGGTAGAGTTATCTACATAGTGATGCAAACAAAAATCTATATGTATACATATGTGCATATACACATAAATACATATACAAATATATACATACATACATACATACATACATACATACATACATACATACATACATACATACATACATACATACATACATACATACATACATACATACATATATACATACATACATACATACATACATAGATGCATGCATTCATACATTCATACATACATAAATACATAAATAAATAAATTCATTCATTCATACATAATTACATACATAAATAAAAAAATAAATACATACATACATACATACATACATACATACATACATACATACATACATACATACATACATACATACATACATATATATATATATATATATATATATATATATATATATATATATATACATATATATATAAATATATATATATATATATATATATATACGTATATATATATTTATATATATTATATATATATATATATATATATATATTTATATGTATGTATATGTATATTTATATTGTGAACATATATATACATGTATATTTAATAGTGCACATATATATATATATATATATATATATATATGTATATTTATGTGCACTAGTACTAGAAATAGCAATCGACTTGATTCAATGTAATTGAATACATTGTATATACACTATTGTATTGTTTTTATTGCAGTTTTGAGAAATTAATATATTATGAGTAATTAACTAGTTATAAAAATTTAATAAATATATTTGGATATATGTTTTATGAATATATTTCATATTTGGATATTAAGTACAAAGCAGGGTATGAATTATGATAGTTCAAAGAGTCTTAAAAAAGTATTCATCTCACTTGACAGAAGAAGAAAAAAAGAAATAAAATTTAAATAAACAAATGAGGCAATGTGTGATGCTGATAAACTTATAATGACTTGAAATATATCAGCTGAAAACAATAGTGTTGCCAGAAAATTATAAGAACACAACTGTATTGTGCAACAGTATTGTGCAACTAGTAAGAAACTGATTCAATGACTCCAAACAAAGAAAATGCAATAGAAACAAATGGTATATACAATTTGAGTTACTACAAATTAGTTTATTCTAATTGTAAGTGTGATTTATAAAGTTTCTAAAACAAACCTATTAAAAGTTTGTAAACGGAAAAAAAAAAGTGCAAAACAAAAAATGAAAAAGAAGTTTATGTGAAATGCAGTTTTGAAACTAAATTTGAACAAAAGTTTGAAATCAAAATTTTGAACAAAAAGTTTAATAGTTATTATCATTACCTTTGAAAGTTTTTTTCAAAAATAACAAAAAACCTTTTTTTATAACAAAAACTAAATAAAAAACAGCTTTAAAAAATCAGAAACTATTTTCAAGTAAATCTGTTCCCTTTTTAGTTCATAGAAGATTTTTCACTGTAATAAAATCAGTCAAATAATTTTTTTAAACAATTTTTTATATTTTTGTATGAAATTTTTTTTTAAAGTAATTTTTTATATTTTAATTAAAGTTTTGCCATTGAAACAGTAATAATAAAAAAATTGTTTTTTAGGTTTACGATTCTTTCGTGTCATTTATTTGAGAAAGCTTGGTGATATTTTACAGAGTTTTAATGTTTTCGAAATGGGGTGAGTTAAGTTACCTGTTAACTGTTGGTTAAACCTTTCTTTTCCACATACATTGGTTTTTTCATTCCAATATATTTAAGTTGTATAGTCAGTGTAGTTAATTTGAAGACAACATTTTCATTAATATTAAATGTTTTTATTAGGAAAATTTTAAAAAACTTGGAACTCCATCAATTTATTGATCTGAAATTCAGCAATGCTTTTGCACCTAGCTGGTGTTTTGCACCTAGCTAGTGTTTTGCACCTAGCTAGTGTTTGACCAAGATTAACTCTGTTGTCAAAAAATATATATTTTAGGCCAGGTATTATGAGCAAATTAAACTGAAAAAAAAGTTCAACTCTTTTTTTCATCAAAAAATTACTACATACAATCAAATATAAATACAAATGAACAGTAAATTAGTTAATTATTAAAGTTAAAAAAAAACTGTTGTCTACAGAGAGGCAAGAGGTAATAGAGTATCTGATAAAATCTAATCGAGTTATGATGTTATATGTTGAGCTAATAATGTTTTGTTAAGAAGGTGAACCTAATGGTCAATTGTGGATTATTGTAAAGCCCCAAAAAATGTTGAAGTAGTAAAATATTAAATGCCAAAAGAACTTTTGAAACAACATTAAAAAATACTTATATATTTATTTGAGGTAAATTGCAGCATGTTGCACTCAAAGAATATTTAGTCTCCTTTTTTGCAACAAAAGCTTTCTAAAAGGTTTGCAAATATGCTTTCTTTTATAAACGTTTTTCAATTTTTACTTTCAATGTTTTAATAGTAAGCATACAGTACATACAGTATTTTGGCTAATCATAAATAATTAAAATACAGAAAGGTTACTTATAAATTATAATATAGTATAGCAAACTATATAAAAAATACAGATATGAACCTCTCAAAAAGCCTAATCTTGATGATTTAGTGAGAAACATGGACTTCTCAAAAAAGATAAAAAAAATTCTTGGCTGTTACTTGGATGTAAGAAGTGCGTTTGTATGTACCAAGTACAGAGGTGTGAAAATTATTAGACTCTGGACATTTATTTTTTGTTTCCTCATCATGGTGCCATATTTTGATAAGTTGTTCAATCAATTGAACTTTTGTGGTAATGCTGGTTTTCTTCAGCCTTTTCTTAACAACCGCCCATAAATTCTCTATAGGGTTCATATCTGGGCTGTTTCTTGGCCATGGCAATGTTTGCACATGGTTTTCTGTCAAAAACTTTGTCACTGACTTGGCTTTATGGCATGTTGCACCATCATGCATGACAACACAGTCTCTATCAGGAAACCAGTCTCTCAATTGAGGCAGCAGTCTTGTTTCCAAAACTTTCTTATACTGGTGCTGATTCATTGTGCCTTTAACAATATATAAACGCCCTGTGCCTTTGGCTGAGATGATACTCCACACCATAACTGTGGTAGGATGCTTCACAGTCTGAGCAACACAAGTCTCAGAAAACTCTTTGTTTGAAGATCTCCTTACATTTTGACTGCTTTCATCACATATTGAAAACATGGAGTCATCAGAGAAGCTGACCTGTAATCAGATAATATAACAGACTACAATAACACAGCTGAGTATTGACCGGAATTTGCAGAGGAGTAATGAAAAGATCTTGAAAATTGACTGTTAAGTGTGAAAGAAAAAGGAACATGGGTTGGTTGGTGTTAGGGTAAAAATTTTTGTTTAAAGAAGCATGTGTAAGAAAAACTATTAAAATGTTTAAGTTACTCACCTTACTCCAATCACTTTCAAAGCGAGATTTAACCTCATGGGCCCAGTTAACCCTTTTTTTAGCCACTGCCCTTGTTATTTTAGCTTTTTTTCGTGACCTAAGTGCTGGAAGACCTGCATTAATAAGCCTTCTCCCAATCGTAGAACTGCAAATATCAACACCATACTTCTCCAAGGATTTTTTTAAGTCTTCACTAGTGGCTCTTATATTCACTTAACCTATATGGATAAGTTTGCTTTGGGTTTTTGGGCTCACTTTGGACTTGCATCCACAATTTCCTTGTTGTGCAGAATCGTAACCTTGCCCATTTTTAATAGCCTGGCTGATACGGCTTACAGATTTCTGTGAAATTTGTAGTCTTGAAGCTATTTCTTGTTGTGAATACATTTTTTCTTCAAGCAATGTTTTAGTAACAGCAACTTTTCTAGGTTTCTAAAAAAACAAAACAATTTGTAATCAGACTTTTTATACATTTTGAAATAGAAGTATGGTAAATAAACATTAATATGTTAATGGTTAACCATAATGATTTAATTAAACTCACCTTCAGCTTTTATTTTGATGAATGTACATTGATGAATGTATTTACAGTAAAAATTCTACTTACAACAGCTGATTGACCACTTTTATGTTTATAGCAGTGAGTTGTTGACAACATGTTGACATACAGTAGTTGACAAGCTACCAAGCTTATGCGTGGTTGCCAAGTTACTAAAGGCTAAAGGCATGCATACAAAGTATTAATGTAACTTTAAATTGTTCAATAAATTCTTTTTAGAATATAAAAACTATTTTTATTGAAAAAAACCTAGTTGAGTCTAATAATTTTCACACCTCTGTATGTTCCTTGAATAAACATTGTGAAAAATAGTGTTATTATGTAATTGGAATTGTAAAAAAAGATTTTTATTATATATGGTTTATCCTTGACACCTCAGGTTTGGAAAATTTCACACATTCCATGTTGGATGTAAATGTAGGACTACAATTAAGGTTTTTGATATTAAAGTTATTATTAATGATAATTTAAATGTAAGAATTTATATATATATATATATATATATATATATATATATATATATATATATATATATATATATATAAATATATGTATATATATATATATATATATATATATATATATATATATATATATATATATATATATATATATATATATATACAACCCTCAGAATTTGGGTCAGCATTCGGTAATGCCGACCTGACTGCCAACCTTAAAGTGTTTGAGATTGCCAACCTTGTTTCTATGTTTTATGGTAAGACCTTAATTTTTTAATATTAGTGTTAAATATTTTATTATTTAGTACTAAATAATTTTTGCCGACTTGATGTCAACCTCTAAAAGATTGAGGTCGGCAAATTATTGCCAACCTAAATCTTTTAGAGTTTGCATATATATATATATATATATATATATGTATATATATATATATATATATATATATATATATATATATATATATATATATATATATATATATATATATATATATATATATATATATATATATATATATGCAAACTCTAAAAGATTTAGGTTATAGGGACATTAGCGTTGTCGGGGACATTTTTGCGTACCCGACAAATTTTTGTCCCCGTAAGCATCGTTTTTTTGGAAAAAAAATATTCCCATAAGCAACTTTTATAGAGAGCAAAAAGTACATACATCAGCTATCAAATAGCCTGACTCGCAAGGGAGTGCTGCTACATCAACTGAGGGTTTGGTTAGGGTCAGCATCAAGGTCAGACTTTGGATTAAGTTACAGCAAGGTTTAAATATGGTTATTGTTCTGTAATTAATTATTTTTGTAAATAGATGAAAACAAAAATGAAATATAATATATAATAAATAAATAAAGGTAACAAAAATAAATATAAAAAATATATTTTTATACTAAAAAGATAAATTTAAATATGTATAAATAAAAATAGAAATAAAATAAAAAATAAAAAAAATAAATATATAAATTGAGGAAGGTTGCATAAGTTGAGCATGTTAAAAGTGTATTGCTTTTTTGAAGCCAAAATATAATAATGTTTATCTTTATTTTTGCTATTTATTTTAATTCAATCTTTCCATTTAAAGAATATAAATGAATAATTCATTTAAAAAAAATCTTCATACCAGAAATTGCGTTATTTTCAACACACCCAAACTTTCAACTTAGGAAACCAGTTTCCTGAGATAAGCTTTTTTAATGGAACTCAAAAAAGTTCAAAATAACAAAAAAAAAATCCCAAAAAAAATTAAATAAAATTGTATCTAAGGACAATACTTAAGTAAAAAGTAATTATCTCAACCATTGAAATTTTTTTTCATTTTTTAATAAAACTTTTTTATGTAATGTCACCAAAAATAACGATTTTTTTTCAAAATGAAAATTATTTTTGAAATTTTTGGATAATTTCGCTTCATTTGAGAACCAGGAAACTCTTTTTTTGAAAATTTTAGGGGACCCATTAAATATTCAAGGGTCTTGTGGGACCCCTTAAAATATTTTTTATTCAAAAAAGTTATAAACCTAGTGTTTTTGTATTAGATAGAACATATTTAGGGAGGGGGGGGGACAGATTATTTTCAAAAATGTTGTTTATTAGGGTGTCCTAATATATATGTATATTAGGACACTCTAATCTGTATTATGTCTGTATTTTTTCAGATCATCTTTTGAAATGTCGGCACTGATAGGTAATTTTCTTTCCATTTGGTTATTATCTGCAGGAATGATTCATTTAGTAAGTTGTTTTTTTAACTTATTTGTTTAGTTACATTTTTGATAGCGCTGACATTAATTGAATTATATAATGATGCCATCAATTTAAATAAAAAAATGACCTCCAAGTTTTAGTTATAACATTAACAACATCATTCCCACTTTGGAACTTGATTTTTCATTACATCATCTCATTACTTCTTTCTGATAGAAAACCTCATATCAGCATTTATTATTAATGTGGCTAATTATTTTGATCCAATATTTTGGAGCAATAAAAATGTTCTTGAATGTCAAACCTGTCAAAAGTTTTATAGCCCTTTTTAAAATTTTCAGCAGTACTTACGTATTTTCTCTCAAAATTTTAACAAATAGTTGTATTTCTAATTACAAAGATATTGGTGGTATTTTAAAAATTGATTTTTTATAGTTTCTGGCATCATTATAAGATTATTTGTGCTATGTCTGTTTTTAACAAATATTATAAATTTTTTCATAATTATAACCAAGTTGTTTCAATCAATGTTTTACAAATGTTTTTAGTTTTTGAAGTAACTTTTTATTAGTTAAATCTTACTTCTTGTAAAATTCACCTGACCTACTCTTTGTAAGACTAACTTAAAATTTGGATGTTTAATTCTTAAATCTTATTGCTGATGGCTGTTATGATTCATCAAGACTCTAGTAGTTACATGTTTGACTTGGGCATGATATCTTAATTTATTATTCTGGCATATATGTAAGAACTTCCTTTCTGTTTAGAATGAGTATTGAATCTTCTGACTATTTACATGCTTTTATTTCAAGCCCCCTTCTTCACTTAATCACTTACTTCATTCTTTATTGTTCTCTTTCTTGTCAAAACTCTTTTCTTGTTCACCTAATGTTGTTTCCAATAAATCAAATTATCATTATAAATTTGTGAATTTATCATATCATTAGTCTTATAATTTGAATTTATTGAGTTTATCATTATAAATAGTCTTATAATTGCTGTTATTGGTCACACTAATGTTTTTTTTTATAACATCTTTGCTCCCAACAAGGCTGCAAGCAATCATTAATAGAGTTGGAAGTTACTGGAAGAAAAAAAATCAAGATTGTAGAGCAAGAAGCAATTGACAGATGACTTAAAAAATTCCAAATTATATTAATCAGGAAAGCAAGATGAAGGTAAGGAATTCCAAAGAAATGATGTTCAAGGAAAAAAACTAGAGGAATAGGAGTTTTTGGAGCACTTAGGAACAGTCACAGAAAAAGATGAGACCTCATTGAATGATGAGTAACACAAGAATGAATTTCAGTAGATGGCACAAGAGACGCTAGCTAACTAAATATTATTTATAGAAAAGAATAAGAGAAGTAACATTAAGACGATGTGATAATGGAGGTTGGCTGCAAGAACAGGTCCAACTATGTTTACAATGCGTTTTTGCACCTTGTCTAAAAGAGAAAAGGCATCATTAGAAGATCCACCCTAGATATGGCAACAGTATTCCATACAAGGTCGGATTTGAGATTTATAGAGATGGAGAATAGATGCAACCTTAGCAGATGCTAGCTAATTTTGCAACTGATTTGATACATGGTTTACAAGAAAGATTGAAAGTAAGAGTTTATCCTAGAAGATGAAGGGTACATGACTCATCAAGTACATTACTGTTCATAAATATAGGAAGATCTAAATTATTGCGAAACAATTGGCTGAAAAAATTTGAGTTTTATCTAAATTGAAGTTCACCAGCCACTGCGAGCCCCATGTTGTAACAGAAGTGAGATCTTTTTCAAGCTTAAAAACCCCTCCAAGCAATCAGAGAGTGTTGGCTTCTTATCATGACAAGAATAAATGGGAGTATTATCAACAAACAATGCCAACTTGTATTCGAGAATATCTGGAAGATTGTTAATGTAAGTTGAAAAGAGTATAGGGCCAAGGATTGAACCTTGAGGAACCCCTGAAGTTACAGGATACGAAAAAGAGTGCTGTCTATCGAGGAAAACCTTTATACTATGATTGGAAAGAAAGAATTCAATAACCTTAAAGATGTTACTAGATACACCATAAGAAGAAAGCTTATGGAGAAGTCCAGCATGTCAAACTTTATCAAAAGCATTAGAAATATTAAGGGCAATAACCTCAACCTCTCCACCTCTATCTAATGCATGATAAAATCTATCGGTTATTACTGTTAGCAAACCAGCTGTAGAACAAGAAGATTGAAATCCATATTGATAATTAGAAACTAAGTTATTAGATTCAAGATTCAAGATGAAGTGTTTGTTAATCAAAGATTCCAAAACCTTGCTTATGATAGGAAGAAGACTAATGGGGCGATAGTTAGATGAGTCAGATCGTTCTTTAGAATTTTTGAAAATGGGGATAACAGATGTTGCTTTCCAGCAGGGCGGAAAGCAAGACTCTGATAAGCACTTGTTAAATAGTTTTGAAAGTATAGGCTACAGTTCTGTCTTTTCTGAAACTTTTCTGAAAGACTATTACAGGTATGTTGTCTGCGTCACTAGCTGTAGAAGAGTCTAAGCAGGAAGCACTTTTAATACAGAAGCTGGAGTGATACGAATATCAAGCAATGGATCAACTGTTTGAAAGCTATATCAGGTAGAATGCAACTGGTGGAATCAAGAGATGATATACGAGATTTCATGACCTGAGAATAGCAGGCTTTGGCGTTAGATAAAACCTTTTTACAATAGTTTTTAACAGTAATAAACAGATGTCTGTATGAGATAACAGTTTTAGAGAGATCAAACTGTGATTCAAAGCACTATAGGGTTAATATGGAGTGAATGACCGCTGACTAGGATCAGAAACAAGACATAAGTCGAGTAGAGAAGGTAAATGATTCGAGTTTTCTAGAAAGCGATTTAGAAAGTTGACTATTTAAATTAGTGATTGAGAAAGGCAAAAGTTGCGGGCTTTAACGCCTGCAGAGTCACTGACGCTAGATCTAAGCCATTCAGTGTGATTAGCACTAGATCTAAGCCATTCAGTGTGATTAGTCGCCAACAACAACAATATTGGCTAATAGATAAAGAAGAGGGCTTAGTTAATTTGATCAGAAATAACATCAAAAAGAATGCATTCTTAAGATGAAGGAGAGTGATAAAGAACAAAGAGAAAGGTGATAGAGTGAAGTAGTGCTAAACGAAAGCTCATAAAAGAATAGTGTCTGGATTAAAACCTAGTTTCCCACAAATGGGTGAATTCCTACGAATGTAAATGCCCAGGCCAAGCATATGATTATTGAAGTCTTCACGAATCAAAGGAAGATAAAACACTAAAGCTAAAAAACACTCAGATCGCATGATAATACAGCTGAACTTAAATTAGTCTCACAAATAGCAAATAGGTCTGGTGAACTTTGCAAGAGATAAGACTCAACAGAATAAAAGTTACTTTAAAGATTACAAATATTAGTGAATGAGAAATTTAGAGAACTTGGTGATGATTGGCACTGTTAATACTTTGATATTTTTCAGCTGTTGATGGAATCAGCTTCTGTGAGAGCTACCACAGAGTTCAGGAATTTTAGAGCTGTACCCTCATTAGGAGATAGTACCCTCATTAGGAGATAGAAAAAGTTGCCTAGTCATAAAAAACAGAGACACAAGAAAAACCCACGCATTGAGTTGAGAAGATCCAGCATTCAATATCATAACATAAGCTGGAAACAATGTATTAAAAGGCGTCAGCCTTATAGAAAAAGAAGGGGTTTGAGGCTTGTCAACAGATCTGTTTACCATTTAGCCCTGTTTATCATATTGAATGACTTGGCTCTAGTACTCTTGACCTTTCTGTTACTAAATCTTAAATTATGTTTTTTCTCAATCTCTTAACCACTTATTTAATTTGTTTTCCAGACAACCATAATCACATACATTTATTCCACAGTTTGTTTTTGGTTATGAGAATTGTATATAATAAAAATTAATTAAAATCAGTCTAAGTTGATTTTTACTAAACACACTTTATAAAAAGTGTATTTCATCATGAAAATAAGCACACAATCAATAACTTTAATGCCATCAAAGAGAACACTCCACAGTATTTTTAATATGCTTTTTAATCTATTTTTTTGTCATTATTTTGAAGATTTGTATCATCTGATGATCACTAGTAGGTTCATCAGGAAACTTCCTGATGAACTAACTGATGGGGAAACAATTTGTTGAAAAAAAATTAGATATGTGTTTTTACTGATATATATATATATATATAAAGGTAACTAAAATTTTAACTTTTGTTCCCTCTTGATGTTTGTTCTTGTTCCCTCTTGACATTTGTTCTTGTTCCCTCTTGACAATTTCAGGTCAAGCCGCACTCTCCTTCATGGTTTTCCTCACATTGTGCTGCTGCGATTGCCAATCGAAACTGTTACTTCTATATCTATCAGCACAACAATTCTCCAGAAAACAGACTTCTGTTTATTACTGCTAAAAACCAATGTAAATAGGTTTTGTCTTATGCCAATGCCCGCTATTCGCAGGTCATGAAATCTTATTTTTCATCACAAAAATTAGGCTCTCCTGACTTCTGGAGAATCTTTAATAGTATTAATAATAAGGGCAAATCTTTATTTCTACCTCTCTTGTATGATTCAGACTTTGTCATCTCATCTAAAGACAAAGCTGAATTGTTTGCAAAGAACTTTTCATCAATATCATCCCTCGATTCCACTAGTTGCGTTCTACCTGATATTGCCAACAAAAGGTTGATCCATTGCTTGACATTCATATCACTCTAGCCTCTATATCAAAAGTGTTTCCTGCATAGTCTCTTCTACAGCTTGTGGCTTAGACAACATACCTGTTATTGTCTTGCAGAAGTGTTCTCTGGAACTGTCGTCTGTACTCTCAAAACTATTGAACAAATGCTTATCAGAGCCTTAATTCCAGCCTGCTGGAAAGCGGCATCTGTTATCCCTATTTTCAAAAATTCTGGAGAGCAATCTGGTTTGTCTAACTACCGTCCCATTAGTCTTCTTCCTATCATAAGCAAGGTTTTTGAATCTTTAATTAACAAACACTTAATTTCTCATCTTGAATCTAATAACTTTCTTTCTGACCATCAATATGGATTTTAATCTTCTTGTTCTACAGCTGATTTGCTAACAGTAATAACCGATAGATTTTATCATGCATTAGATAGAGGTGGAGAGGTTAAGGTTATTGCTCTTAACATTTCTAATGATTTTGATAAAGTTTAGCATGCTGGTCTTCTCCTTAAGCTTTCTTCATACGGTGTATCTGTGAACACCTTTAAGATTATTGAATTCTTTCTTTCCAATCATAGTATAAAAGTTGTCCTCGATGGACAGCACTCTTTTTCGTATTCTGTAACATCAGAGGTTCCTCAAAGTTCAATCCTCGGTCCTATACTCTTTTTAATTTACACTAATGATCTTCCAGATCTTCTAAGGTGGCATTGTTTGCTGATGATACTGCCATTTATTCTTGTCGTGATAAGAAGCCAACACTCTCTGATTGCTTGAAGGGGGCATTTGAGCTTGAAAAGGATATTACTTCTGCTACAGCATGGGGTTTTCAGTGGCTGGTGAACTTCAATTCAGATAAAACCTAATTTTTTTTAGCCAATTGTTATCACAATAGTTTAGATCTTCCTATATTTATGAACGGTAATGTACTCGGCGAGTCATCCATTCTTCATCTTTTAAGATTAAGTCTTATTTCGGACCTTTTTCGGAAACCATATATCAAATCTGTTGCAAAATTAGCATATGCTAAGGTTGCATCTCTTTATCAAGCTCGACACTTTTATTTTCAATTCAATTCTCTATCTTATAAATCTAAATATGGCCTTGTATGGAATATTGTTGCCATATCTGGGGCAGATCTTCTAATAATGTCCTTTCTCTTTTAGACAAGGTGCAAAAATGCATTGCAAACATATTTGGACCTGCTCTTGCAGCCTACCTCTGACCATTATCACATTGTCGTAATGTTGCTTCTCTTTCTCTTTTCTACAAATACTAAAGAGTGATTTTCTTGGTGGTATCTTTTTGGTAACACTGGTTTTGACAGATCAGGCGTGCATTGTGTTATTGTCAAACTTGTTTAGTTTGATCTATAATTTAACCATGAATTGACTTAAGAATGAACATCGCTTGCAAATTATTAAATTTTACTACCAAAATTCATGCTCGGTTAAGAGAGTACATAACGCACTTCTTCCAATTTATGGGCAGTTTGATCGGCCTACTGTAGGAGCTGTTCAGAAACTTGTGACTAAATTTCGAACCCAGAATACATTATTAGACATTAAACCACCAATACACACATGTAGAGTGAGGACGGAAGAAAATATTGCAGTTGTATCCGCCAGTGTTAGCGATGACCGTTAAATGTCAATTTGCCGCTGTTCGCAGCAATTGAGCCTCTGTTACTCCACTACGTGAAAATTTTGCAAAAGGATTTGAGTGTAAACCTTATAAGTTACAGCTGAGGCAAGAATTGAAGCCACGCAATCTTCCACAATGTTTAACATCTGGTGAATGGGCACTGGCAAAGTTGAAGGAAGATCCACATTTTTATCGAAAAATTGTGTTTAGCGACGAAGCTTATTTCTGGTTGACTGGATACGTTAACAAGCAAAGTTGCCGTATATGGAATGAAGACCAGCCAGAAGCATTGCAAGAGCAACCAATGCATCCCAAAAAAGTTACTGTTTGATGTGGATTATGGGCTGGTGGCATCATCGGACCGTACTTCTTCAAAGATGACAATGGCCGTAACCTTACAGTGAATGGCGAGCGCTACTGTGCGATGATTACAAACATTTTTTTTTGCTTAAAATGGAAGAGCTAAACTTGGCTTACATGTGATTTCAACAACACGGTCCCACATGCCACCCAGCACAAAAAACAATGGCCCAATTGAGAGGTGAGTTCGGTGAACAGTTTATCTCACATTTGGTGCCTGTCAATTGGCCGCCCAGATTGTGTGATTTAACGCCTTTTGACTATTTCTTCTGGGACTATGTTAAGACAAATGTCTTGAGGGATGAACCAGCAATAATTGACGTACAGCAAGCCAATATTGAAGCATTTATTCGTGAGATACCGGCCGATATGTTGGAGAGAGTGTACCAAAATTAGACCTTACACATGGGCCATCAAAAGCAAAGCCGCGGCCAACATTTACATGAAACATCTTTAAACATTAAATTATATCAACCGTTTTATCAACTCAAATAAAAATTTCATCAATTTTTTCAAATTTTTTGTATTTTTTCTGAAAATCGAATCCTATACCTCTTAAAAAGTCACCCTTTATAATGGGCACTGCTCTAAAGAGCTAGTGTCTCTTGTGCCATCTACTAAAATTCATTCTCGTGTTAATCGTTTTATTAAGTCTCATCCTTTTCTGTGACTGTTCCTAAATGCTCCAAAAACTCTTATTTGTCTAGTTTTTTTTCTCGAACATCAGTTCTTTGGAATTTGCTTCCTTCATCTTGCCTTCCTGATTTATATAATTTGCAATCCTTTAAGTTGTCTGTCAATCCTTATCTTGCTCTACAATCTTCATCTTTTCTCTTCCAGTAACTTTCAACTTTAATTAGTGGTTGCTTGGAGCCTTGTTGGAAGCAAAAATGTTTAAAAAAAAAATTTTTTTAACTACTAATAGCTAAAATTTTAAAATTTAAAAATTAAAAATCTAAAATTAAAATTTTATCTAAACTTATATAGTCATAGGTCTAATATCATTACTTGTTACAAAGATAGTTTTGCAACTATTTGCAAAAACTTAACTTCTGTTTTTTTTTTGAATCGCTCTTCACACATTTCACAGTTTTTATTATTAATTTTTTAGTACTCCCATTCTTCAATTAACTATTATAAAGAAAAGACTCTATCATGCTTTTGACAGGTTTTAGCTTTTGATAAAGTCTAGGCTTTTATTATATGGTTTATCTGGGAAAGTGTTTCTAATTACACAATGTAACTAATTTAATTTTGCTTTGTCCTTGGGTTGAAAGTATGTTTTCCTGGATAAACAAATAGTAAATAGAAAAAAACTGTTAATCATTTTGTTAAAAACTAGGCTGTTTATATTTTAGCTGTAAAAAGATAGGGTAGTTAAAAAAGGGTTAAAAAAAAGTTAAATATGTTGACACTTTTATACTTTTTGCTTAAATGTCCTGCTACAGTACAATCTGAGTAATTTAAATATTAAAAATAATTAAACTATCAAAGATTGAAAGTAAAATTTTCAAAGCTAAATAACATATGTGAAATAAAAATTCACATCTGTTACATTGTCATTAATATTAAATTGTGTACTCTTTCTTTTTTTTATCATGTAAGTAATCATCTCTTTTTATAATCATTTTTAAATAATCATTTTTTTTTATTTTTCTCTTTTTTTATTAACATAAACTTTTAATCCTCATAAACTTTTCATTTTGTAAAATGATAGTAAAAAAAAATTGTATAAAAATATATGCTATGTATAAAAATATCACTTCAAAAATCAAAATACAAGATTTATAATTTTTAAATTTTATAAAAGTTTTATAATTTTGGTTTAAATGTTGTTTTGCATCACGACTCGATGCTCAGTTTTTTAGTTTTTATCATAAGTTTTCTGACTTTTTTTTTTTTTTTTTTTTAAATTAAGGTTTTACAATAAATTGTGTAGGCATAAACTGCCTGTCAACCTAATTATATAATACTTGACAATTACAGAGTTTGTATAACTAATAGAAAATAAAATGTGGATTAGTCATAGAGAAGCCATTCATTTTTTAGATGATTGTCTAGAAGCAGTTTAAACGTTTTTAAAGATAACGCTGATACAATGTGATTAGGAAGAGAGTTCCATTTATTTATTATTCTTAGAGAAAAAAAATTTATACGTAAATTTAATCGCGAAGATTGTTTTTTTAGTTTATATATATGACCACGAGTAATAAATTTACCATCTATTTCAAAAAGACTTCTGTCACTATTGTTGTTTTTGCACCATTTGTAGACGTTGATTAGGTCTGCACGAAGTAGCCTGTATTTTACAGTTGTCATATTTAATGCCAACAATCTTTGTTCATACGGTAGATCCTGTAATCTATTGATTCATTTCGAAGCTCTTCTTAACACATTTTCTAGTTGCCGTTTGTCTTTGAGAAGTCCAGGGTTACAGATTGATCCACAGTATTCTAGGTGAGGGCGGACTAGTGCTGAAAATAGTTTTTTGAAGGATAATAAGTCTGGATATGATGTAAATGTTCTTTTTATTATTCCTATTATTTGTGTGGCTTTGTTGACTTGAATAGTTGTGTGTTTGGAAAATAATAAGTTCGAATCTATGTGAACACCTAAATCTCGTTCGCAATTTGTGGTTTTAATGTTTATTTTTATATTTTTTTCTGGATCATGCATATTATAAGTATGGAATTTGTTGTTGTTTCCTAAGTGTATTACAGAACATTTATCAATGTTAAATTTCATTCCCCATTTTTGAGACCATGTAACAAGAGCGTCGATGTCATTTTGTAATTCTTGCGCAGATTGAGTATTTTCAATAGAACGGAAGATTTTGGTATCGTCAGCAAAAAGAGCAGCTTTTGATTTGATTACTTCAGGGATATCGTTGACATATATAATAAAAAGTAAAGCTGAAAGGACGGAGCCTTGGGGAACTCCACTTTTAACGGGTACCCAGTTTGAATAATTTCCATTAACAACAACTCTTTGTCTACGGTTTTTCAAAAAGTTTTTAATCCAATATAGTATTGATCCATTTATACCATAAGCTTTAAGTTTCGAAATAAGAAATTTATGTGGAACTTTGTCAAAGGCTTTTTCAAAATCAAGATAAATGTTGTCGATGGGAATATTATTATCAAGTGATGACGTCCAATAATTAATTACAGTTAAAAGCTTAGTTAAGCAGGAATGATCTGGACGAAATCCATGTTGGTGTGGACTTAATAAATTATTTTTAATTAGGTGTGTCATAATATGATTTTTTATAATTTTTTCAAAGATTTTTATTAAAGTTATACTGATAGGTCTATAATTAAGTGCTTTTGATCTGTCTCCTTTTTTGAATATGGGTGTAATTGTTGCGTCTTTCCATATTTGGGGTATTGATCCACTCTCAAGTACTTTGTTAAAAATAGTAGATAGATGTTTAGACATTTGAAAGCAAGTTTTCTTAAATATAATTGGGTGTAATGCATCAGGGCCTGGTGATTTAGATGAGTTTAGACTTTTGAGGTATGTTTCGATATTTTCCGGACTTAGATCAATATTGTTTATTAGTGGATTTACATTTTTATATGTTAGGTTAAATTGTGGTTACGACTTGGTTTACCATGAAAACTATTCTATACAGATAACATCATTACGTGCCCAGAGTTTTATTATGTATGACAATAAAGCCTGGTGAATAAAGTCTATGATGCCTAGCATTTGGAAAAACCAAAAAAGATAATGATAAGATGGATTATGCATCCATCTGTTTTTTTTGTGTGTTTCTAAACAATAAGAAAAAAAGTGGGGTTAAGAATATTGATTTTAGTAAAGACCAAGTGTAGTGATTTTAGACTAGGGTTAGAAATAGTGAGTATATTTGATAGGGTATGTTGAGGAAGGTAAAGGTGGTTTGACATATAAAGTTTTGAATTTCAAAATTATTTTTAATTTTTACCATAAAGTGTCAACATATGCTTTATTTTTTAAATAAATATAAAATAAAAATTTAAATATTAAAAAAAATACTTTTTATATAACTTGATCGACTGCCACCATCAAAATCCTTAGTGAATCTTAAATAAGTTCAGCAATTTAATGTAGCTGCAAACAAAGCAAATATTATGCTCAGAATTCTTAAACACACATTTGTATCAAGAGACATTGACATTTGAAAAAAATTTATACTGCATTTATTAGACCATATCTTGAGATTGTCATACAAGCCTAACCTTGATAGTGATATCAGGGTATCGAATCAGATTTCATCGTGAGATTGTCAGGAACTGTGAAATCAGACATAAGTTTTTTAACAACCGTGTAATCAATGACTGGATTGCTTTGGCAGATAATGTCATCGAGGCAACATCAGTTTATGAATTTAAACAACTACTGGACAGTTTTCAGATATAGTACTTACTACAGCTCATTATTTACAGTAAATGCCACACCAAAGTGGCTACATACGAGTTGGGTATAGACACGTATACTCAGCTGATGATGAGTTTAACAAGACTGTGACTTTGTGTAACTTAATTAACTAACTAATTTTATATATATATATATATATATATATAAATTAGTTAAAACTATATACATACATATATATATATATATATATATATATATATATATATATATATATATATATATATATATATATATGTATATATATATATATATATGTATATATATATATATATGTATATATATAAATTAGATAAAACTGTATGTATTTATATACATACATATATATATATATATATATATATATATATATATATATATATATATATATATATATATATGTATGATATATATATATATATATATATATATATATATATATATATATATATATATATATATATATATATGTATGTATGTGTATATATATATATATATATACACAGTATGCAAAAAAAATAATTGTACACTTAAAAAAAAATCATAATTTTTAAAATTGCATCAAAAAAATGAGTTTTCGTTCAAATATTTGGGTTTTTTTTTTTGATATCTTGATAAGTAATGTTTTAAGAATTTATTTCTGCATTGGTGAACTAATTGTCTTTCAAACCTAATAAATTTTACACAATTGATCTAATGATGCATAAAATTGACTTCAAAAAAATAATTGTACTCTAATAAAATTCGTTATTTTAAAGTAAATCAGGTGAACTGAACAATCAAACTAATAAGTAAAGTTGAAAGTAGTAATTTTTTAAATACGCTTTTGTCCTAGAAATAAAATAAAATATATTTAAATAGTATTTCAACAAAATGGCGTCAAAAAAAAAAAAGTTGTCTTTCCGTCAATGGAGCCTCGTTGTTGATTTGAAAAATCAAGGAAAATCCTACCAGATACAAAAAGAAACAGGAATTCCTTTTACGACAGTGTCCTCAATTGTTAAGAAGCATGATCTGATTGGAACCGTTGCTAGTGTGGCTGGTAGAGGACGAAAACACAAGACCACTAGTGCAATTGATTGCAATATCATCATTAATGTGAAAAAAAATAGATTTGTTTCGGCAGTTAAATTAGCTTTAAAAATTCAAGGAGATCACAACATCATAGTAACTCCTCAAACAATTCGAAATCATATTAGAGAACATGGATACAGAGGTAGAGTTGTTTGAAAAAAACCTTTTTTACTTGCAAAACAAATGAAACGTCAATTGGAATTTGCAAAGAAGTACAAAAAAATGCCGATATCATATTGGAAAAATATTTTGCGGTCAGATGAGTCAAAACACAACCTTGTTTCATCGGATGGAGTCCAGAAGGTGTGACAAAAAAAAGGAGAAGCTTATAAATTGAGTTGTTTGCTAGGTAGTGTAAAGCATGGAGGAGGAAATGTGGTGGTTTGGGGTAGTATGAGTTGGAAAGGAGTGGGGAAATTGACATTTATTGATGATAAAATGCAGGCTTCAATGAATTGTGAAATTCTCAAAGCCAACTTGCGGCCATCTGCTAAAAAATTGAGGATGGGAAACGATTTCATACTCCAGCAGAATAATAATGCAAAGCATACCGCTAAGAAAACAAAGGTATACTTTGACACAAATAGCATCAATGTTTTGGAATGGCCATCTCAAAGTTCGGACTTAAATCCAATAGAAAATTTGTGGTTTATTTTGGACAGAATTATTGGCGATCGAGCATTTACACGCAAAGAAGACTTGAAAGTAGCTATATTCAGCGCATGGGGTAATATAACAACAGAAGTGACCCAAAATTTGGTCAACTCAATGCCAAATTGTCTAGCTGAGGTTATCAAAGCCAAAGGAGGCCCCACTCGATACTAATCTCCACGAAGTTTGATGAACTTGGCGTTATATATAAAACTGATGTTACCACAACTTATTATTTTTATTTTTTTCTTTATTACCTCTTTTTTTAAATTTGTTCTTAATATATATAATATAAAAGTAAAGTAAATAAGAAAAATAATTTTTTTTTATATTGTTAAAAAAAATGTGTTTTTTTAATTAAAAACCTAAACTAAATACAAATTGGTAAAATTTTATATTTTTATATTTAGCTGGAAAACACTGGGGATCCATGGAGTCCAATCCTTTACTCAAATACCCGAAAACTAAGTTATTTCAATTGTACCTATTACTTACTGGTTTGAGTTTTTATTAATTTTATGATATTTAAATGGCATTATTACTGTTTATATTCAATTCTTGGTGCCAAACAATTGGCAAATATAATCTCCTCTTGTTTTTGATTATTAACTTTTTTAGACTCCCTGTTTAATGATTTGTTTTTCTAAGTTTTTATTAAAACTAAGATTTCCTCTCTCTCTTTCTCTCTCTATCTTTTTTTATCTTTCTCTCTCTCTCTCTTTCTATGCTATATATGTTACTGCTACCCACAGCTATATATGTTACTGTTACCCACAGCTATATATGTTACTGTTACCCTCAGTTAATTTTGCTAATTATTTTATCCAAAACTGAGGAACAGCTAAATAAAAGAACCAAAATTATATCAAAGTGTTGCCACAAAAAAATTCTTATTAAAAAATAAAAAAGCTCACTACAAATCTGACTAACAACTAAAAATAACTACATTAATCTACTCCATATATCTCTAGGCTAACTAATAAATTACTCACATACACAGCTTTTGTAATATATTTCATAATATTATATATACTTTTAATTAATTTTAGTATAAATTTTTTTAATGTATAAATAATGCACATAAACAAATATTTTAAACAACATTAAACATATAACTATTTAACAACTATTAGCTGACTAAAAACAAATCACTAAGATTATTAACCTAACTACTAATTTATTTCCATCCCATAACAATCCAAAATTCAAATTTAAACCGTCCAAAATTCAAATATAAACATCCACTAAACAAATTGTAGCAAAATTAAACTTTTACTAATTGCCTGATGATTGTGGTAACACATGAAACTCAGAGTTGCAATATCAAATTATATTATAAACTTTATCATTTAGCTAATTTCTGGTACTGCGGGTAACAGTAAAATATATACTATACATATATATATATACAGCGCCGTGCTGTAACTTTTGGGGGCCATGTGCAGAAACTAAAAAAAAAATTTTTTTCTTTTAATTCGTAGTAATGTATGGTACTGGAGAAGTTTTTCTAATTTATTTAATAGGGGGCCCAGTGCGATTGCACTTGTTGCACTTGCGATAGTACAGCACTGTATATATATATATATATATATATATATATATATATATATATATATATATATATATATATATACATATATATATATGTATATATGTACATATATATATATATATATATATATATATATATATATATATATATATATATATATATATATATATATAAATAAATACACATAAATTAGTAGAAAGTCATATAACAACAGTTTTATCAGAAAAAGACTCATCAGAAAGGAGAGGTTATACATTTCTGATGATTCTTTATTGATAAAACACTGTTGAATGAAAAAATTTGTCACCTCAGAAAATTATTTGTATAACTTTTAATTTGAATTGCTTAGAGAATTTTTTAGTTTATTAAAACTAAGATTGCCTCTCTCTTTCTCTCTTTTTATATATATATATATATATATATATATATATATATATATATATATATATATATATATATATATATATATATATATATATGCATACATATATATATATATATATATATATATATATATATATATATATATATATATATATATATATATATACATTATTTTTTTTTAAACATCTTTGCTTCCAACAAGGCTGAAAGCAACCAATAATTAGAGTTGGAAGTTACTGGAAGAAAAAAGATAGAGATTGTAGAGAAAAATAACAATTGACAGACGACTTAAAGGATTGCATATATATATATATATGTATATTTATATAAATATAAATATACATATATATATATATATATATATATATATATATATATATATATATATATATATATATATATGTACATATATACATATATATATATGTATATATATATATATATATATATATATATATATATATATATATATATATATATATATATATATATATATATATATATATATATATATATATACAGTGCTGTACTATCGCAAGTGCAACAAGTGCAATCGCACTGGGCCCCCTATTAAATAAATTAGAAAAACTTCTCCAGTACCATAAATTACTACGAATTAAAAGAAAAAATTTTTTTTTTTAGTTTCTGCACAGGGCCCCCAAAAGTTACAGCATATATATTAACATATATATATATACATATATATATATATATATATATATATATATATATATATATATATATATATATATATATATATATATATATATATATATATATATATATATATATATATATATATATATATATATATATATATATATATGTTAATATATATGTATATATAGATATATATATTTAAATATATATATATATATATTTATATATATATATATATATTTACATATATATATATGTATATATATATATATATATATATATATATATATATATATATATATATATATATATATTTACATATATATATGTATATTTACATATATATAAAACCCTCGGAATTAGGAAAAATGAGGTCAGCAATAATTTGCCAACCTCAATCTTTTTGAGGTCAGCTTCAGGATGAGGTTGGCAATAATTTGCCTACCTCAATCTTTTAGAAGTCGGCATCAGGTCAGCAAAAATTATTTGATACAAAGGTCTTAAAATAAAACATAGAAATGAGGTTGGCAATTTTTTGCCGACCTCAAGCACTTTCAGCTTTGCAGTTAGTTTTGCATTGCCGAATGCTGACTTTAATTCTGAGGGTTGTATATATACACACACACACACACACACACACACACACACACACACACACACACACACACACACACACACACACACGCACACACACACATATATATATATATATATTATATATATACATAAATTAGTAGTAAATCACTTAACAACAGTTTTATCAGAAAAAGATTTATCAGATATGAGAGATCTTACATTTTTGATGATTCTTTATTGAATGAAAAAATTTGTCACCTCAGAAAATTATTAGTATTACTATAAATTTAAATAGCTTAGAGTTTTTATGAACTTATTTTTAACTACTGTTGTTTAATTGTTAAGGTAACAATGTCTACAATTGGTTATGGTGATATTTTTTGTAATACATTCCTTGGAAAAACTTTTACAATGTTGTTCATTTTTGTTGGACTGGTATTATTATTTAATTATTATAATAGTTATATATAATTCAAGGATTTTTACTTACTTTTTTTTTTTTATTACTATATATACATTATACAGCATTTCATTAGTTTTCTAAATTATTTCTTACTTTTTTTAAGTTTTTATTTTACTATTGTTTTACTTAGTTTTAAGATTTTAATTTGTTATAAATTTTAAATTATTTAAGAAAACATTGTTATTATATTTTTATATTAATAAACTTACCAATTCAAGTCGTTGTCTTTTTTAAATTTTGAAATATTTGCTATAATTGGTCTTTATTTGAGTCCTAACAATTAAAAATCTCTACTTATGTTGTCAGATCATGGAAAGAATTTTCAACAAATTATTAATTAATTAAATTTAATTGATTGAATAGATATTCAATCAACCAAAGAACATATTGAATTGGGGTTTTAACAAAACTTTTAAGACTTTGAACACATCGTCAACGTTATCAACATGGATTGTCTCAGTTATTGATTAAGGTAATGTAAATCATAAAGAGCTGTATGAAAATATGAAAACAATTTTTCTTGTGAATATGGAAAAACAATGTTTTTTTTTGTTTTTGTTTTTTTGTCATTTTTTTTCAACAATGACAACTAGACCTAGTCTAATTTAGATCAGTAACTTACAGTTAGTTATACAGTAGACCCCATATTTAGTATACTGCTGTATACTAAATATGGGGTTCTTTTTTTTTTACTTATTTTAGTAAATTCTATAAGATTTTTTTGCAATGATATTTTAATTAAATTGAGTAATTAAGTTTTACTGTTACAATAAAGTTAATATATTTACTCGCATGACATTGATAACTCCCACAACTGCATATGCAATTATGTTACTAAATATGTTCTTGTGAATATCAGAACACATTTAATAAAAAAAAAATAGACGAATATTGTTTTTATTCTTAGGGTTTATTTGCATCATATATACCTGCTATTACTGATTACATTAGCTCTCATTCAAAATACAATAAGATGTTTTATTCAACACCAGGAAAAAAGTATGTTTCCATTTATCTTTATAAATTTTAATTTAAATAATACTATTTTTATCTTGTATATATTGCTTATATATATATTATGTTGAATTATGAGTTATGTTCTTTTTAATTTATTGATATTAGAACCGAGAATTATTTTCAAAAAAAGATTATTCAGTTTAAAGCTAAAAATGATCATAAACAAGCTAAAATGTTATAAACATATAAAAGTATTAAAAACAAATAAAAGTGTTATAAATGGTTAATTATTTATATTAAATTGTGTTTATAGAAATAATATTTTTCAGGCATGTTATTGTTTGTGGCTATATCACCCATGAAAGTGTTTCTTCATTCTTAAGAGACTTTCTTCATCCTGATCGAAATGACAATGTTACTAATGTAGTGTTCTTGTCACCGTAAGAAACTATTAGACTTTAAACTTTTTTTTAATGTTGTTTTAAAGATTTTAAAGGTTTTAAGTTTGTTTTGTAAGGAAGCAAGATTCTAATTATTACAATAATTTATATGATTAATAAAAGATTCTATAAATACTAATTAATAAATACAAAGAAAAAAAGTATTCTATGAAAAACAATGTACACTAGATATATAAATTTTAGTTTGACCAAATTTCAAAAAGTTATGAAAATTAAACTTGTTGTTATTTATAAATCACTTTTGACTGCCATTTTTGCCATTGATTGCCATTCAATTTATATAAAAATATATTTTTATATAAATTGAATGGCAATCAATGACAAAAATATAATTTAAATAAAAAGTTCTGATTTTTCAACTTTTCATGCAAAAAATTTCTAGTATCTTATCAGTTTAAATTCAAAAAAAATTCAAACAAGAAAAACACAATCAGTGATAGTTTAGAACAAGACTGTACTCTAAGTTGTTTATTAACTACACTGTACTGTATGTTGTTTATTAACTAAACTGTACTGTACGTTGTTTATTAACTACACTGAACTATATGTTGTTTATTAACTACAAAAAAGTTTGATGTCTAGAAGTAATTCTAAATTAAATTTTAAAATTATCAAAATAGGTTTATCTTACAATCTTTAATATATATATATATATATATATATATATATATATATATATATATATATATATATATTTATATATATTTATATATATATATATATATATATATATATATATATATATATATATATATATATATATATATATATATATATATATATATATAATATACTTACTAGCTGGAGTTACCCGGCGTTGCCCGGGCCAATATTTAAACTGGCTTACCTGATAGCTGGAGTTACCCGGCGTTGCCCGGGCCAATATTTCAACTGGCTTACCTGATATCTGTACACAAAAATAGGCCCCCCTGACCCCGGAGGTCGGGGTACGGGGTCAAAACCCAGCTAAGAACCTTCTCCCCCTCGAGGACTACCCCCATGCCAAATTTCATCGAGATCGGTCCGGCGGTTTGGATTTCTATAGAGAACAAACAAACAAACACACACACATTGCCCTTTATATATATTAAGATATATATATATATATATATATATATACATATATATATATATATATATATATATATATATATATATATATATATATGCAGCCCTTGAAATTGAAAAAATAAGGTTGGCAGTTTATTGCCAGTCTAAACTTATTTTTGATTTGTCATCAAGTTGGTCCATAAAAAATCATCAACCTCATACTCTTTTAGGTCAGCATTGCCAAATGCCAACTCATATTCCGAGGGCTGTATGTGTATTATATTATCTATTAAAGCAGATAAATAATATAAATCTGTAAATAATAAAAATATAAACAAAATAATAAACAACCTTCAAAAATAATAAATAAAAACATTTATTGAATATAGATATCCTTTGTGCCTTTAATAGTATAACATCCATTAATGTATAATATTAGCAGACCTATAACCAGATTTTGTTTTAGGAGGGTTACTAATTTTTTACTGTGGTCCACTGTTTTTTTAAACAAAATTTACAGGTCATTTTTTTAAAATAATAAAATTAAACACAAATTTCCTGCAATTTTTAATATAATGTAAGTGTTGAAAAATGAAATAATAACAAACATTTGGTCTCAATGGTAAGTATTCAATTAATAACAACAATTGTTAATTGTCTAAAAGAAAAGAGACAAGTTCTAATCTTCTCACTATTTCTTCGTCAAGGAAGTTAGAGTTTCTTCCATAATATATTATAGTTTTTTGAATCGTTTAAGATAGCTCCACTGAAGTTTTCACATATAAGAAGCATTTTTCAATTTTTGACAAATGTTGTTGCAATTCACTGTTAGAATTTCCGATTCATTTAAGCAGTGAAAGAAAGCTACTAACATTTCCTAGTATATGATGCAGAGGTATACATTGTTTTCCACAATAAATAACAGCTTTCATTATACATTTCAAATATGTGTATTGCATTTGATTCGTTCAGCAAGTTCTGTACTTAAGTTTCTGTCTTAAAACTCTTAAAACATTTTCAAGTGTTAAATGAATAGTATAATATTTGTTAAAACAACTTTTGTAATAAACTCTATTTTTGTGATAACCTAACTTTTCTTTAAGCTTATTCCAATTATTAAAGTGTTTAATAATAAAAGACCCCTTATCATTTCTTTCTTTTAAAAATAAAGCACATGGGCCGCAAAACAAACCTTGCTGTACAGCAGAATAGCATGCCGAATTAACTTTCGCCCATCTATTTTATCAAAAATATTTTGGAAAGTCTGTTGGTATAATATAATTTGTGATGTATTGAATCTTGATTTCAGGCGACATCTTTATTATATTTTGCTCAATAGAACTTATGTTAATAGTAGACATAATGACATTTTTAATGTCAAGAAAATGAAGGTTCTCAACAACTGACATCATTTTTAAGCGTACTTAAACAATTTGAATGTTGTTTTGTTGATGATCATTGGTTGCATTAAAAGATGTGGACAATAATTTGTCTTAATTTTTTTCTCAAGAAGTTCGTGAAAACTGCTGAATATTCTGTCAGAGGAAATATCAAAATTAACATCTTATTTTTATAACATTTTTTTACAAAAATAAGATAATTTCACACATTCTTATGCGAAAGATTTTAGTTTTTTTAGTTTTTTAAAATGTTTTTCCTCAACCCCACCTTTTTTTTGATTCATATTAAACTAAATAATTTATACGAATAAAAAAATACATATAAGTAAATACCAATGTTAAAAAATGCAATAAAAACAAAATGCCTGATAAAAGTGCTATATTTTTATGCAATAAAACAAAAGTAAAATGTTGTGTATTGCAATGTTTTCCTTTTATAGCTGCTCTATATTCACTTTTTTTAAACCATTTCTATTGGTTAACGCTAGTAAAAAACAACTTAAAAGCTTTCAAACATTAATGTTGCTATGCAATAAAATTTCATTGTCGTTTTTGCAAACTATTGCGTTTTTATAATTAGCAAAAGTAAGAATTTTAAAAAAGCTTTTGGCAACACTACTTTTATTGAAAAAAAAGCGAATACATAAGTTTTGGAACCACCCCATTTCTTTAAAAAGAGGGTGACAGCCACCCTACTCACCCCTCCTTCCTTTGTTATGGGCCTGATATTAAATTAAAACATGATATAAAGTAATAATATTTAATTGCATGTTTCAATATACTTACATTTTTTTTTTTTTTTTTGTATATAAGACATTAAGAATTAATGTTGTATATGAACTTGTTTTCTCAAGAAACATAATTTTATTTAGTAAGGTTTTTTTTATATTTTTTCTCTTTGTGAATTTGTTTAAATTAAGCAACCATTAAATTTTGTTTTTGCAATTATCTTAATGTAAACGCCATTTATGTTTCTTTGTTTTAAAATATTGAAACCTTTACTTACACAAATTATTATAAAACTTAAATGTAATTATGCTATAAATATATTTACATTTTGTATTGCAATTAATATTATCAATCTCTAATAATGGTAAACTCTCAAACTGTTCAGGGGGAATTAAATGCTTTTTAGAGCATGCTAAGCAGATTGATGAAATGATGAAAAAAATTTTAAATTAGAACTTGAATTAACCAAAAAAAACAATAAAATTTCCGATTTAGAGAGAAGAGTTAAGTCTATGGAAGAGAATTCCGCAATTTCCCACCACTTAAAAATTCCGGATGGATTACAGCTAGCAGAGTGAGTAAAAAGCGATCACCAGAGCAACTATCGGTAGTAAATGCAGCTGTCAATGAACAAAATGAAAGAAATATAAGAGCCAAAAATGTAATCGTTTATGTAATAGTCGAGTCAGACCAATCTTTGTAATCTGAAAAAATTGAAGATGATAATAATAAAATTGCAGAATTATTTAATAATCTTGGAGCCGAGGTTTAAAAAAAAAATGTGAGAAGATTGCAGTCAAAAAAAAAGGAAACATCGGGTCCAATTTTAGTTGAATTAGAAAATTCCAATATGAGAAACCCTCTTTTGTATCAATCAAAAAAATTAAGAAACATTAGTAACCTTAAAAACGTGTATATTTCACCAGATCTTACTGAAGCAAAGAGAATGTTAGATTTTCAATTAAGATAAGAAAGAAATAAGCTCAACTCTCTACTTGCTGTTGATAATACATTTCGATATGCTTTCCATGGAAACAAAATTGTCAAGTTTAAGAAACTACAAGCTGATTGACCACATTACATGTTTATATATGAATGCAACTTCACTAAATAATAACTTGCAATATTAGGTTACTTTTTGTATGGAAAAGATTGTAAAGATGGTAGAATTAGTGGTGGTGTTGCAATATACATAGATAACAGTTTTGTATCGTATCAAGTTAAAGATAAAATTCTGAGTTCCGACAAAACTGAGTAAATATGGGTTGCATTTGTTATTTGTAATGATAGTTATTTATTAGGATGTATATACAGACCAAATGAATTAGTTGATATGGAAAACTTTAATAAGGTATATGAAACTGCAAGATCCTATGTTGATAAACGCATTTCAAGGATATTATAATTATGGGGACTTTAATTTTCCAAACATTAAATGGTTCAAACGTGTTAAAAAATTGATTGAAAACAATGATAGCTCTCATGAATACAAATTTTATGATATTTTAAATGATCACTTTCTCATTCAGCAGGTTTCTTTTCCAACATTTCATTTATCAAACAATGAATGCCTTAACACTCTTGACTTATTATTTACAACACAAGAGAACAGATTATTCCAAATTGAATCACATCCAGTTTTAAGAAATATTGAAAGAGGGCGCTTAGTTCTGAGTTGCAAAATTTTGTTAGATCATAAATATTTTATAAATGAGGAAGTAACTGTACAAGATTATAGGAAAGCAAATTTTGATTAAATTAATAGACTGTTTTCCAATGTGGATTGGTTAACGTGTTTTAATGGCAAATGTGTTCAAGAAATGTATAATATATTTATATTTTACATAAATGCTGCGTATAAACTATATATTCCAATTAAAAAATTAGATATTAATAAGAAAAAGCGAATATAAAATAAACAATGATCTTAAAAAATTAATAAAATTAAAAAAGACCCTTATATTTTGCAACTGTTCCTCAGGGAGGAAAGTTTCTTCTTTTGTGAATGATTACAAAAAATTTTGCAAGATAGTCAAAAACGAATAAAGTAAAACTAGATAAAATTATGAAAAAAACCTAGTGACATTGGCTAAGAAAAATCCAAAGTTTATTTACAAATATGTGAATAGCCAACAACAGATTAATAACTTAATAAAAGATTTACAAAATGAAAATGGAATTGTGACAAATGAGCCAAATCAGATTGTAAATGTACTAAATAACAAGTTTCAAGATGTATTTGTTTGTGAGAATGACTTTAATATGTTAGCATTTGCGTCTACAACCAATAAAAATTTGGATTTTGATATAATCTCATACAAAGATATTCTTAGTAGATTAGAACATTTAAATACAGAAAAGTTGTGTGGAGCAAATTGCATTAAACCTTTAATCTTAAAAAAATTGCACATATGAAATAGCACATATATTTACAGCTTCGATTGTACTTAGTGAATTACCTGTTTAGTGGAAATTAGCCAATATTAGTCCTCAATTTAAAAAAGTAAACAGTCGCAGTTGAATTATTGTCCAATTTTACTCACTTTTGTACCTTTTAATTCTAGAAGGGGTTGCGCAAGGTTTAATTACCTATTTTCTAAATGCAAATAACCTTCTTTCTAAAAATCAACATGGCTTTGTTAAAAAAAGATCTTGTTCAACCAACCTTATTAAGACATTAGATGCAATCTTGTTATCTATTATTTATCTCAGAATGTACCTGTAGATGTAATTTATTGAGACTTTGCATAGGTGTTTGATTCAGTGCCCCATAAAAGACTACTGATAAAACTTAAATGTTATGGGATCTCTGGTACATTGTTAAAATGGATTAAAGCATTTCTTAAAAATAGAAGATAAAGAGTTGTCATGGGAGAAATTATTTCATCTTGAAAGGATATATTAAGTGGTGTACCGCAGGGCTCAGTTATTGGCCCTTAACTATTTATTATTTATATTAATGATTTGCCTGAGAACTTTGTTAATATTTCAAAAATTTATGCTGATGATGCAAAAGTATTATCAAAGACTGATTGTGAAGCAAGTGTTAATCTATTGCAAAATGACCTAAATAAAGCTGTCAACTGGTCCAATAAATGGCTATTAAAATTTAATTTTGAGAAGTGTTTGATAATGCACTTTGGTAAAAATAATAATTGGTAATAATTATTTTATGTAAAATATACCAAAATATACCTATATAAGTATGACTGTTGCTGAAAAAGATCTTGGTGTAGTATTTATCACTGACTTGAAATGGAAATATCAAAAACTCTATGCGCAAGTAAAGCAAATAAAGTTTTAGGTATGTTGAGGAATCGATTTTAAAGTTTAAATAGTGAACTACTAGAAATTATATACACAACTTTTAAGGACCGTTAATTAAACTCGTTGTATCTGTGTGGTTTCCATGTTTTAAAAAAGAAAATAATCTCTTAGAAAAGGTACAGCATCGTGCTGCAAGAATAATATTGCTACTAAAAAAACTATGTTATGACAAAAGATCAGATAAAATGGGTCTTTAGTTGTAAGATGGATACAGGGTGACTTGGTTAAAATGTATAAGTTATTCAATGGAAATGAAAAAGTAAATTTAATTAATGAAATTTTTCCAAGAAGTTATCAATCAGCAAGAGGTCATCAAATAAAATATAATCATGAAATAACAAGTTTTTTGCCTTAGCATTATTTTTTAACTAACAGAGCATCTCTTTACTGGAATCGACTACTTACTGATGTCGTTAATGCAGTTTCTGTGAATTCTTTTAAAGCTAAACTTAACATATGCATTTTAAATAATGTAACTATGCTGAATAATGATATAGCTCTCTAAGTGTACTTGGTACACTTACCAAATTATCAGTCACAGCTCAAATATATTACTATTGCTATTACTAACATTTATTTATCAATTATATTTAGAATCTAGATAAGCACTGTATGGATATATTTCCTTTGTTTTATTTTTTAAAATGCTGAGTTTTATCTTGAAATTTTTCTGACAAAGTTTCATAACAACAATAGAAATATTTGATATTACCCAGTAAACATTCTATAGCAGAATTTCAGTGAACCTATATAGGTACTTAGAGCTTTCTACTGTAGTTTTGCTTATCAGTTACTTAGTGGACTATTGGTGGCAGCCACCAAAAGGATGTTAACCAATAACTAGCAATTTTATAGCATGTGAAAAGTTATTGGCTGGCTGCCTATGGCTAATGCCACTAATGATCTGTTGAATAACCGATGATATAGGTTCACTGTAAATTAAAAAATTGTTTGCTGGGTATATAAGCTATGCTAGCATTAGGATATTTAAATCTTTCTAAAATTAAGTCTAGCCAGCAGTTCTTTTTATGAACTTTTTAAAATAAATTAAATTTCTATTTGACGTTTGTTGAAAGTATGAAACCTTATATTTACTTTATAACCTTATATTTACTTTATAACACTTCTTATTATTACACATATCTTCTTATTAACAAATTTAGTTATACTTACATTTTAAAAGAAAAGGATATTTTAAGTATCAATTAATCCCAAACTTGAAAACTATGTTATTTACTTGTTGGTTAGTTAAATATAGTGGTGTAGTGTTAGAGCGTTGTAAGTGAGAAGTTTTGAGACTAATCCCCACCATGTAACTGGCAGTGCTCTCAGCACGTTTTTTAGCGCTGTAAGCTTTTTCAATAAGACTCATTTTATAAGGCTTGTTTTTTCAAGTTCAAGGATTGAGAGAGTTGTAACAGAAAAAATAATTAGTAGACTTCTTAAATGTAACAGCTCCTTCAGCTTTGGGGAGGTAAGCACAATAAAAAAAAATTATCTGTGTTTAATGTTTAAAAGTATCAAAAAAAAAAAAAAAGGAAATTGTTAATTAGAATTTTATTTTTCTAATCAAATGTTTTTATAAAGATAGTGTTTATCAACTATTTTTTCTTTAAGTTCATTTTTTCTTTAAGCATCTTAATTAATTTTGTAATAAAAAGTTTTTAAAGATTTTTTTTATAAATATTTTATAAATATTTAATTGACAGTTTAATGTAATAATTGACAGAACTATATTAAATGTATTATTAAAAGATACTAACAAACAAAATAAAGTAATGCAATTTAGTCTTTTCTTCAATTTAGTGTACATTTTTTTTCTTGATGGGGTGATTAGACGCTACTACAAGTTTTACTTTCCTGTAAAATCTAAAAGATCTGAAAAAGAAAAACTCACAAGGTTAACAAATGAATATGTCAGTTGCCATAAGATTCAAAGGGTCAAAAGTTTGAGGAGTATATATTAAAAGGTTTTTGATATTAATAAAACTGGTGGAAACTAGTTGTGTGGTTTTTGGATCAATAAGGACAAAGCTTCTAATTATTGAAAAGTTTGTTTTGAAATCTAAGACTCAGTCAAATGAAGCACCTGTGGCACCCAGTGGAAAGCAATTCAACAAGAGCTCAAAATGAATGACTGTGCTTGTGTAATTATTGTGGATTTGTTTTTGGAGATGAAATGGATTCAAGAAGATGACTGGCTAAGCTGTTAACAATATTATAACTGGGCTCATAAAAGTTGCAGTACAGTCATTGGCAGTTTCACTTGTTATGGCTGCCAATCAGGAAATCTTCAAAGCAATACAAAAAGAAAAAAGTAGAAATGTTTTAAGAGAGTTTCCTGTTGATGTGGGACAAAAAAATATTTATTTTAATAATTTTTTGTTAGTATATTTGTAATACTGATATCGAGCATGTTTTATTATGCATTATGTTATAGTTTTTAAGTTTTTTCAGTTTTCATGGTATGAGATTTAAAAATGTTAGTCAGTGATTGACAAACAGTTAGTCAAAAACAGTCAGGTTAGTCAACTCCAAAAAGCAGTTTGATATGTTGCAAGCCTATTCAGTTTGAAATTGCAGTAAATTATTGGCATATTTATAGGTGGTTAAAGGTATAAGGTGCTATGTGTACAGCTACCCTAATTCGGTACAGAATTTAGACCCAAGCAACCTGGCTTTGCTTTGAAGTTTATTGGGTTAAACTTAATTACATTTTCCAATATCAAATGGACTGTGAATTGGAAAATGCATTTTTCAATCTCAATTTATTGGGGCAATATGACAAATTTAAGGACTTTTTTATTTTGTTTATTTGGGTATGTTTTTATCGTAATTAACTAATTACCTTGGCGGATATTAAATAATTAGGGTATGAAATACATACTAACAAAATATTAGTGAGCTATGACTGGTAGTCTGTAAGAAACAAGAATTTTTGAAATGTTTGCCATGTAGCCCCATCTTCCCCTATGTATATATATATATATATATATATATATATATATATATATATATATATATATATATATATATATATATATATATATATATATATATATATATATATATATATATATATATATATATATGTATGTATGTATGTATGTATATATATATATATATATATATATATATATATATATATATATATATATTTATATACATATATATATATATAACTCCTAACTAGTTGTCGAAAAGTTTTTCCGTATTTTGTTGACACAAAAAAAAATTAAAATGCAAGACCGGAATTTTTTTATCACTTGATAGACTGCCTGCCCCAACCAAACCCTTAATCAATGTAGCAGCACTCCCTTGTAAGTCAGGCTATAAGATAGTTGATGCAGCACCACTCTGTTGCGAGTCAGGCTATAAGATAGTTAATGTGGCAACACTCCCTTGTAGCAGCAGGCTATAAGATAGTTGATGTAGTAGCACTTTCTTGTAGCAGCTGGCTATAAGATGTAGTAACACTCCGTGCATGATTTACAGTAAGAAAAATAAAAATAAAAACATTTTGTTAAAAAAAATAAAAATAAAAACATTGTTTATATTATTAAAAACATTCAGAATGTTTTTAAAAATATTCTGGTCAATTAAACTTGTGATTTTGCGGTTTTTTTAAAAAGTGATTAAATTCCAATTAAATTAATGGTTTTTACTTTGACAATACGGAATTGTGGGATGAAAGTCAAAAGTAATTAAAAGTGACGTATTTGTTGACAAAAGAATCATTTTTTACATACATACATAATGCATATATATACATACACCTATATGCATTATGTATGTATGTATATATTAGGTTATATCCTGATGTAAATATTCAAATATCATTAAAACAATATGAAGCTTGTGCATCTTACTTTGTGGGAACTATTTACTCTTCTATTGATGCTAAAAGAATGCAGGTTAAATAACTCTTTAAATACTTTTTACGACTTAATTTTTAGTTTAACAAATTTAAATAAAGAACATATTTTGTTGACAGATTAACAAAGCTAATGCAGTGATTATATTATGCAACAAAAAATGCATCAATCCCAATGAAGAGGATGCTGCAAATATAACCAGGTTTTTTTTTACCTAATAAAATTGTTTGAAACAATTAGAAAATAATAAGATCAAAAAAACTATAAGTTATAAAAAAAACAGTAAAAAAAAACATGTTAACAATTAAATTAGTTTAAAGTTTTATTTAGAGTGATTGCAGTTAAAAATTATCAGGAGCAAGTGCGTTGCATTGTTCAGTTACTGATGAGCCAAAATAAGGTAAAATTAAAGTAAAGTGTGTATATGTGTAATGCGGTAGTGGTGTAGTGGTAGAGCGCTCGCTTTATAAGCGAGAGGTTCCGAGTTCGATCCCCACCATGTCCCTGGTACTACCGCGCTCAACTTGTTTCTCCGCGCCGCGGCCTTGTTCATCAAGGTTCGTGTTTTGGAGTTATAGAGTTGAGAGAGGGTTATAACCACAATTAAGTAGCCTCCTCATCTGTAGTGGCCTTCTGGGCCTTGGGGAGGTGAAATGACAATAAAAATATAAAATAAAAAAATATATATACTTAACTTTTGATAAAATAAATTTTTTATATAATAACTTCCTCTACAGGCCTCCTGGATTGTAGTAGGAGCCATTGCAGTCTAGGAGGCTGCTAATTTTCCTAAAATATTATAATATCTACTCCTAAACTCTATGACATTCAAACACAAACCTTGATCAAAAATGTTTTATGGAGTTTTAAGTGTGTGGAGAGTCGGATTTAGCATGTTTATATCAGGAGCGTGATAGGGTTTGAACTCAGTACCTTTCTTATATAGTATAAGTTTTAAAAATGGACAGCTTATTATTAAATCATTACTAATTTATTTTACAATATAATTAAGATGCTTTTGATGAACTGCCCACAATGGAAATCTGAGTATGGTGATGCAATAATCTGTATTAATGAGTTAAAGCTTGGTCTCATGGCTCAATCTTGCAATGCACTAGGATTTTCAACATTAGTTGGAAATATGCTAGGAATGCGAAGAAATCTGGTATATTTATTTATATTTTTTATTTTTACTGTATCTATAATTGAAAAAATCTATTAATACATAAAGAAAAACAGAAAAATAAAAACATTTATCTTGTATTTCTTGGAGATTTCTTTTTAATAATTGCAATCAAGTTTCACATAAAATCTGAAAGTAGGCCTGAAATGTTTCAGAAAATTTTATAAATGGTTCAGGCTGTAGACAAAATTGTTGATCTTAATTTCTCAAGTTCTGGAAAACAGCTTTTTAAAACAGTAATAAATCAGTTTTCATACAAATAGTCATTACCAGTCATGAAGTAACAAGTGGCTAACCCTTGTTATTTCATGACTAGTAATGAGTATATAGAAAATAACTTGTTTATAGGTTTTATCACTATGATATTTGTATTCAAACTGATTTATTTTAAACAGAGTTATTTAACTTAGGTAGTTCAATTTATAGAAAGAAAATATTGGAGATTTTATAACTTCAAAATGAAACATGATACTGCTGAAATCTTTGAATGAAATCTTTTCAAAATGAAATAAGATTCTTTACTGGCTATTTACTTATTATTTCAATGACTTTAACATGTTCTTAATAAATAGTAATGTTGTTATGTAAGTTTCATGGCATATTTTTCATGTAGTGTTGTGATTGAAAGTATCTTTATAGTTAAAATGTTCTGCAAATTACATTGAAGAAAAATAGAGTGGATACTTTTCAAAGTATTAAAGTGACTATCAAATACAAAGCTTTAAAAACAAAAAGATTTAAAATGGCAAGATATAGTTGTTATTAATACAATCTTTAGTTTGATACTAAATAAATTACTTGTTGAGCTTTTTTCAAAAGTTTCAAAAAAGCGAGTAACAGATTAAGATTTCTTGCTAAAGTATTAATTTTACAAAGTAGTTTACCAAAAAAATTTTATCAAAAATATTTTACCAAAAAAATATTATCAATAAAATTTCTTTCTTAACTTGTATCTTTATTTCTTTCTAAAATCAATGTTTTGTTATTATTGACTTTCAAAAAGTCTGGTTTTTTTTTTTAATACATTTAATGAATTTTAAAATTTTTTGCTTTTTGAAAAAAATAAAGGGAATATAAATGAAGATCTGCAGAGTATATGGTGGAAAGTTTTCTACTTTTTAGATACCTGAACATATTCCAGAAAACGAACAATGGAAAGTTGCTTATATGTTAGGGGCTACCTATGAGATATATTCAAGCTATCTTTCTAATTCATTTATTGGCATGACTTTTCCTCAGGCTGTTGAGTAAGTATTGTGAACTTTAACGTAATAATTATTTATCTGATATTAACTTATTAACTTATTTTTTGACAGTTTTTAAATAACTAAAATTAAAAATAAAAATTTTTTCAACAACTCAATCTTTATTTTTGTCGATTTAAAATTTTGGTATCTAAAATTTTATTTTCATTAAAAAAGATTATGCATTTTTTGATTGAATCAAGAAGATGATTGCTTAGTTACGGTTATTGCTTAATTGAATCAAATCTTTTTAAGCAAAAAATTTTTATTATTTATCTATTTTTACTTAGCAATTTCTTTAAACTAAAAGTTTCTCTAAACTGAAAGATTTTTGATAAAAACATTATTTTTATAAAGAAAAACATTGTTTTGTTAACATATATTCTTGATACCAACATCCCTAAAGTCATTAACAATACCAAAAAGACAAGCTATTTTTTCAAACTAATATTTAAAATTAGCATATATAATTAAAGGTTTACTCACTTTGTTAACTTTGAGCTCTGCAGCACTCACTTTATTTGTTGTAAACTATCTTTACTTAGTCATCTGTATGCAGTAATCCTTATTTCATTAAAAATCTTTTTCAACTATTTATCAGAATCATTTACCTCATTTTTACCTCAAACCTTTTTATTTTTACTTCCAACCAGCACTCTTTCTTCACAACATTGCCACCACTCTTTTTTACCATAACTTAATTATTTTCATTATTGAATTTTTATTTTTATTTTTTGTCAAACAAGTTTTAATTCATAACAAAAAATCAATTTATATTTAACTTCAGTGAGTCTTTTTCAAAATAAATCTATAGTTTGTTTTTAAAATAAACATATTTAATAATAATTTTTTTTATTATAAATAAATTTGATAATAATAATAAATTTTTTTAATCATAAATAAATAACTATAATAATAAAATTGCTCAAGAAAAATAAAGATAAATAAAAAAAAATAAAAATAAAAGTGAAAAATAAAAGCTTATATCCAAGAATTATTAGTTATATATCCAAAAATTATTATTTTTATTTAAGCTAAAGTTTTGTTTTTTTTCAAACAAACATTATCAGATTTCAAAATCAGGGTTCAAAAAATTAACTGCAATGGTTTTTTTTTTTGTTTTTAAAATTTTTAAAAAGTAGATGAATATGTGCTATATACTAACTTAACATTAAATAAATGGTGCAAAAATGGGCTTGAATTTTTATTAGGAAATGGTAAAGTATTATGTGAAAATTGCTGAAAGAAATAATTTTTTAAATTAAACAAAAATTTAAAAGTATTCAATATTCATTATGAAATTTTGTTTTTCTATATGCTTTTTAACCAAAATTTGTTTCACATAACAGTAAGTGACCAGGGTTAGAATTTGACCAGGACTGGGTTTGATAAATGTTTAATAACATAACTAACAGTGAAGAGATATATTTGCAACTTTTTTACACTGAATTGTAGCTTCAATTTGGATTTTTCATAATGTTTGTGCAAAATATTTTTTCTAACATCTTCCTTCGTCATTTTTAAGACGTATTTTAAGTTAAATGGGAAAACTAAAACATTTTTTTGAAATCATGCTTTTTTTGAAATTGTATTGCATTGCTAACAAACACAATTAAAAATATTTTATTACAACCACTGAAAAAATTGCATATTTACTCTTTCTTCATTCTATTATTTCTTTCTTTATTTACTCTTTCACATTTATCTAGTGTAAAAGCTTTATATGCATGTATATTTATAAACATCATCATGATCAATCATCATTATAGTTATCCTGATCATCATGATCATGATGATCATCACCATGATCATGATCATGATTGTCATCATGATGGTCATCATGATCATGATGATAATGATTGTGATAATTATCATAATCATGATGATGATGATGATCATCATCATCATGATTATGAGGATGATCATGATCATCATCATGATCATCATCATCAAGCTTTAGCTTTCACTGTTCATGATGTTTCTGAAATAAAAAAAATCTCTAGCATTTTTGTTCCTTAACTAAAACTCGTTCATACCCTATGTAATGTAATCTCTACAAGTTTTCTTACTTCTACCTTTACCATTTTATCCTGTATTTGCTACCTTTCTACATGCTGATACACAAGCCACATTAATCTTCTCTGACAAATATTGTTTGAGACAATGTTTTTTCTAATTTCTCTAGTCTAAATTTATGACTCCTTTTTTGGTCATGTTAGAGCCACACACCCATCTGATCATCTTCTCTTTTAGAATATAATACACCATATAAATACTAAAGTTTATACAAATATGTAAAGATTTTGTATGCCAGAATCTAAATAACTAGCAAACATATATATTTATATATCATATTTACAAAAACGATAATTATTAAACGCTGTGTATATAAACATTTTAATTTCTTATTGAGGTATTTTATTGAGATATTGAGTTTTTTCAAAATTTTCCTTAAAATAATAAGTTTATATTTTACTTGAATGAAAGAAAAAAAGAAGATAAACAAGATAATAATATATTAGTTAAGATATATTAGAAAAATTTATATAATGAGATTTAATAAATACAATTGTCATTTACTTTAGTTTTAATAAGTAAAAAAAATAAAAATAGTAGAGGTTTGTTATAGTTAACTTAATAAATAAGTTAACTATAACAAAGAATCCGAAGATCCGAAAACAAAGATCCGAAGATGAAACAACCAAATTTATATTACTCTCAGAAAAAGCAAATAAGTCTGGTAAATTTTAACTCCTTAAAGAGGTAAGGGGAAGAGGTTCAAAATATGCTTGAAAAATATGTTAGTTATTTATTTAGAAAAATATATTTATATATATATATTTATATATATATTTATATATAAATGTATATATATATTTATATATATATTTATATATATATTTATATATAAATTTATATATATATTTATATATATATTTATATATATATTTATATATATATTTATATATATATTTATATATAAATTTATATATATATTTATATATATATTTATATATATATTTATATATATATTTATATATATTTATATATATATTTATCTATCCATATTATGTATGCATAAATGGGCCTCCTGGATCCAAGGAGGTATGAAAGCTTTTATTCCTTTTTGTCTGTTTTAATTAAAGCCTCATTTTACTCCACGTTCTTCACTTTTTGCAGTTGCTATATTGAACTGTAACAATTTTTTTCACTGTTTTTGCAGGATTATCTTTCTTGAGAACAAATGCCTCTTTATTACTAAGCAAGAAATAAATTTAAATAGTCCTGACTGAAGCTAAGCTCTGTTATTATTAGTTCACTAAATCTTATCTCAAATTTTAGTACTTTATCTCACATGTTAGATTCTGAAACTTGTATAAAATCTTTAACAGAATCATAACTTAAAGAAATCTTTTATTCCATCTCTAACTTATTGGCTTAATCTTACTACTTCTTCCCAGAATAAGGCAGTGTTATTTGCATATAATTTCCCACTAATTTGACTCTTGAATCTCTTGACCATACACTATTATTAACCTATTGTTAGATATCGAAGTTACTCTGATTTTACAATGCCAAAGTTGATTCTCAATTTTAATTTTTTATGGCTATTGGAGCAGACAACATATTCATCATAGTGTTGCAAGTCTTCTTCAGAAATTTATTCAATCTAAACAATTAAGCTAAACAATTAAGTGCTAAATAAGTAGTTTCAGAATTTAAAAACTAAAGTAAACACTCTGTCCTCTTTAACTATCCTAAGATTATTTTTCTATCTAGTATTAGTTTCTTCATATAAAAGTTTTAAGATTATCAAATCATTTTTTCTAAACACAGTATTGAAGTCATTCTTGAAGATCTATACTCTTCTTTATTTCCAGTAACTTTAGGGGTATCCCAAGGTTCTATCTTTGCTCTTGTATTGTTTCTTATCTACGATAACAATCTTCCTGAAGTTTTACATTTAAGGTGACAACTCAACTTTATAAATCTTGTCTTGACAAAAAAGTCTTCAGTTTTTGATTGCTTATGGCGGTGGGGTATTGTCCAAAATTACTAATTTTTTTGAATTTGTGTAGTTTAACCACTTTTTCCTTCCTAATTGATTTTTTATACTGATTTCCCATTACAAAATTTTTTTTTAATAAATATTAAGTCTTTGACTACAATATCAGTAAAAGTGATTATTTTGACTAAACAATCAATTGTTAAATTAAGTGAAACCATTATTGTTATTAAAGGTAGAATCTATGGTGAATATTTTTTTTTCATTTTATCAATAAAATACATAATCACAAAAAAAATTCATCCGGTAATTGTTTAAAGGATTTGTTCATTTGGTAACAGATAACCCTAACCCCTACCCAACCCTAACCCTAACCCAAACATGCTCAATGTGTTCAAAAAATTCACCAACTCTGTTGTTACATTTAGGACCCTACTGTCCAATGTTAAACTCAATGGAAACAATCTGGTCCAAAATAAAAAGTAATATTTAAAATGCCATTCACATTCCACCTGTTTTCAGTGCTGGAATTGTGGAACAGTGAATACACTATTTGGAAAAAATTGTAATTGCAACAAAAAAACAATAATTAGGAGGTGATTGTGAACATATTGTACAACATACAACCACGCATTAATTTTGAAATAAAATGCACGTATTAATTTAAATTTAAATTTTTATACTATTTTGTAAAAAAGTTATTTGTGTTTTATTATTCTTCAGAATTCTCAATTGAATTTTTCACAAACAAAAAAAAAATTTCTAACTGACACCCAATATGATTTTCTTACTTACTACCAAAACCACAAATGCCTTTTTTATGACTTTTTTATTCTATTGATAGTATATTATTATTTATCAAAAACCCACCCAAATGGCCACCTTGCTCAAATTAGGATCCAAACATTAATTACAAGGTAAATTAAGGCAACGAAATTAAAAACACAAATAACTCTGAGAATTATAAACTTTTCTTAATTACAACTTTTATGTTTTAAATTACATCTTACGTTTCTTAATTACAAATTTTATCTTCTCAATTTCATTTTGTTTTTCTTAATTAATCAATCAAAAATATATTTTTCACAAAAGATTAATACTGCTAACAATTTAGTATAAGTATTGCAATAATATTTTTGTGAAGAGACAATGCAAATAGTACTAGACTAATTCAAAGCAGAGACCTTGTAAAAAAATGAACAAACAAAATAATAATTTAATAATATAAATTAAAAGAAAATTTAACAAAAAAAAACTACTACTACAAATAATAATATAACAGACAAAAACAACACAGTGACTAAAGGAACAAAAATTAAAGTCATCTATATATAATAATAACAATAATAACAATAGTAATAGTAATATTATTAATAGCTGATTAAAATAATGATATAATAAATAATAATATTTAATACTATTAATAGTAGGCGAAATAAATATATTACAGAGTAAAGACAAAAATTATTGAGTTAGTGTAAGATAATAGGATGAAGAAAAAGAGGTAATACCAACTAAATATATAATATAAATGCTAAACATTAAAATAATAATTTAATTAAGTGTAGATGTTAGGTATGGTAATGATACTATTATATTTTATGAGTAGCTGTCAAAATAACTTTATTTAATTTTACTAAAAAATGCAGATCTTGAATTCAAGTTTTCAGTTTTTATGGAGTGGGGCGATTGTTTCACTTATTTTTGCATCAATGCTTTTACAACTCTCAAATTCTCAATTACAACTTTCAAGTTCTCAATTACATCTTGAAAAAGTGTATAAATATTTTGGGTTGTTTCATGTATTAATGTATAATTCATACAACTACAACTTAAAAATTTTCAATTCAAAATTACAAATTAAAAATTTCCAAAATTTTCTACTATCAAGATAACTTTTTAGTTTTTTAAAAATAAAAAACTTTTTTTATTTTATCATTATTGTTACAACATTTTATTCAACTTGCTTTGATGTCTGTTTGTTTATTTTGGTGTCTGTGCAAAACAAACACGAGGTCAGCAGTTATAACGAAATAAATCATTAAAAAAAGTAATTAAAACAAACAATAAACTACAAACTTTTAGCGATTTAGTTTAGCGTATATAAACTTTCTTAGCAGTCTAAAATGTAAATAATAAAAAATATATAAAAAAAACATTTTAAAAATGGACTAAAAAGTATAAAATAAACTATTAAATGAGACCCAAGGACTTTGTGTACGAACACAACCTGAAATATCCATTAAAGTTAATGCCTTAAAATGTTGGGCACTAATAGGAACAAGTTGTACTTAGTTCCTCAACAGTTTCACTCATTGACTTTAATGGATATTTCAGGTTGTGTACGTATGCAAAGTCCTTGGGTCTCATGAAGTAGTTTATTTTTTACTTTTTAGACCATTTTTAAAATATTGTTTTTAAAAAGTTTTTTTTATATATTATTGTTTTAAGTTTTAACTTTTTTTATTTCTCTCTATATATTTTCAAAAGTTAAAGCTTTCTAATTAAAAATATAAAGATGGTTACAAATTTAGATATTTCATGTTGTCCTATGTTACTTAATTTCATATTCAAATGCCACATTGTGTTGGCACTAAGAATAAAATTTGTACTTTACATTAATAATATTAACTCTGTCAATTAATCAACAGTTCTATATTTTTTTGCAGGTTGTGTTTTGAAAAATTGAGATTGATGCTGATAGCGGTCCAAATAAAGACAAAAAATGGAAAAGAGTAATATTTATTGTTGACATGAATTTTTTAATGTAATTGATAATTTAAACATGCTTATAAATGTGTTAATAAATGTATGAACTAAAACCCTGGGAAAGTGTAACATTAATATAAAGGGTAAAGACAAAACTTTTTTTATTTTTGTCATTATTCTTTAATATTAAAGAATATCAAAGAATAATGACAAAAATAAAAAAAGTTTTGTCTTTACCTTTTTTATTAATGTCACACTTTCCCAAGGTTTTAGTTCATGCACTGAAGCCCCTACAGATGGCTCTTTCATGTATATAATATAGTGGCATCTTGTGAGACTAATTAAAAAATGCAGAAGAAAAAAAGAAAAAAAAAGAAACTTTGATTTCCAATTTGTTGGACTTAATGTCTTAAAGTTTGTTGGTCCATTAAAGCAAATAAATATTTTTGTTGGTTTGTTGGTAAAGATTGATTGAGATATGGGCAATCAAACCCTTTTAGATGAAAGTCTAAGTTTTTTTGTTGATGTTTTTTTAAATGATTCAAAAATAGTAAAAATTCAAAATATAATAAATAGTTATAAACCAGTAGTTTACATAATACATTATTATATGTGTTGTTTAAAAACACAAAAAATTGAAAATGCAAAATATTATATGTTGAATAGAAATGGATACAAATCAGAATTTAAATATCAAATAGCACTAGCATAACATATTTGTAAAATAATTTACATGTAGAGTTATAAAGAATTTATATTTATTTATTCTGAGACAAATAAAGGTACAAAAATATCTAGTTATTTTATTATTTAAATGCTGCCTTATAAGCTAATTTATGGATAAAATAATTTTAGAGATTTAACAACTGTTTTGAATAATATATTCAGAAAAGACCACATACCCAAGTTACCAGAAATTTAGACTTAAAATATCTAAACGCAAGTTGGTGCTTATTTTTGCAAAAATTGCTTTTGAATACATTAAAACTTCATAGATTTCTTTTTTTTTTTTGTAAACAACCAGTTACAAATAAGAATTTGAAACAAGTGCTGCCTTAGACAGACATTTGGGTGAGTGAGTTTTTGCCCTGGTTAATTTGGCACTAATCTCCTCTGCTCCCAACCAGAGGCTTTTTTTGAAAAATATTTTTAATGAACAACACACAGTTTGGTTTTTTTAATTTAAGATCATTTTAGCTGCAACTTTATTTTCTAAAAAATTTATCAAAATGAAGAGGTTGGATCTATCTTCATTGATTTGTCTAAGTTTTTGATGCCATTGGGTTGCAATGACATTTTAAAAAAAAACTTCATGTGTTTGAGGTAAGTGCAAATGAATTGATCAAAACTTTTTTGGTTCTATTTATTCAACTGTAAGCAAAACATCTGTTTGATGTGTATGTCAAATATGATAGCTTATTTTACAAAAAGAGTAATCAATATTCTTAAAGAACAGAGAAGTTAATTATTAAAAAAATAGTATACAAATCTAACTTGAGCATTTACTGTCAGTTTCTCCTATTTTCAAGTAATAAACTATTTCATCGTTATTTTACAGCAAATAATGTAAGAATAATTTAGAAACTTAAAATTATTTGACATTTGACAATTAAAATGACAAATAAACTGTATCTTGTTTAAATTACATTAAGTTTAAGGGAAATTGAAAACACTTTTCAAAATTTTCAACATAGTTTTCAACATATTTCATACTTCAAACTTGTCAGTTTCAGATCATCAGAAAGAAAATCTAAATTTAAAAAGTTCAATTTATAAATCAAAATATTCGCAGGAAGTTATAGGTTGTTATTATTTATTTTTTTTTTCATTTTCTGTAAACAGGAAGTTACATAAGCTACAGTATTTTTGTAAAAGTTAATTATGTAAAGAATTCTTTAGAATATAGGTAATTTTGGTTTGGTCATTTGTTTTCATAACTTTTTAGAAAGTACATATTTTCATGTTTGCATTTAGAAATTAATTCTGATTTTTTATTTAATAAATTTTTTTTATTTAAATATTTTTTTTAATTAAATATTTTAAGTTTTTCTTGCAAACATAGCATAAACATTTTTTTCTTACAAACATGACATGAACATTTTTTTCTTGCAAACATAATATGAACATTTTTTGGAAAAATTATTATAGGCAAGAGCAGTTTTTAGAAGAAACGAAAATTAATTCAAAGTTAATATTTTTTCTTTTATATTCCAAACAAATTTTGACTGCATAATGCCTTTGAGTATTTTTTATGTTTAAAAGATTGTTTCTGGTTGACATAAGATTTTCTCTATTCACTTTCGGTTAAATTAATTACTGTTTATGCAATATTGTGGTTTTTTATAATTCTTTTTATACTTTTTGTAACTTACTTTGATAGTATTTCAATTTAATATTATGTGCAGTTTATTAAAGGGAAGAAAATGTTTGGGAAGAAAAGGGGATTAAACCAAGTTATGTTTCTATTTCGCTTTTTTGCAATTTTCTTTTTAAATTTTAGCTAAAAATTCTAAACCCACTTTTTTAAAGAGCGTCTTTATAAATAAGTTTGGATGAGTTAAAAATATTTTTGTTAAAAGAGTTCAGGTTTACTCTATTGTTAATTGAAATAGTAATTTGTTTTAGAACTTGAGATGGATGATTTGAATTTACATTAATATATAATAATCTTTAGGCTTTTTGAAGGGCTAAAAATGTATAAACCTACAAACTCACAAATTTCTGCACCATTAAAAATTCTCATTGTTACATCAAAGCATTCATGTGTATTTTTTCTTCCATGTCTCATTAAAATACAGTAAACTTTTCCTGCTGTTTAGTTAAACCAATACTGTCCTCTGCATATTCTGTTTGGATTATTGCAAATTCTATTGTTTTATCTAAAATCTCTGTTATAATTGAGGGGTAAAAATCATTAATACCAAATTGCATGACTGGGCATTCATTTTTATTGCTGTTTTTAGAAAAACGTTTTATCACAGCAATGTTTTCCACTAATGCAAATTTAACTTTTTTTTCAAATGATATTATTAATTTCATCCAATTAAGTTTTACTAATCCCCAGTTCTTTTTTTGAAGAAGCTAGTAGCTCACAAGGAAGTTTTTTTTTAAATATAAATTTATAAGCTTTTAGTGAAATAAACACTTGTACTGGTGCAACTGATTGAATTCTAGCATCTAACTTAATTACTTTTACAATGTTTTGAGCTTCTATATTAACTGCATTTACTAAGTTTTTAGGACTTTTACATAACTATTAGAAATATTATCACTAAGGATTTATATATATATATATATATATATATATATATATATATATATATATATATATATATATATATATATATATATATATATATATATATATATATATATATATATATATATATATATATATATATATATATATATATATATATATATATATATATATATATATATTTATATATATATATATATATAAATATATATATATATATATATATATATATACAGTATGTGAAAAAATTATTCATACCCCAAGCATATTACTAAACTTTGTTTTCATACTCTGATGTGTTTATTTTTTATTGCTATGAAAAAATAAGTATGTGTAAACACGATAATTAAGAATAATTCTGTGGTGATAATTAAGATGTTAAGCTATTATGTTTAGTTATATTTAGTATATAACATAAAAAGTGCAATTTTAAATACAACATAAGTATTCATACCTATTGAATTATTTAGTGTTGTAAGTTTATCTTTGATTGTTTTTGCTGGTAAGTTATTTAATTTTGTTTGTCTACACTATATACGTAAAATTTTAAATATTTAAATAACTTCTTTTTCTGTATTATGTCAAAAGTTTTCCAAAATGCCTAAGACCAACAAAATTAGTGTTGACGTACAGCAAATAATTGTTGATGATCATGAAAGAGGCTTTGGGTATAGAAAAATTGCTGAAAAATATAATAAAAGCAAGGCAATGGTACAATCAATAATACAAAAATATAAAAAGAATGCAGGTGTGCAAAATAAAGCACGTTCAGACCGTCCACCGAAAGCAACATCTCAAGAAGATAGGCTTATTGTACAAGAAGTAAAGCAAGAGCCTGTTATTTTTGCCAGAGCTATTAAAGAGAAACTAAATGTGAACATTTCTAAACAAACAATACTACGTTTGCTCTGCAGGGTTTTATGGATCCCGCGTCACAAAAAAACCCTTTATTTTGAGAAAAAATAAAAATAAATGCTTTGCCTTTGCAAAAAAGTACTTTTCAAAGACACTAGGTTTCTGGAAATCAATTTTATGGTCTGATGAAAGTAAATTCGAACTAAAGAATTCCAAAAAAAGACCAAATGTATGGATAAGAAAAGGAAAACCCTGAGATAAAAAAACTATAAAAGCAACCATCAAACACAGAGATAATAATGTACTTGTTTGGGGCTGTTTTAGTTATAACGGAGTTGGTAACTAAGTTCAAATTGAAGAAAAATTAACAGGAGCTGGATGTGTAAATATTTTGAGAAACAACCTTATGCCCTCTGTCAATAAATTGAGATTAACGGATCAATTTGTCTTCCAACAAGACAATGATCCAAAACATACTAGTAAAATTGTCAAAATATATTTTGAAGAAAATGAAATAGAATTGTTGGATTGGTCTGCACAAAGTCCAGATATCAATCCAATTGAAAATTTGTGGCATTATTTGGATGGCAAAGTTAATAGGGATGAGCACAGTATCAAAAAACAAAACTTCTTTTTAGTTTTGGAGACAGCTTGGCATAATATTCCTTCAAATTATTTACAAAACTTAATTGATAGTGTTCCTCATTGCTTGCAAGCAGTTATCGATGCCCACGGACTTCATACTAAAATTAATTAACAAATAAAACAAAAAACTCGAATATACTAAATAAAACTTTGAGAGGTATGAATACTTTTGACGCTTCCTAATATCTCAATTTTTAAATAATTTTCACTTTTTTTAAAAACAAGATTTAATTTTTCAAATATTATAGTTAATATTGCTAATAGTTGCTGCAACAATTGTATGCGTATAAAAACCTGATGATGTAAGCCACTGTTTCACTGCTTTAGTACCATGGCATGGTGCCCCATCATGTTGAAAGACTGTGGTTCCATGTATTTCTATAAAATTAGGCAATTTTTTTTTAAAAAACCTAAGTAAACATTGCCATTAATGGTAATTCCGTCTGGTTGTTTGACAGTGGGCAACACGTACTTGCTATTGTACCTCATTAGTGTTGGACGCCAAACTTTTGGTGCATAGGAAGTAAATTGTGTGAATGTTGACTCATCACTAAACATAACTTGTTCTAAATCATGCTCGGACCAGCCCTTGTATTTCTCACAAAATTGCAATCGATCTTTAATGTTTTTCAATGACAGCTTTGGCTTTCTTGTTGGTCTGCAGCTTTTCAAACCTTTTTCAGATAATCTTCTTCGAATAGTTTTGTAGCTCAGGTTTCTGCAGCTTTCCAGTAATCTACTTCTTATAAACCCAGACGTTGCACAAGGTGTGCATACAGCAATCCTATAAATTGCACGATCATCTTGCACTGTAGTTCTCCTTGGTCGGCCAGAGTGAGGGCGTGATGAATATGTTTTAGTGTCACAAATCCGTTTAAATGTTTTACAAGCTGCACCAGGTGATATATTTAAGATCTGCCCAATTGCTCTAAATGACTTGCCTTCGGATCGCAATATTTCCACCTGGGCTCGTTGAGTAACTTTCAGATCTTGTTTCTTACCCATCCTGTAATAAAAAAAAGAATAAATTGATATAATATAAAAAAAGAAATGATTAGTAATTATGTTTGCCTGAGTTAGTTCAGTATTTACAGACAGTATAGTTTCTTAATAATTTTAACATTACATGTACTGTACTGTATACCTGAATTACACACCTGTATACAGGTAAGCAATTACAGTTACAATTACAGTAATTTAATTCATTATTACTACAGTCATTAACTTATTTTACACATAGCAACAGCTAGCTACAGCTTATTATCACTCACTTTTCTACAAAGCTAAAGAAATAAAATATAACAACAAATTTATTTAAAGCGATACAAAATTAATCTTACCTTTATGAATTGCAGAGGGTAATAAAATCCAAATTTGCCTTAATTACTTTGTTTATACGATCAACTTTAACACGTATTATCAAATAGCCAATTACTTTAATATTATGCAAGCATCAATATAATGATTTACGGGTGCCAAGGTAATTTGCAATGAAATATCCTAAAAAATCACTAAAAATTACAGTGTTTCCAAACTTTTGTCCGTGACTGTATATATATATATATATATATATATATATATATATATATATATATATATATATATATATATATATATATATATATATATATATATACATATATATATATATATATATATATATATATATATATATATATATGTATATATATATATATATATATATATATACAGTCCCAAATTACTCTCTTTAGTAGAGTTTATTAGAAATTGATTTATATCTTGGTTATTTTGAAAAAAGTAAATATAATGAGGGTTGGTTTGACCATAATGAATAACACATCATTTTGAAATGTTTAGCTTTTGTGAAAAATAATTGATTGCTCATATACCAAGAGTAGACAATAAGGATTTAGAAAAATTTTTGTATTATTTGTATCAGAAGTTTCAGTAAGTTGAGCAAGATTGTTTTGCAGAGAATGAAGAGGAGCGACCCAAGAACAGAACCTTGAGGAACACTACTAAGAACAGAACCTTGAAGAACACCACTAAGAACATCAACCAAAACAGCTGAAATTGTTAATTGAAATATAATGAAATAAAGGAACTAATTCATTGAGTTTTTTATTTATTTTGAAAGATCTTATATTTAATGTGCAAAATCAAAAGCTTTTTCAAAATTATGACTACATTAAGAAAATAGTGAGATGCTATGGAAGATGAAGTATTATCAAAAGTCTCTATTAGATTAGTTATGCATGATTCATGATAAAGCTAAGCAATGTTGGTTTACAGAGAGTATGTTATTATTTTAAATGTGCTTTTAAATTTTGTTCTTTACAAGTTTTTTAAAGATTTTGCATGCAGCAGAAGTTAATGAAGTAGGTTAAGTTTTCAGCAAGTAATTTAATTTCCAATTTTTTATAGACTGGACTAATATTTGCTAATTTCCAGAGAGTGGGTATAATCCAAAATCTGAGATATAGAAAGCCAAATTGTTATTATAAATCTATTCAGGTTTATTATCACTTTTGTTTAACAATGGAAGTTTTCCAGAGCTTTCAAGAGTAAACATGAATTTGAATTAAGAAGATTAACTAAATCAGGAAGAGTTTCAATATTTCTACCTAAAGTGACTTTAAGAGAATGAACTCTACCTTTTCTTTAGCTGTTTATTAATATATTTGTAGAAAAGTTTTGGGTTCTTCTGGGATTTTGATAATATTTTTTTTCTAGGTTTGTTATCAACCCTATGAACAAAAAGTTTAAGCTAAACAGAAATGCTGTTGGTCTCTTTCTTGCTCAAAAATTAAAATATGCTGAAAGGTATTTTATTATTCTTTTATCATATTTTTATTATTGTAAATTTTATATTATTAATTTATACTATCATTATCATTTTACACTTGCAAATAATGACCTTTAAAAGGGTCATGGGAGCTGGGTATGATAAGTTTATTAACTTTATTTACCAAACTGTTTGACTTTTCTTGCATTACTTTTCTGTACTAACAAGGGAAATAAGCAACATCTATAAAATAAACAAAGCAAAAAGGTGACCGGTTACAAAGTCCAGGTTTGAGATCTAAGTTTCAAAGTAGCGTTATAACTAATTTTTGATTTTAAGCAATCAACAGACATTTCTGATTTCAGAAAAATTGTTTAAAAACTTAAAAAAAAAACTATAAGTTATATTACAATATAATTACTAGAATATAGTTTTAGAAAATTATTAGTTTGATTACAATATTTCAAATTTTATCTGCCCCTAAATAGTTTGAAACACCCAGAACCAGAGTTTCTTCAACCAGAAGACAATGCTAACTGCCAATAAATTAACATTTGTAAGTATTAAAATAGCACACTTTGTATAATCAGCTTTCTCCACTTCACCAAAAATTGTTTTGACAATAGATTCTTTTTCCTTATGAGTGCACCCTCACTAAGGATCATCAGGTTCGACATTTAGTATACCACTGCCAAGTATTAAAGACTATTTAAAAAATATCTTTTTCAATCTGAACCCTTAAATTTTCAGTTAATGAGAATCATTGAACATATAATGATAAGAAAGTTTTAAAAAACTTTGCCAGGTTGCTCTCTCCTCACAACTGAAAGTATTTGTGCAAAATCTTTACTCATTAGAGTAACTTTACCACTAAAAGAAATTTTGTTTGTACAAATATCTTGTAATAGCCTATAAATGGCATTCAAAGGATGTTTGAGTATTATAGAAAATTTTAGGTGATTTCCATTCACCAACATCCATTCACCAACAAATTTAAACTAAAACTTGATATTAATTTAAATGATTTTTAAAGGAATTCAGCATCAAGAATATAATTAAATCATAAAATTTATTTTTCTACCTGATCAAGTTAAGAAAATAAATTAATTCTATAATAAACGTCAATTAATGACAATGTATATATTATATATTGTCAAAAATATTGTTTTTTTTTGCATAAACTTTTGTTTCAGTTGCAAGATACTTTAATGCACTGTTCTCTGTGGAAATAAATAACCAATGATTCCAATCATCGGCAAGATGGAAAACATATTTTTTATTTTTTTTTTAATGTTCTTGATTTTTTTTAAATAAAAAACAAAACAGTTTAAGCAAAATAGACTTGTTAGGAAAAATTTTAAAATTTTTTTATATAATATTATTACATATATTACACACATGATTTTAACTCAACTTTACTTTCACTCATTTATACATACAAACGTTTATATATTGTTATATAAATATAATTTTTAAACAATTTTAACTTTAAGTTTACTTTTACATATTTAAATAATAATTAAAATTTAAATTTCGCTTTCTTATTATGTTTTACTTTCTTGTGAAAAAAAGTGCTAAAAACTTTTTTTTGCTTTTAATGGATATTATCAGCTTAGTGTAAAAGTACAACATACAAATACCTCAAGGTCACCTAAGACCTTATGTTTTATCCCATGAAATTTTTTTTTGAATTTGAAAGCAGTCAGTTTGCACATTTAATAACTGTAAAAATTTACATCATTTGCAGGCAGCTTTTTGAGAAAACTTCATAAGAAGTTGTAAATAATGATGTTTTAGTATTAAAATAATATTTTTCTGTCAGCCATTATAGTTGTTTATTTTCTGTGATGCAATAATTTAATTGGCAATAGCAATATTTACTAGTTTTTAATTGGCTAACAGTTGTTGTCTATAGGATAATGCATTAAAGTGATATCTCAAGCTTGAAATCCCTATCATAAAAAAACGATCAAAAAACTCAAAAAAGTTTAAAGAAGAGCCACTTAAATGATACCAGAACTATTACATCTGGGGTATAATCAAAAACTACAAATATTAGACTTTGTTAAAACAACTTTGGAGACTTTATGCAATAGTATAAGCAATATTAAGGTTTTGAATACATTAATATGAAGAAAGTTCAGATACAAAGCGTTCAATTACATGGCCTCCTGTATTAAAGATTAAAAATATCATGTTGTATCAGAATTTGTTAAAAAGTGCTCAAGTTGACAACACTTCTTTACAAACAGTATTGTTTTTGGACAAAATAGTTTACAGCCAATAGTCTACATCAGTTAAAAATTTCAAATCCAAACCTAAACTGATTGGTTTACAAATAATCTAAAACAAAAAAAGAAAATTACAAATAAAATTTTAGACAATTATTGTATTAGTTGTCATAGATATTGCCTGGTGCTCTATCTTAACAGCATTTAAATCAGTGGTAGACAACCTGGTCCCTACCATCCACCAGTGGGCGGTAGAGTTTTTTTGATGGGTAGTAGGAGTTTTTTCGAGTTTAAAAATATACTTTCTGCTTCTAATGTTTAGATTTTTTTTTAAAAAAAGATTTAAAATGATTTCATTTAATTGCAGTAATGGCACAGACAACATATATATATATATATATATATATATATATATATATATATATATATATATATATATATATATATATATATATATATATATATATATATATATATATATATATATATATATATATATATATATATATAAATGCTTGTTTTCATTTTCAGCTAGTTTAATTTTCAATATGAACCATCAAGATTTTGAAATATTTGTTCAATCTGTTGATAGCTTTTTAATATTGAAAATAAAGCTAGAAGGTTTAATTCTAGCATTAAATTGGTTTTTTTATTGTAAACCTCTTGTCTATATTTTTCTGATGGACATAATCGTTTCTTCATATTTTAATCAGATTCATCAAAAAATATATTTTGAAATTTCCTCTTGAAACAAATTCTGTTGAAAAATTCTCTTCAACCTCCAAAATAGAGGATAGTTCTTGTTCTGCACAAATAACAGAGACAAATTTTTTCAAGTTATAATTTTCTTCGAAATAAAAAAAAAGTATTTTCTATATATATATGTGTGTGTGTGGTGTGTGTGTGTGTGTGTGTGTGTGTGTGTGTGTGTGTGTGTGTGTGTGTGTGTGTGTGTGTGTGTGTGTGTGTGTGTGTGTGTGTATACAGTACTGTGCAAAAGAAAGTAGCACCTAAAAAATTTTTAAAAAAATGCAAATTTAAATTAATGTAAGTAAATAATATTGAGTTTTTATTAGTTTAAACTAAAGTATTGTTTTAAATAAAGCTATATTTATTTATTTTAGTTAATGATTTTGTTAATAATATAATTTCAGTATTAATAAAATGCCAAGATATCAATAAATGACAGAAATTGCATCGTTGTTTTACATGAAGAGGGCTTGAGTCAAGTTGAATTAGCCAAACGAGTGAGTTGTTCGCAAGCCTCAGTTTAAAAAATATAATGAAACTGGTGATGTAGCGGATAAAAAAAAGTCTGGTCGTCACAAGAAGTCAAGTCTATGCGATGAACAGTTTTTAAAAATAACAGCGCCACAAAATCGCAAGAAAGTAAGCACAGAACTCGTTCAAGATCTTAAAAGAGCTAGTGGAACTTTAGTACATGCATCTTCTGTGCGACTATCTTTAATAAAATTTTGATTAAAAGGCTGTGTAGCTATAAAAAAAACCTTTACTACACAAAGATAATAAAGAAAAAAGATTAAAGTTTGCCAGAGAGCACAAAGAGTGGCAGAAATGGAACAAGGTATTGTTTATAGACAAATCTAAATTTCAAATATTTGGAAAGAATAGATGTCAGTATGTTAGGCAAAGAAAGGGAGAGGCAAACATATTAATTGTCTGATTAATATGTTTGCACACGTATGAAGACATTTAATCTCTCGATTTATATCAGCATTATCAAATAAACCATTTTCTATTATGTGACCCAGATACTTGAATTTGTCAATGAATACTAATTAACATACAGCTAAGGTAAACAGGAAAATTGCTTGACACAATCTTACATCTCTGTTACATCTACTGTTTTTTTTTTGTATTAAATGACATGTTAATGAAAGTGGCTCCAACATTTAATGCAGTTAATAATTTTGCAATGCAAACCAAGACGGAGCATTTAGTACAATACTGTCGGCATATGCTAAAAGGTTCAAAAAAGTTCCACCTATGTTCCATAGTTTTTTTGTTTTTTTAAATAATATTTACAAGACATTGAAATGATTTTTCTTGAGACCAAACGGAAAATCATCAGCATTCTCATGAGATTTAATTCTTTCTAATAAAATACCTTCAAGTATTTTGAAACAAGCAGGAGAGATTGCGATTGCTCTGTAATTATTTATACCTGGTAAGTCTCCAATTTTACACTTTACTAGAGGTATCATGGCTTCACAAATTGTTGAATGCAAATGTCCACACAATCCATGAATTAAAAAAAAATACTTAGATAGAAAGACGATCTATGTCCTCCATATATAAATCATTCCATAAACAAGTCATCTGGTCCAGCATATTTTCTCTTTTTTTGCTTATTCAAAGCATTAGTAACATCTATTTTAGTAACTCTAACAGGTATATCTAGCAATGAAGAATGCATTTTCTTTTAAAACTGTATTCCATGCTGGTTATCATTAAGTGAATTATATAGTGCTTAAAAATGTGTCTTCCATGTAGTGGTGGTGTCCTTGTCACCAGACTCTGCCAATACTAGCAACATGATTGGTTGCCTTTACATTACTAATTTTATACACACTGTTCCAAAACTTTGAAGAATCGCCATTATTGATATTCTCTGCACATCTGACAGCTTAGTATAATTTTTACATAGCCTAAAAGCAAGTTTAAGTACTGCCTAAGTTTTTTTTATAATTTGTATATTATATTATTTGTATTTTTATTTATATTATATTTTTTATATATATTTTTATTTTATATTTTATTTTTATATTTATTTTTTTTATATTATATATATTTTATATTATATTTTTTATATTATATTTTTATATTATATTATATATTATAAAAATATAATATAAAAAATATTAAATTCCGAATTTACTTTTAAACCCCAATGAGGTATCACGTCAGCCACAGCAGATTGCAAACATTTTATAATGTTATTGTAAAAAAGATCAATTTTATAAGCAATACATTTATGAAATACAGAACAGTTAGATATACTAAGAGGTACTTTTAGTCTTTGAAGTCATTAATCTACCCTATGTTCATTGAGTTAAAATGGAATAGTCACAAGCTTGCCAATCTGGCTTACTAGTCAACATTTTGAAAGCAAAATTACTATCTATTGTATATATATATATATGTGTGTGTGTGTGTATATATATATATGTTCAAATGTATTTAGAATGCCATACTATTTATATGGCATTCTAAGTAGTACAATGGTCTGAGTTATTGTTGAATTTTCAATCCAACAACGACTCAGACTGTTGAGCTTGCTCTTGCTTGTTGCATAGAAGGAATAGAAGGTGCAATTTGTCTTTATTTTTGCATGACGAATACATTTCCTTTGTTGCTTTGATTGCACACTCTGCCCAATAATTACTTCTGGTGATCTGTTGTACAGATGGCTCTCGCTTCCAGTGATTTTTCAAAGAGCTTAAAGCCTTTTTGTATGGATTCAGTACTTTAGTCAAGTTATTAAAGTTGTTTTTGTTGTACAGTTGGTCTGTAAACCAATGATCTGCCTAGCCTTACGATATAAATCGACATATGATACAAATCTCTGCAGAACTGTCCTTGTTGAAGGAATTAAAATGAAGGCCAGGATCGGTAGTTTAGCTCTGGAATTCCACCTCGCATTGCTGTTGGGTAATTTCTGAAACCCGGTCAATGGAAAATGTCCCATTTCATCAAAAAATTGGAACACTAAAGTGAGATGAAATAAAAATTTCATATCATCTCTCCAGCCTGATGTTTCAAGAATTAATTCTATTCTGTTATCAAACTGTGTTTTCAGTTGTTAGATATTCCAATAAATGGATATTCAATGTTTGGCAATTGTGTTTTACTTCCAAGTTCTTCATCCATCACCAAACGGAGGATTCTATCTAATACATGGTGTTGACAACTGATAAACTGAGGTTTGTTGATGCGTTTCTCTGTGAACATTTGTTGCAATATTAGACCATTCTTTTTTCCAGTGTTAACTCTGGTGGTATCTGCAACAATTTTCTGTATTGAATTCTTTAGGTGAAATTCATCAAAGACTTTAGAAATCCTTGAGCAATAGTTTTTCCCCTGCCATCTATCAAGCCCAGAACATCCAAATTGATTTCTCTTCTTTCATTTTTAAGGACGACCACATGATAATCGATTCCATTAATATGCTTACCATAAAAGTGTAAGGACCAACTTCCAATATGCAACTTTTCAATCATTTCTTTTTTCAGCTTGATTGCCTCTGATTGTTGACTTGTAAATAGCTGATTGACATAGAGTTGGAATGTCAGTGCCTTCACAAGCCAATTGCTTGCATATGTTAGCAGCTTTTTTTGTTGATACTCTTATGTAGGTCACCAAGTTGACTGCAATTTTGCTTTTATAGTGTTTTCTGCTAGGAGTAGTCTCTTCTTTATCGTTCTTTATGCTGGATAATTTTTGAAACCTGATCAATGGAAAATGTCCTTTTTCATCAAAAAATTGGAACACTTGAGTGAGATGAGATAAAAATTTCATATCATCTCTCCAGCCTGATGTTTCGAGGATTACTTCTATTCCACTACAAACTGTGTTTTCAGTTGTTCGTACTCCTTCAACAGTTGAGATACAAATTGATATTTGATGTTCGGCAATTGTGTTTTACTTCCAAGTTCTTCATCCATCACCAAACGAAGGATTCTATCTAATACATGGTGTTGACGACTGATAAACTGAGGTTTGTTGATGCATCTCTCTGTGAACATTTGTGTAACATCAAAGTGTAAGGACCAACTTTCCATATGCAACTTTTCAATCATTTCTTTTTTCAGCTTGATTTCTTTGATTCTTGACATGTAAATAACTAATTGACATAGAGTTGGGATGTCAATGCCTTCACGAGCCAATTGCTTGTATATGTTAGCAGCTTTGTTTGTTGATACTCTTGTGTAGGTCACCAAGTTGACTGCAATTTTGCTTTTATGATGTTTTCTGCTTGATGTAGGAGTAGTCTCATCTTCTTTATCGTTTTCATATTTACTGTTGTCAGCCTCAGAATCACTAAAGCCAGGGTAGTAAGATGATGAGTAGGATAACCTACAAGAAAGTTTTTGTCTTTTAGAGGGATGGATCATTTTTTTACTGGCTGCTTGGCCTGTAGAGTATCCCACTATTCCATTGCTTTCCACTTGGAGATGGTACAATCGCTTGTCCTTGGAAGATAACCATGTTCCATCCGCTTTAGTAATATCAAAAATTTTATCAAGGGATACGTAGCTTCCCCACTTGACGCATTCATCATAACATTTCAGTATTTTATTAAGCTTTGCTCGTATAATTTGGTTAGATTCATGAGGAAATCTTCCACAATTTGGGGGAAAAGATTACTGCATCTGTCCAACAACATCCGCGGAGTAGTGAAATAACATCCGTGCATTTTTGTGTAAGAACATCCGCTTTTTTTCTTTACTGAATTAACATCCGAGAAATAACATCCCAAATTTTATCGATGCATAATAACATCTTTAGAAAGATGTAACTACATCCGGGATTTTTTCTCGATGTGTAACTACATCCGCCTAAAATAACCCATTATTAAAAATAAAATAAAAAATAAAATGAAATAAATTTCCGGACATAGTAACATCCGAAAAAAATCAAATGTGTAACTACATCTGGTTAAAATAATGCATTTTTAAATTACTTTTTTCCCAGATGTAGTTACATCCGAAAAAAATCAGGTGTGTAACTACATCTGGTTAAAATAATGCATTATTAAAAAAAAAAAAATTCGGATGTAGTTACATCCGAAAAATCTACAGATGTAGTTGCACAGATGTTATTATACATCAATGAAATTTGGGATGTTATTTCTTGGATGTTATTATACATCAATGAAATTTGGGATGTTATTTCTCGGATGTTATTATACATCGATGAAATTTCGAATGTTGTTTCACGGATGTTATTGCCCTGACCCCGATTTGGTGACTTCTTTGGAAATTTCCGCTATTTGCTCCTTTCTTAATTTGATTTTTGGTCCAAGGAATTGGTACCATTCGACAATTTGCTTTTGGAGAGGCACTTTTTTTCCAATGAATATTTTTCTGCACTTTTTTTCCAGTGAATATTTTTCTGCACTTTTTTTCCAGTGAAAATTTTTCCTTAGGCAACATTCTTCTTCTTTTATGAGAGTCTTCAAATTTTACCAGATTACTGGTCCAGACATCTTTGTTCTTCTGAATGCTACTATCGCTAGGTTTGTACGTCACCTTTTGTTACTTTTGTAATATCTATAAAATTAGATAAAATTAGCAGCTATATATACACAGTCTAAATTGTTCAAGAATATTCTATATTGTTTCAAAATGTTCTAAATTGTTCCAGAATGTTCTAAAGTCGTCTAAAATATTTTGGAATTTTCCAAAATGTTCTAAAGTTTTAAACACTTCTAATCTATAGAAGTTTTAAATGATTTTCAGCAAAGCCACACGTATTAATAGAAGCAGTGATAAGATTAAATAAATGACAATTCGTAGTTTTAATTGCAGGGTGACCTTTTTTTACAACCTAGAGGAATTGAACATGTTTTAAATGTTTTCTAACAAAATTTCATCAATTGACACAGGAAATTTTTTTTTTCAAAAAAAAAAGTCAAACAGTCATAACCCTAATATATAACCATAGTATATACCTAACCACTATACCTAATATATATAATATATAATAAATATAACCTAATATAAACATAACTACTACAAGTCAAAAGTTTGGGCTCACTTGATAATTACATGATTATTTAATAATATATATAATAATATAATTGAATAATATGCACATAAAAAAAAATCTTTTCTCATCTTATGTATTTATCTATAATTTTTTACAATAGAATATACTTTTAGCAATGTATTTTGAAGTATATGTAGTATACTTTTTATTTATTTTTCAAAACAGGTTTTTCCAATAATTTTTTATTACTCATACTGTTTGCAATATGAGTAATTAAAAGTTGTTGGAAAATAATTTTTGAAAAACATATCCCAGACCCGAAAATTTTTCTCTGCTTAAATATGCATGTTTTTGGAGAATGTTGTAGTATTATTTTATTTATAATGCCTGCAATGGGCACAAGGTCACCAATTTTGTTTGCAGCAAAGCATCCCCAGACCATTACTGATTCTTCACCATGCTTTACTGTTGGGATCATGCTTTTTTTTATCATATGTTCTCTAAGTAATGGTTTTTTAATTACAACACATTCTTTTAAGCCCTAATTGCAAAGGTATCATTTTACAGTTGAAGCAGATACTAGTATTTCCCACATAAAATTAAGTTCTGGGCAAATTTCAGAAGCAGTTCAAGTACGATTTCTTTTACTTTGAATACAGATAAACTTGCTATTTCAGCATTGCTCTAGGCCTCCCTGAACAATTACAACTTTGATTACAATCAATTTTGCAATTTCATATATATATATATATATATATATATATATATATATATATATATATATATATATATATATATATATATATATATATATATATATAGGTATATATATATATATATATATGTATATATATATATATATATATGTACATATATATATATATATGTACATATATATATATATATATATATATATATATATATATATATATATATATATATATTTTATTTGTTAGGGCACTGCGATATTGTTCATCATGCCACAAAGATCTGATTGATCCTAAAATAATGGTAAAATGTAGATGCAGAAAAAGTATGTTTGTTTATTTAAATAAATATTTTTCTAGTATCCATTAATAAGTAACTAATATCTTTTATTTAACTAATAATCTTTTTGTGTTTTAATATTATTGACCGATATATATAAATATATATATATATATATATATATATATATATATATATATATATATATATATATATATATATATATATATATATATATATATATATATACATACATATATATATATATATATATATATATATATATATATATATATATATATATATATATATATATATATATATATATATATATATATATATTAGATCAAGTAAAAAGTGTTTCAGAGGCCAATGTGGATTTTAACCTTTTAAACGTTTTTGAAGTTAGTCTCGAAAATGAAATGAAAGGGTAGAAAATCTTTATTTATACTTTATATATTTTATTTTTTTTATGTTTTGTTCATATGTTGTTATTATTTCTTTATAATTTTTAGTATGTGTAGTACAATATAGTTGTATCATTTTAGTGCTTATTTGTTAACCGAAGATTATTTTCCTAATGGTGAAAAACCAAAATTTGACCAAACTGGAACATTTTATTGGTGTGAAAGTAGACCTTTTAATGTTGCTAAAATGGTGATTTTAATTAATTTAACTTAGATAAAATAAAATAATTAAATTGTAAACTGATAGTTTTTTTACAGATTTTTTTCTTTATATTCACTTATTATAAATGGTCAATTGACAGTCACATAGTAAGCATAATATTACCACAAGTTTTTCTTTAAATTTTATAAGAATCTTAACTTCTATGTGAAAGCTTAACATAACTTGTAGTTGGTGAAAAGTTATATTTAAGTTATCAATAATGAAGTTCATAGCTTAACATAATTCTTAGTCGGTGAAAAGCGTAACATGACTTATAGTTGGTGAAAAGTTCATAGTATGTGAAAGTTCAACAGTCTTCATTTCTTCTAAAGAAACTTAAAGTTCAATGGACTGTAGAAGAACACAATTTCACAGTTAGTGAAAGATTGTAGAAGAACACAGTTTCACAGTTAGTGAAAGATTCATAGATTCAACAGCTTTCATGAGACCTTATTGCATTTTTATTTATCTAACATAATTTTTATATAGTCATTTTTTTTTTCACTTTTTTTCACTTTTATTTATTTATTTTGACGCAGTGTATGTAAATAACTGTTTTTTAGAGGTAGACAGTGTATGACTTAAATTTTAAATAAGAAATTGACATTAAGTGTAATTAGATCAACTATGAGTTTGGTTCTATGAGCTTTTAATAGAAATGACTGTTTTTATCATGCCACACTCTAGTTTCTTGCAATTTCCTTAATTCGTCAGTTTTCCCTGTGACTCATTTTCATAAACACACCAGCATTAATCAGAGTGAAATGTTTGTATTTAAACCTTTTTTTTCCAACTTTTTTTTTCTTTACTTTTTTTTATACTTCTGTCCGCTCTAATCATTAGTTGCATACTTCTTAAATGGATCTTGAATACATTTTAAATTGAGTTTCAATCTTCTATCAAACATTGATACATTGTGATTTGATCTGAGTTTTTACAGGTTTTTGCTCCTTTTTAGATTATCCAAAAAACCATTATTATCATCTTCGATAGAAAGAGCTGATTCCTAAGCTGTTGATGGTTATCTTGCTACCTGGGAAAATATATATTAATAATATATATTTTCCCAGGTAGCATATAGGTAGTTATATATATATATATATATATATATATATATATATATATATATATATATATATATATATATATATATATATATATATATATATATATATATATATATATATATATATATATAAAGTTAAAATATAAATGAAAAAGACTAAAACTCCAAACAAATGACATTAAAAGTTTTTTGTAACTAATAAAAAGAAAAATGTTTTTTTATGGATACCTGGATACCGCCTTGTTGTTCAACTGGTATCTGGGCCAATTTTCTATAGTGCTTCTAATTGCTCCTCAAAACTATGTTTAAATTTAATACTGAAGTTTTACTTAAAATTTAAATTCAATAATAGTTTTGAAAATTTAGACCATAGAAGAAGCAGCAGCAGAAAAATTCAAAAATCATGTGGTGGTTTTAGTTTTAACATCTAAATATGTTTTTTCATTGGAACTGCATAAACTTGTAAGTTTTTATCCTCTTAATAAGTATAATTTCTGCTTTTGTTAGCTGTAAAATAATATATTTTTTTAAAAGAGGTATTTTAAGTGTGTAAGTTTTATGGTATAAAGTGTAAGGTTTTAAAAATTTGTTAGTTTTAATAATATTAGGATTTGTATATATCAAGGTGATAAATACAAATCCTAAAACACCTAAAATGTATTCAAAGTTACCCAGGGCTGTGGAGCCAGACTTGTGAAGTCAGAGTTGCAACATTTGTAGTGGAGTTAGAGTCGCTAAACAAAATCGCGACTCCGACTCCAATAGTAAAACTTCTGGATATTGCATGTGCATGTACAAAATATTTAACCTTTAAAGAATTTTTCATATACTTGGCAAAAAAAAAAATTTTTAATTTTCGAGTAATATTTTTTAAAGAATATATATTCGTTTAGCTTTGGAGTCAGAGTCATACTCTGAAAATTTCAACGATTGGAGTAGGAGTCGGAGTTGGTACTTTTTTTTATGACTCCACATCCCTGGTGTTACCTTTGTATATATTTTAGATGTTAACTTCGTATAAATTTTAGGTGTTATCTTTGTATATATTATAGGTGTTACCTTTGCGCACTAGTAATACTTTACCATCAATGTTGAAAAAAATAGTGATATTAGGTGATGGTGATTTTCTGCAGAAAGAGGTTTGTCTTTTTTTTTTACTTGTGTTTTTATGATTTTAGTTAAGTTATATTTTTTTTATTATAAATGCATATTTTTTTTTTTTTTTTGCATCAATTTGAATAAATATTATTAGTGGGGAAGATTAGCAAACTTTCCAGATGTTTATAATGTTCCTGTAAGTTATTTTATTGACATTTAAAGGTTTATTTAAAAAATGCGAGAATATGTTTTTATTACATTTTATTACATTATGTAATTTTACTTTTTTGGTGTTACTTTTTTTTTTGCCTAATATTTTAAGTTGCTATAATTAAAGATTTTTTTGAATGAAAAATATTTTTATAAAATAGTATTTATATATTTTTTTGATAGTATTTTTGTTTTTAATTATGCCATTCAAAAGCTTTCTAAATTAATGCAGAATTAGACTACTGGTACACTTGATTTAAAATCAAGTTGTTTGAGGTTTATGTCCATCCTATGCCTCTAGGGGTACCACACTTAAGCTGTCTCTTCATGCAGCATCTATGTTTAACAAGATTCATGTTTCAAAATTTAAGGTTGAGAGAATTGCACATAAAAAAAATTTATTAGATTAGGAACGTTTGAGATTTTTTTTTGTTGTTGATTATTAGAAATGTTTGAGAAGATTTTTTTTATTGTGAGAATTTATGTTTTAGTTTTAAAAAAACAATAGCTTTTTCTGGAATCTTAGTCAAAAAGTGTTCCTGATAAGCAATTTTATTATTTTGGACACTTAGTAGTACTTTTTGTTACTGTATGTTTTTAACAATTTGTGATATCTGATGATTGCAATCTTGTATAAAACTTTGATTTATGTTTAAAATTATCAAAGTTTTGTAATTATTTAATTTTCCCTATCAAATTTTCTCTCTGAAAAAAGATTTCAGATAATCCTCTAGAATTAAGCAATAATTATATATCAAATACCTTAAAAACTGAGAAATAATTTTTTTTAAATTATGCATAAAAATTTGAAAGACAAAAAAAATGTTCAAAACTTGTACTACCCTTAATTTATCTAAGGTTAACAACCTTAATTCAAAATGCACTTAAAAATTCTATAAGAATGTATGGACATCAGAGATGTCATGCATTTTTTAAGATCATCTAAGATACTCGGTATCTCCAAGATCATCTTATTGGTAGAATATAAAAATGTGAGAACTGCCAAAAATATAAAAAATAAGTTTTATCAGTTGGTCTAAATTTAGTTAAAGAAAATTTCTCTTGTGACTAACAAAACTGATGATTATCAGTTAACTTTGTTAATAATTTTTCATAAAATATCCTTTGAAAAATTTAAATAATATTTTAAACTGCTCAAGTCTACAATTCAGTTAGTCACGATTGTATTAATTATAACATTCTTAATGGCTGAAACAAACACTTAAGTCTACAATTCAGTTGGTCACGATTAAGTAATAAGTAAAATATTAGTTTAATGTTGATTAATTTAATATATTGATTGTATTATTTATAACATTGTCATTGGCTCAAACAAACACTCAAGTCTACAATTCAGTTGGTCATGATCATATTAATTATAACATTGTCATTAGCTCAAACAAATACTTAAAAAATGTGCTGTTCAAAACTTGAAATTGTTCAACAAAACAAGAAATTTTTCCAGATTATCTGAAAGTTGCTAAATTGACACCATTTTTCAAAATAGGTGATGCAACAAATGTTACAAATTATTGCCTAATCTAATTTTTGTCTTTTCTAAAGATTTTATAAAGAAATTTGTTTAATTTAATTTTCAATCATCTCAAAAATAACTCAATTGAAACCAAGATGATCCAAATCGAATACTGCTGAACTTTTTAAAAATTCAAATTTTTTAAATTTGGCAAATGCTTTTGATTGAATTGATCATTATTTCTCTTAAAATATGTTTACATGTTTGAATGTTACGGAAGTATAGGAAATGTTTTATTGTTATTTAAAAAATGCTTAAACAACTAAAAACATTTTGACTATAGCATTGATTATAATTATAGCATTGTAACCAGGGCTAGCTTGAGTAGGTGTCACAGTGGGGGGGGGGGGGGTTGTGCCGTTATAACTTTTGCCAAATTAAAAAAAAACATTTGCCAACTGACTTGTCCGAAAGGGTCAAATTTGCCAACTAAATGAACGAAAAAATCATTGGTTGGGGGGTGTCACACACCCCCTCCCCCATCTTCCTATCATTGTACCGGCCTTGATTGTAACTTACTAGTTGCATTAAAAAATTTTTTCAAAATTTCTAATTGATTTAAACTTTATAGATTTTCACTAAAGCTTGAAAAACAAGATGGACACTTTTTCATAGATTTTCCAAAATAAGACTTCTACCTCGCGATGTACATCTCTTTTAAAAATGAAATTAGTGCAAACTTTTTGGGTAACTGTGTCGCTGAAAATCTAAGTTGGAAATATCACATCGAATTCAAGTGCAATAAAGTTTAGGAATGTTGTTAGTTATAAAGTTAGATATGCTTTAAACAAACTCAGTTTACTAAAAACTCAATGCTAAGAACAACAAACTACTAAATAATTATTATTAAATAAACTAAAATTCTCATTATAAAAAAATCATATCAAACATTTTATTTGTAACTCTCTCACTTTCCTAAACTTTACAACATGAACCTTATTATATATGGCCGCTGTGTAGAGACAGGTTAAGTGATACTTACAGAGAATGGATTTTTTTGAATTTAAAATGCTTTCATTGCCTGAAGTTATTTAAACTTATTTATACATTTAAATATTTCTAACATTTCTGACATAATTTTTTATCCTAACTAGCTAATATATAATAATAATATGAAATCACCATAGAATAGACATCTAGTTTTAGGTTTGAAAATGTGTTTGACACCATTTGATCAATAACTCTAAAATATTTGTCAAATTTTGACAAATATTTTAGAATTATTGATCAAATGGTGTGTTTCTTTTTTGATCATTACCCCTTAATTTATCATAAGTGTGTTTTGATTTTTAGGTACTATACTAGATAAAGGTTTATGATAATTTAAAAAAATTATGGGATAATTGCGGCTTAATTTGAAAATGAAACAACTTTTGGGTACTTTTGAAGTATGGTATTTAGACAAGTTGAAATTTTTTCTATACCTATTACATTATTTTCAGTTCTAACTCTCTACACTCAAACTAACTAATAAACAACAATTAGGTGGAACAACTATTGAAAAGTATATAGCTTGATCTGTATACTTTTCAATAGATGAATAAGTTTAACATTTGGTCAATATTTCTTAAAAGTTTGTCAAAGTTTAAATTCCAATATCTAAAGAATCTATAACTATTTTTTAAATTTTTTTAGAAAATTTATCTTTTAGTATGAATATGGCAAATTTGGAGTCTCTAATAGACTAGTGAACTCCTAAAATTGTTTTGTTTATGTTGTTATACTTTGTGTATGATGTATAATATCATAATAAAGTATATTATATTTTGTTTTTTATTTAGGGATCACCTTTTAATCGACAAGATCTTCGTTCTATTAGTATTCAAACTGCTGACATGTGCATTTTATTATCACCTGGCATCAACAAATCAGAAAATATTGAACACCAGGCGCTTTCAGATAAAGAAATTATTTCACTGACTCTGAGTCTAAAAGGTTTTTTTTTTTTATTTTCCCATTTTAAAGATTCCAATTTTTATACAAAATTCATGTTTGTTTTTTTTAGCAATGAAGTTTGATAACTTGACGAAACCTTTGGCCTCTTCATCAATCGCAAATCTAAAAATTGAAACAAATTTTTTTCAAAAAAGTACTATGTTTATTAAGAAAGAAAACGTTTTTATTGAAAATGATAAAGTAAAAATAAAGACAATTTCTGAACTGAGTAATTTTTTTTTAATTCATTTCTGAACTCAGAAATATATATATATATGTGTATATATATATATATATATATATATATATATATATATATATATATATATATATATATATATATATATATATATATATATATATTTGTGTTGTTTTTTTTTTGTTTTTTTTTTGATATGATTACTTAATTTATTCTTTTTTTTTTTTTTTTATTTGTTTTTATATTTTACAAAAAAAAAATTTAATTTTTCTGTTTTTAGTTCACAGTGCCAATCCTATGTTTTAATTTTTCTGTTTTTAGTTCACAGTGCCAACGCCATGTTTTTGGATCAAGATGACATGAATATTTATGATGATGAACATTTTTATCTGGCTCAATCATATGCTTGTGGTTCTGTATTTACTGTTTCTATTTTGGATTCATTAGTTAGCGCAGTATGCTTTTATTGCCTTTTTTATATTAATTACTTTTAGAAGTGCAAAAAATAAATTTATAACTTGGGTAAGTTTATTGTTTGATAAACAATGTTTTTTCTACTATTTAATATGGATTTAAATAAAAAATTAAAACACTCCTTTATGTATAAATTAATTCGTTTATGTTTATCAAATTGCTGAATTTCCTATACTCAACAGTTTAATAATAAATTTCAAAAATGGTGACATCCGCTTAAAAAATCACAATGCCTTTCACAATTTTTTTTTTTCCAATGCTTTTAAATTTTGTTTCAATGTATTTTTTTATTTTAAACCATATTGGGCTCCAAGAATTTTTATTTTTTTTAATTTTTAAACTTTTGAATAAAGAGTTTGTTACAAAAAATCTTTTAACAATTGACCCTGAATATTTTTAACTTTTTTTTTTAGTTAATTTTTCTCAGATTTTTTTTTGTTTTTATTTATTCTCAGATTTTATTTTTACTTAGATGGATAGATATTTATTAGAAACATAAAATATATGTTCTAATGAACACGAAAGCCCATACAAAGATGGACACTAACAGCGTGCCCATAAATAAATTCAAAAAAATGCACCACTACAAAACCAATCACAAAGTTATAAAATTATAAATATCATAAAGAAACAAAATTATAAAGAAAAAATAGTTGTTCCTTTTAGAATAAATATTTGTTTAAGTCAAAAGAGTTAATCTTATTTTTAAATGATAATATGTTTTTTGCATCCACAGCATCCGAGGTCATATTGTTCTACAGGTCAGCAACTCGGAAAGAAAAACTATATTTTCTTGAATCCAAGCGACAAAATTGTTTGCGTACTTTATAAATATGACCCCGGGTGTGGTTATTGTTGTCAATCTCAAAAAACAAAAATTGTTCTGTGCAAATAAGTTTACGAAAAATTTTAAAACACGTTACTAAGTCAATTTTAAGGCGCCGAACTTCAAGCGATTTTAAACCAAGCAAATGTAGTCTATTATGATAGGATAAATTTCTTAAGCTCCTAATCTTCTTAGTAAATTTTCGTTGGACACTTTCAACTGATTTAATCAATCCAATTTGGTGTGGCGACCAAACTGCAAAACAATATTCTAAAATTGGTTGTATATAGGTAATGAAACAATGTAGGACCTAACACACTACCCTATGGAACTCCACTAACAATATGTATTGAGTTTGATAGAGAACTACCGACCTTAACTTGTTGATATCTATTGGTAAGAAATGCAGAAATCTAATTTAGAAGATTACCTCTTATGTTATACGATGCAAGTTTAACTAATAATTTGGAATGCGAGACAGTCAAACGCTTTTTGGAAATCAATATATACAACATCCGTTATTTGGTGGTTATCAAGTGCGGTATTCCAATTGTTTGCAGATTCTAAGAGATTTGGTCAGGTGGAGTGATTGTTCAGGAAACTCTTAATCATGAGTTACTAGGCTACGTTGAATTAGGTACTCTATAACATGCACATTGATCATTCTTTCCATGACGCGACAACAAGTGCATGTCAATGAGATGGGTCTACAATTATTTGGATCCGTCTTAGCTCCTTTTTTTAAAATTGGAGAGACAAAAGCATGGCGCCATTGATTAGGTAAAGAACTAGACTTAAAACTGGCATCAAATATAAAGGAAAGCGGAATATACAATAAATGAGCTGACTTTTTCAATAGTATGTTAGGTATGCCATCAGGACCATACGATGTGCTTGCTTTAATTTCAGTTAAAGATTTATACACTACATCTGGTGGAAAGTTTACTGTTTCAATACCTATTGAATCATTAACATAGTTTAGTAAATGGAGAATAATTGTTATCATTTAAAAAGACACTGCCAAAGTGTTTGTTAAACACATCAGCGATTTCTTCGTTACTACTAGCTATTTTCTCATTATTGTTTTTGTCTTTAAGAGGATAACTGTTTTTAGAGTTATTGAGTTTTTGATTAACATAATCAAAAAATTTGCTGATATTGCTTTCATTCACTAGTTTAAGCTCGACTCTTATTTGGTAAGTGTGTATTGTTTCTTTACATTTACTAGCGTATTTGTTAAATCCCTTTTTGAGTGTAATGTCTTTAGTATTTGACCATCTCTTCCATAAGAATGCTTTACGATATAACATTTTCCTGATAAACCTTGAGTAGCGATTTCTTTTATTGTTTAGATGAATCTTTCTAATTGGAACAAACTGGTAAATACCATTGCAAAAAAGATTGAAAAAAACGTTCCAATAATCCTCAACTGTGAAAACAAAGGAAAACTCGAAGTCCCAATTTATATTTGATAAATAAGATTGAAAACCATCAATGTCAGCATTAACGAAGTCATAGAAAAATTCTGTATTTTTTTTTTGACTGATTGAAATCATTTATATTAATAAAAAAGTGGACTGTATTATGGTCATTTGTGCTGAAAGGACATTTAACTGAAATAAGACTAAGAAAGGAGACATTATTTGAAAGTACAAGGTCAAGAATATATTTTTCACCAGTAGATTCCTGTACAAATTGTTGCAATCCGAGACCGTTGACTAAACTTAAAAAAAGACTATGGCACTTTTTATTTGGTGATACGTTATTAATCCAGTCCATTTTAGGAAAATTTAAATCGCCGACAATAATAAATTGAGATACAGAGTGGCATAGATTATATATAAATGAATTCATAAGTTCAATATAGGTCACATCGACTGGGGTGTAAGAAGGTAGGCTGTAGCATAAAATTAAACGGAGGTTATTATCCGTGTCAGTTTGAGTTATTTGTACTTGTTCCGATGTAATGTCATTTCTACAATAAATAGCTACTCCACCGCCAATTTGATGCGATCCTTACGATAAATAGTGTAATCTTTCAGACAAACAATAAAGTCAAATATTTTACTATTGAAAATGTTTCACAAACGCAAATAACGGCAGGTTTATTTGCCTCCGTAAATACATAAAATTCGCCCAACTTATTTGCAAGACTTGCATTTAGAATTATATTCGCCCAACTTTCGCAAAATTCGCCCAACTTATTTGCAAGAATTACATTTAGAAGATGTACAGAATTTTTAAACATGGATTTGAAGAAATTTCGTCATTACTAATACAACTCATTAATTTAGAATCGATTGATTTATTACGACATTGTGTTGTAAAAATTATTTTGTTTTGTTTATTCGATTTCGATATAAATGGTTCACATGACGAATATACAAGTTCCGATACACAAAGACTTCCGTGACTTAGATTCCTGTTGTTAAAAAGTAATTGCTATATTACGATTTTAACAATTCTGTCATTTCGAATACCATAATAATATAGCAGAGATTTTGAATTTAATAAGTTTTTGTTTTTTACATTTATCTTTTAACAACTTAGCTTTATATCTTTCTGCCTCGGTTAAGTTAGGGTTAACAAAAACATTTTTAAAGTCGCTCGAACTTATTAATAATTTTGCTGCTTTCAAAATTCAATTGCGATCGATCTTATTTTTTAAAACAACAACAAAAAGTGGTTTATTTTCTATTTTCGATTTGAGCTTAATAATTTGTTTAACGTCAACATTTATATTAATAGAGTTAAAAACTTCTTGAATTGAATTTTTATCCTCCTTTATCGCACTTGGTTTATCTAATACTTTTGATAGATTAATGCCAAATATTATTACATTATTTTCACGTTTCTCTCTTTCCTTTTTTTCAGCTGTAAGGACATTTATTAAGTGTAGTTGCTCTACTAATTTTTTAGTTGTATTTTTTCCATTTACAACGCTTGCCCATGATACTAAGGGTTTAACAGGTTCGACATTTTCAAGCACTTTTATTCTTTCTGATAATAGTAAGTTGGAATTTTTTAGTCCCTCGATAGTCATGTTTAAAGTTTTGATTAGTTTTTCTTGCTCTGCTTTGAAAACATTAAATTCTGTTGACTGAACATTCACCATTGTTGATAGGTTATATGCATATACTTTTAATATATATATATTTCTGTTCTTGTAAACACAGTATTGAACTAAAAGTTTATGTGAAAAGTTTATGTATTATTAATTATTAACCGGCTTAGAATATTACCTTTTCTAATTTTTATCAAATAACTTTCTTATTTTACAACATAAAATAAAAGTATTACCATTAGATTCAGAATAAATATTAAACCTTAATTTTTAAAAGATTTTCAACTAGTTTATTATTTAAAAGAAGTTTTAAACTAGTAAATATGGTTTTTCCATATTGATACCCCAAAAAACTCTTTTACCCTCACAAAAATATACAACAAAAATATTTTTTTACACGTTCTAATATATGTAGTTCTACTCTGCTTTTACATTAAGATATTTCTTAAAACTTTTTGTTTAAATAAAATTTAAGTAAAGTTGACCGATTTAAAATAGTGACCGGAAACACACTAACTTACTCTACTTTTAAATTGGATTTTAAATGTTATTTCAAAAACTCTATAAAAGACTTAATATAACAACTTTGTTAAATTATTTAGACGTACTTCGATGGCTGTGTTTTGACTTTTCTACAAAATCTTGTAACAGGAGTTGTTAGCTCAGAATTAGATTCACTACTTGCAGAAGAAAAATCATCTTCGGGATCATTTGAAACGTTAGACATTGCGGCTTCAAGAAACAGATCCCGAATAGCCCAATTTAATTTAATTGATGGTCCGCTCTCTGAATTTGGGGTAAACACAATTTAGTTTCATATATACCTTTTATTTTTTTGTTTATTTTAGCTATTTTTTTAATTTTTCTATTTTTTTTTTTTACATATCTTCATATAAAGTTTAAAACCATTAAAGATGTTTAAAAGATGTTTGATTTTGATTTAAAAGTTGTTAGAATATTAAAATGTCATTTATGTGCGTTAATTTGTTATTTAAAATTGTATCCAATGATTTTTTATATGCATGTTAAAATAATTATTTATGGTTGTGTCCATTTATCATTTATAAATATGTAAAAAAATTAGTTATTTACTATTTTGAATGACAAATTATAAAAAAATTAAAATTAAATCAAATCAAATATTATTCTTTATTATGTCAATAAATTAGTATAATTAGTTGAAACTGCTTTTTTAGCAATGTGGAGTGTTTGGCGATTTATTTTTGTTTGCTTTGCGCACTTATAACATGATATGTTTGGGTTTATTTCGACAACGTGATAAGAATCAATTGGCGACGAAAAGTTCAAAAAGATATGTTATTACTTTTCCTGAGTTTAACTTTGTACTTGCGCCAACCGATCTAGTGTTTGTGATAACGCAATTTCATATCGTTAAAAAAAAAGTAGTTAACAATTTTTCTAAAGCAGGTTCTGTGGTTAATATCGAATAACTTTAATTTATCAATATCTAAATGTTACACAATATATATGCAGAACCTTACACAAACTTTAACTTGTAGAAAAAGTCCTTATTTTAAAATTTTTTCAAAACTTTTTGAGTGAGATATATTGAGGAGAGTTAAATATATTGTTTTAAAACTATTCTTTTTATAGAAAAATGTTTTCGTTCAAATGAAGTTTTAAATTTTACAGTTGACAAAAAAAGAAAAAAAAATGCTATCGAGCTATGATTTTTTAATGACTTTTTATGCTTTGTCATACTTTTATAAAGCATAACAAATTGAATATAATGAATGAAATAATTTGATTATTTAATACTCGAGCAAGTTTTTTGTAATTACGTTTAATAAATTAAATTAGCTACAATCGATACAAAAAGGTGTTGTTGTTGACGCTAAGGTCCATTACTCTCAGATTACTCTCGCATTTTATCTTAGAAGATAGGTTTAAGAGACTTCTTTTTACCAAGTTTTTAATGTTGGTCTTGTCTTTTAAAATAGATTTAACCATGAAATTAAGAACAGCAAGTCATTTTATTTCTGATATATGGTCTTATCTTACTCTCTCAAGGAACAGGCAGAACTATTTGCAAAACATTTAACTCATCTCTACAATCTTAATAACCACGTATTTTCTGACGTCCAAGGAAACAGGTTAATCATTTGTTAAATATCCAAAATTATTATGATGTCCATTGCTAAAGTTATTTCTCTCTTAAACTCCTTAACAGGCTGTGAGGGTGGGACAGCTTATCACGCTCTTACTAGGCTTACAAGGCTCTCTTTGTTACTTTTTAAACTATTTAACAAGTGTTTTAATGAATTTGAATCTTAAATAAATTTGAATGCTCAAATGAATTTGAATCTTAAAATTTTTCTGCACTCTGGAGATTGCTGCAACTTCTCTTAACATCCAACCCTTCGTAACCAGTCCTCTTTCAATCATTTTAAAATCTTTGAATCGTTTACTAACAAACTTTTATACCTCATCTTAAGTCTAACAACTTACTCTCTAACCGTCAATACGGGTTTTGATCTTCTTGTTATGTTGGTTTTATCAGAAAGGTGTTATCATGCATTTAATGGAAATTATGAGACAAGAGCTATTGCTCTTGACATAACGGTTTTTTATAATATCTGGACTTCTCCACAAGCTTGCTTCATATGGTGTATCTGGGAAAGTTATTCAAGAAGTTGAATCATTTCTTTTTAACCGTGGCACAGTTGAAAAGTGACTGGACAAAAGTATAACAATCAGACTTTGAATTTTAAATGTCAGACTTTGGGTGTCATAATTGTTTTAAATCATTATATAGGTATTACATAACAATTTTGAACCGTTTTACACACTTAAAATGTAAATAAATAGACAAATTATGGTTGAAGTGGAGGCTTAAGGAAGCCTCATATTATTAGATTTTAAATTACTGCTTTTATTTTTTAGATTTAATGAAAGTCGCAAGAAACAAAATTTATCAATTTATTAAACTCAAATGTCTTTCAATAAATTAAAAAGAAAATAGTATACTTGTATATATATATTTATTAAAGAATAAATTCTAAAGTTTCACGGAGTGAAGTTTGAGATTCAATACAGTAAATTTCTTTCTGCATAAAGTAAGAGTGGACTCGAAGTAAACGTACAAAAAGTTTAGGAAGAATATAAAGCGAGAAAGCTGATAATAAAGATGCTGAATTAGGTCATTTTGATAACACATCTAAAGAGGCGTTGGCTCTTTTGTTAGATACTGAGATGACGAAATCTCAATATCAGATGTAGGTGAGGTAAAATAGAGGTGTTTTTCGAGCCGTAAATCATGAATAGCAACAGATTACTCTGTAGCAGTCCAATTCCAAGTATTGCTGGACTATACTGTCGTGAAGCTTTTGAGTGCATAATATGATGTTAGCTTTTAAAATGTTAACTCTGTGCATAAAACTGTATATTTTGGGGTCGGCTGGGCAAAATATTTATACATAAGTGACTAATGAGTTCGAAAACAGAAGCTTTGTTCAAGAAGCAAACTTGTTTCTTACCTGCTTTGTACCACGTTAGTTGAGAGGATTTTCTGGTGAAATGAAGAAGATTATTTGGAGAAGTCCACATCCATCACCAACATTGTATTGGTGAATTGGACGGTTTAGGTATGTAAAAAAGCCAACCAATGTAATTAATCCAGAGCAACAATTTCTTCGCAATGCTATTGGAAGCTTATCTACAGCTGCTTTGTCTGAGTACAAAAACTTAATTGTTCTTCACAGTGTTGATTTTGCTATGTTTGATGGAAAGATAGCCGCCTCATTATCTACAGCTCACAGTTATAGTCATTGCTGTTCAACTTGTGATTCAACGCCAAGTCAAATAAAATAACTTTATGTCGTTCGCATTTTGTCATTAATTGCATCGGGTTGAAGTACAGCTTTCAACACTTCATGCATGGTTTTGTAGCATGGAGTGTTTGCTTAAAGTTAGCTACAAAGCTAAAGTGAAGAAATGGGCATTAAATTCAAATGCAGATAAAGAAAAAGTCAAATCTAAAAATAGTTTAATTTAATCTAGGTTCAGAAACCTAGTTAACCTGATAATTATTACCAGGTCTAGTGGTTCTATATAATTAAATAATGGCAATATTACCTGACGTTTCTTTAAAAATGCAGAAGAAAGAGAAGCAATTATTGATGTTGATGTGCGTTTGACTAAAAAAATGTATGTTATGCTAGGGATCATCCATTAAGGACGTCATTTAGAATTTAAATACTAACCAGAAGTAGAAGTTTATTGGCAACCCTTCCGCGGAGATTTTTTATTGAACATAAGGCGCTATAATACATAAAAATCTCTGCGCACGAGAGCCAAAATTCTCTGACTTCTTGCCTTTAGTTAAACTTAGCGTGACGTCCTTTATGGATGACCCCTATTATCTATATGACTACACTATTATCTGGTTTCGTGATTGATGCTGATAAATTTAAAGACTATAGCATAGCTATTTGTACGAATTTGCTATTTGCAAAAATTTTCTGTGTTTTGAACCTGGGAACAACAATACCCATAAAAATTCGTACCCCTACCCTAAATGTCAACGAGTTAATAAACTTTCGCTATCTTTCACAAAATTTAAATTCATTGGCGGATTTTAAATTTCATCAAATAATCTTTTAGTATTCCAAAGTAATAATCATGTAAAGTTTCCACCAAATAATTATGTAAAGTTTTACCATACTTAAAATGAGAGAGTTGTAAGTTTTACATGATCGTAACTTTTTAAAGCAAAAGGTTTGTTAGATGAAATTTTAAATCCGTTGATGAAATTATATTTAATATCGGAAAAAAACGCTTTTTATTAGCTTGTTACCCTCACATTTGGAATGAGTGTGAGGTCAACCTTTTTGGGGTATTTTAGTTCTCAGGTTCCAATCACAGTGAATTTTTTTTTTCGAACATTCTTATTAAACATAAGGATAAACATACTTAAGTTTGAAGTTTGTCTTCAAGTGTCATACTTAAAACATCAAAAAATCTTGTGGAACCCATGAAACTTGCTAATTAGAAAAGCTATTTATTTAAGCTAATGTAAGTTCTGACATACTTATGTTCTAATGATCTAATGTTCTAACATTCTAATGTTCTAATGTTCTAATTGTTCGTACATTCTGTTGTTCTAATGTTCGAACATTCTGATGTTTTAATGTTCAAACATTCTGATGTTCTAATGTTCTAACATTCTAATGTTCTAATGTTCTAATTGTTCGAACATTCTAATGTTCTAATGTTCGAACATTCTGATGTTCTAATGTTTGAGTATTCTAATGTTCTAATTGTTCAAACATTCTAATGTTCTAATGTTCGAACATTCTAATGTTCTAATGTTCGAACATTCTGATGTTCTAATGCTCTAACATTCTAATGTTCTAATGTTTGAACATTCTAATGTTCTAATGTTCTAATTGTTCGAACATTCTAATGTTCGAACATTCGCACTTGTAATAACACTAGTTAATTAGATAAAAACTTTATTATGTTAAAAAATTGCATACAAATAATCCAAGTTAATCTTAATTCTAGTCTATTTTTGATAAAGAACATTACTGATAACTTCTTGGGTACCACAAAGTTTCATCTTTGTTCCTCCGTTGTTCCTCATCTATAATTTTATTCTTCTTTGTATAGAATAATGTTGTCGTTATTGGGCTGGCTTTTCTCGCGGCGATCTTTCGCATATATGTTTTCCTAATATCCATGGATCTGGAAATTACCGAATAGTGAAAAAATTCAATGTAACCTATTTAAAATGATATATACATATTGAATTCACTTTAATTTGTAAATAAAACTTGCGCGTTACACAGTCAAAATATTGTTCGTTTTTTTTCAATTTTTTTTTGATGTTTAGACCAAAACCTGCAAATTAAAATCATTTTTAAGATGATCGACGTTCGGGGGCAGATTATCGACGTTCGGGGGCATTTAAAAATACACACAAAGGTTCAATATATTTTGATTTTTTTTTTTGAAAATTAGGAAATTTCACACCTTTTCTATTAGGAAAAACAAAAATTTTTAGTTTTTTTTAGTCTTTTTATGCAGAATTTACTTTTGGAAAATATAGCCTTCTTTCTTTAAAAAACGTCAATTTTAGCCGAATGCATCATAACTTTCTTGTTCTGCAAAATTACGAAGTAATGTATTATTTAAATAAACAACGGGAAATTTAAAATGAGTACCATATACCCTCTTCATATATTAAATTTGTAATTATATTAAATGTGTATTAAATATACTGGTAATATAAGTATATTTATAATACATATTTATATATTATTATATACACAATATAGAATATTAAATAATTATTTGTATTTATTCATATATTATTGTTTTTTTATATATTATTAATAGGTATCGCGTTTACGGAACCGAATTTTGTGCTTAAATTTTGTGCCACATTTTCGTAGTCTCTTCAAAGTTAGCGTGCTTGAGGAAGGCTTTTTGGAATAACTTTTAAGTGTTCGTTATCAACATAGTTTATTTTTAGAAAGAAGAATAGTTGAAGCATTAGTTCGATTTGGTTTTAATTATACTTACTTGATATATTAACGAGTTTATTGATGTCAAAATTTTGGTCGTACTTCTGTGGTGAAATTAATGTCCATGATATAGTCTTTTTTTTTCTATCCGATTTTTTGTTTAAGTTATTCATTTATCTATGCACCTACCAAATTTCGTTGAAAAACATTTTGTAGCAGTCACCCTATTTCTTGCTGCACTTTTGTTACCTAATTTACATTTTTGCCGATTTATCGCGGGAGACAGAGGGGTACATTGATTATTTATATAAATATATTTTTTTATATATATATATAGCATTCATATTAGCAATATTTGAATTATGTCATAAATTGATATTATAAACCTAGATATTTTACAGTAAAAATATAATTAAACAATTTGTAGGTTTAAAAGAAATTGTTTTATTAAAACAATTTTCAGTAAATAATAAAATAAGACTTTGATTTTATATTTCATTTAGAAATAAAATGCAGAAAGAAAATAAAGGTTTCACATAGCATTTCGTATCATATTCATAATATAAATTAGATATGAATTAAATTAGTTATGAATCATATCTAATTTGAAGTTTGAACATTGTCTTTATTTAACAAGGAATCTCTTTATAAATCAGTTATTTCAATATAAATTTATTTAACTGTATTTAAATTATTACTTGGCCACTATCTACTAGCTTTATGTATAACTTAAATATTTCTTTTGCTGTTTTAGATGCTCAAAGTTGTAGTGAAATGGTGTCAGCCGACAACATCAGTTAGTTACTTTCTGTATTCACTAGCTCAGTAGTTATTATATAGATACTACTATAATATATGTTCTATATATATATTTTTTATATGCAAATTTTTATATTACTTTGTAAAAATAAAGTTTATTTAATTTTTGTTTAGATGAAGTTGCTTTAGGGATGATCTGTCGGTTATATTCCTATTATATGATTCAATATTTTAGTATTTAGTTATTTACTATTAGATTTCAAATACAGTTCTTTATTATGCCTATGTTGATTGTTGTCAAGCAATATTATTTCTTGTTTTATTTTTGTATACTTAATACTTAAGTTTTATTAAATCACTCTTTTTTTTCTGTAGACTAATTAGAACAATTAATCAGTAAGTTAAGTTTAAGTTGCTTTAGTTAATATATCATTTAAAATTATTTGATTTCAAATTGGGATTTAGGTGAGTACGGCCAGCAGATATGTAAGTTTTGTAGACTTATATATTTTTCAACATATAACTAATTGATACATCATTACAAATATAAACTTCAAATAAATGTTCTAGTTTAAAATTGGCATTTAGGTGAATATGGCAAACAGATATGTAAGTTTTTTAGGTTTCAATATTTTAAAGTGTATGAATTATTAAGATATTATAACTCGAAACAAGTGTATTTTAAAGTTAAAAAATATTCCATTCAATTTCCAACAATTTTAATATATTTTCTTTATCTTTAGCAAAGCTTACTTTAAAAATTGGTAAGAGAATTCTTATATATATATATATATATATATATATATATATATATATATATATATATATATATATATATATATATATATATATATATATATATATATATATATATATATATATATTTACAATATTTCGAGGTAATATAGATACTCTAGTTTTCAAGTATTAAAGTCTTAAGATACTTGAAAACGACATCTTTAATAGATTTTATTTATACAAATAAAATCTATTAAAGATGTCAACATTTAAAAAAAATATATATATATATATATTGTTAATTACAAATAATTTTAAGTATGGTTTCAATTATGAAATAATTGCATAGTTATGTTGTGTATTGCATTTTTTCTTTTTTTAGTATCATCTTCACCGGTTATAATGGGTAAGGTTTTTATATTTTTATTTTTCTATATGATTTTAATTTTCAAATTATTTTGAAAGGTTTTGCAATATTATTTCATTTTTTCATATAAGGTTTTTCATATAAGGTTATTTTATCATATAAAGCTGTGCTATAGTATTTTATATTTTTATTTTTTAGTGCCATCATCATTTAAGCAAGTTGGTAAAGTATAATCTGAACCTTTCAACATGATTGTAATTGCAAAATAAATACAAGATTTTATTTTTTATTTTAATCACACTCTCTTATGACCATAAATGGTCATAAGAGAGTGTCACTAAAATAAAAAGTATGGATGGTACTCCACTCTCTTATGACCATGGATGCACCACTAATGTATCTTTTTAATCTAGTGGAATGTGTTTTTTACTTCTTTGTTGTTGTACTTTAAATATTCCATCAGATATTTCAAGAATTGAAACATTTTTTGATATTATAGTACAAAAACATCATCAGCATATCTACTATAAGTTCTACATTCATCTCCCATATTTGGTGGTTGTCTGGTATAAATTTGTTTTTTAATTTATTTCTAATTTCATTTTTAAATTTATTATTCAAATTTTTAAATTTATTTCTAAATTTTTTTTTTAATTTATTATTCAAATTTGGAAAGCTGTAATGGCAAATTTTTTTTTAAGATCGGTGGGGGTGGGGGGGGGGGAGGCATATGCCTCTTCCGTAATAGAAACACCACTTGTATATGTAAGATCTTGTATAAAATAATTTTATATTATATACTAATTTTACTAATTTTAGTAAAGATATAAATATATATAAAACCAAGTCGTTTTTGATACTAGGATGTATCAAACCATCACCACCACACCCACCTCTATTGCTAACATACACCTCATATTTTGGTGGTTTACTATAAATTTAAAACAACTTTTTTGTATATTTATATTGTTTATGTCTTTAAAAAAGTTGTAGCCCACTCTTACACCTATCTTTTGACACCAAGATATTTGTATTTCGATAAGAATTGAAGATATGACAATTTAAGTGTAGAATAACATTTTGACCACAGTTTCTTCAACAAATCCATATATAGAAAAATCGGTACTTAAACCATCATAAGTTTTGAACCAATTGTTTGATTTTGATAATTTTTTCACCTTTAAAGTACTGTAATAATCCTCTTTCTAATGATATATAACATTATAGTATTCAAACAATTTGAAATTTTTACTCATGTATCTAATATTATTGAATCTGTTCCAGGAGTTTCTCTCCTTGCAGTGTGTAATAATAATAATAATAATAATAAAAACTGATAAAGTTGTTTTATTTTTTTGTGATAATAGGTCTTTGGCAAATTGAGGATCAATAGCTTTATTCGTTTATAATTTTCTTGTGAAAATCATAACAGCATGCATGAAAGTTTGAAGTTAACATTAACGTATGTCATCATGAGTATGTGTGTCTGCTGATCAAGGGGCCCCATTTTTTAGGATAGGTGGGGCCCAGGATGCAATCGCACCCCAGCACCCAGGACCAGTCTACCACTGGGTATATATATGCTTAATGTATATGTATATATATATTACATACATGTACATTAAGTGCATATGTATGTGTATATATTATATATATATATATATATCATATATACACATACATATATGTATGTGTATATATTATATATATATATATATATATATATATATTTATATGTATATGTATATATATATATATATATATTATATATAAAATATACAATGATATATAAATGATATATATATATATATATATATAAATAATATTTATATATATAAATATATTATATATATATATATATATATATATATATATATATATATATATATATATATATATATATATATATATATATTTATATAGTACTAATTGTTTAGATGAAAAAGTTATTATGGGATGGTGTAATAAATATTGGAGTAGCAGTTGAACAATTTTATTCAGGATCTTTTAAATGCAATAAAGGCTATAGTGCACGCCGGATAATTATAACTGAACGTAATCAATTTGATTGTTATTGTAATGTTTTAGAATCTGGAAATAGTCAACCAATATTTGAATGTATTTTAAAAAATGGTGAGGAAAAGATAGGAATGTCTTGCTCAATGAACCCAACAACTGCAGCAAAAAAGATATTGAAAATAGCTAATGTGAATGTTTCAATCAAAAGTGGCAATACTTTTTTTGGGTTTGATAGAAAAGAAGTAGTTAATTTGATGAATGCTACTAATAATACTGCAAGTGAAACAGTTAATAAAAATGATAAAGTAGTAAATAAAGACTATTCTTTAAGCTCTAGTTTTCCTTCGAGAAACTTAAAATGGCATGGGATTGTTGATTATGGTATAGCTGTTGACAACATTAACTTTCACTGCAAACTTGGTAGTGGTTCATTTAATCTGCATTGTGGCTACGAATCAATACGAATTGCAAAAACTATCAATTTTGATGAAATTGAAATACACTGTAGAGTAGTATGTGAAAATCAAATTCCAATATTTAAAGTATTTACAATAGAATTACCATTAGCAAGCTTTTCCAATGTAAAAGCAACTGTTTGTGTCAAGCAAATGTTAAACTTCTTAGGGATTGAGAGTAAAAAAAAGTGGTCTGGCTACGAATTTTTTGGTTTCATGAAACCAGAAGTTTTAAAAATAATATCTGCTAATCATATGAATGTTGAGGTATCTTCAAAACAAACAAAAATTTCAGTTAAAAAAGTGTTCAAAAAAGTAGAATTTGAAGACCACATTCCTTTAAGATGTGCCTTATCTATTCGAAGTCGAAATGCAGGAGAGACTAGTAGTTTATTAAACTCTAAATCAGTTAATGCACGAAATGAAGCTATACACGAACTGGTTGAGTATATATCATTTGGTGATGTAAAAAGTAAGACTTTAAAATTTATAGATTTTGACTTTTAGCATTCTTTTTGACTAACTTTGTTTTTATATGGATTAATTATATATATATATATATATATATATATATATATATATATATATATATATATATATATATATATATATATATATATATATGTATATATATATATATATATATATATATATATATATATATATATATATATATATATATATATGGCATTTTATAGGTTATATTCAGCATCTGTACACGAAAAATCCTTCCATAATCACCGAGACAATCGATAAAATTGAAAAACGTGTTGAGCTAAATTGTTCCCAAACAGCTGAACTGTTACTTGGAAAATGTAATTTATCACAACGTGGTTATAAAAGTCTAAGAGCGATTATGTCAAAAAATTTAATCGACTTGCCAACTTACACGAATGTACGAGAATACTGTTTAACCGCAGAAGTAGGTCAAATATTAAAAATTCACAATGATAGTGAAAGTATTTGTAAGTGTATGGGAGCTAGGACAAATCTTGCAGAAACTTTACAATGTATTATTTCCTGTAAAAAGTTACTTCATGAAATGGAATTTCTTAGCATCGAAAAACAAGCAGATTTGTTTACATATTTAAAGCAAATTGATTCAAAATTGTATAATTCTATTGATTCAACAAAACGCACTCTCTTTATAAAAGACACTGGTGATAATTTCCGGGCTGCATCTAGATTTCCAACAGAACAGACATCGTTTTCACTCCTAAATTTAAAAAAATTAATTAATTCTCCAAGTGGACAGTTTATAACAACACTGTGGAGGGGTAGTGAATCTAAAGTTATGCTTGATACTCATGTCAAGTGTCATTATGAAGAACTTACTGATCTTATCATACATGGTATTAATTTAGTAACTCCAGAAAATAATTCAGTTGAGCACTTTAACGTACTTTGTTTTTTTGTGGCCGATTTAGGTTTCTTAAAGAACATAATTGGTTTATGTTCATGTACATCAACTTATGGATGCTACCATTGCTTACTAAAGAAAGACAAATGGTCTTTAAAAATTAAGCAATCTGGAGAAAAGCGTAGTGTTGCTGTAATGACAGAGTTAGGTGAAAAAGTGGAGTCTGTCTTGGGTGAAACACCTGACCACAATTCTGCATTGTTTAAAAAAACTCAGCTTGAAAATTATGGCCAATGGGTAAAAATAGTAATTAATATAATATAAAATTATAGAAAAAAATTGTATAATAATACGAAATAATAAAATTTTTTAAAAAAAGATATAAGTTATAGGTGTATGTGTATATACAATTATTAAATTCCTAATTATTTTAACTTTTTAGACCACAATGTTGTTCAAAGGTTTTGTTATTGACCTAATGCCACCATGTGGTTTACATCTTATATTGGCGCATCACAGATATATGTACAAGTTTATGTATAATGTCATAAATAAAAGGAACATGGATAACATAATTAGCAAGGCATTTCGAAATATTGGTTGTACTTATTTGGCTTATCAAATCGAGCAATATTTTAAAAGGTAATTAAAATCTACAAATAATAATATGAAATATATGCCATTGTGTTGTAATTATTTCAAATCTATTAATCAATTTTATATGGAATCGTCTGTTTTTTGTAACAAAAACAACAAAATTGAGATTGCACAACTAGGTTGTTTTATCAAAATTTTAGTCATACTGCCAATTAAAAATGTTATGAGTTAATATTTCTGTGTCAGGTTTTTCAAATTCATACATACAATTTGTATGATACGAACTCACACAACGATATGCACATACATAATATTTATTATATATGTCAAACCATAAAATCTCATCATTTCACAGTTGCTGTTCCACTTTGATAAAAAAGCTTTTATTTATCTAGTTTTTTCGTTTGTTTTGGAACTCTTTCTTTTCCTTCTATTTTTCTTATTTATATTTGTTATTGCTACAATTTTTATGTAGGAAAAAAATCATGTAATAATGACATGATTTATTTATCTTTGTATTATTTCTTTAACCTTGTAAGTACAGTGTTGTAGCTGGGGGGGGAGGCCTAAAAACCTGTCATTAGGATCCCAAAATTTTAAAAAAACCTTTGATTATTAGGTATTATTCAAATAAACAAAAAGCTCAAATATGGGCCATTTAAAATTTGAAATAGGGCCCCTTAATTGGGGTAGCCTAGCCACGGCCCTGTGTATGTAAGACCAATATAGAATTTCAAAGTTAATTTTTATGCCATTTATTTATAGCAAAAAGAAGAGCTATGATGGTTCTGAAACTTTAAAAATCATTGGAAATGATTGTAAGTTGTTGGAATCAAACATTGATACTTTTTTAAATAGTTTTCTTGCAGACGGAGAAAATTGGCATGATCAAAGTGCCTTGAAATTGCGACAAATACTCGACCTCTACAAAAGATTTGCCAGTCTTGCAAAGTATTTCTTTATGTTTTATGCTTTTCTAATTCAATGTTTGAAATTTTCATTGTCTTATATTAGTCATTGCCTATAAGGTTATAATGTTATTAAATGTATAGCTAAATGTTACTATTTTAGCGATGTTAGATCAACAGCTCCTGACTTGTCAGGTACTTTTAATGAAAGGTGTGAAGAGTATTTTCAAAAATTTATTACCTATGCTGGATCTGATTGTACTGAAGGAATGCCATACTTACATTACTTAAGAAGTCATGTTGGAAAGCTTATGGTATTCTACGCTAGATTTGGATGGGGTTATGGAATGTTTAACTGTAACGCAAGTGAGCATTTAAATAAACAAATCAAGTTTTCAGAGATTAACGAGACAAATTTAGATATAGCAAGGTTCCAAACCATAATTAGGTTAATGCGTTTACAACAATTTATACTAACAGATTCAGTTATGCCAAAAACAAAAGAGATAATTTGTTCTGTGTGCAAAATACCTGGCCACAATAAGAAAAATAAAAGCTGTCCTCTACACCCTAGTCACCCGCCAATACAATTTGAAGAATCAGACGAAGAAGTTTAACAAAAAAAATTTATATGAGAAGAACTGTGATGTTCAGACTTTTACTTTCACTTTTATGAAGTAAAAAAAAGTTAATTGTTTTTGAGAATTAAACACTAAGTTAATGAAACATCAAGTTAATTCCTTCGGTTTTATTCTTTGCAGTCGATTTATGCATATTACCGAGTGTGTATAAGTATATACATTATACGGAATAGAATGTATATACATGTATACACTATACTATGGAGTGTATATGCATTTAGTGTGTGTACATGTACATTTGATGTATACGCACTCCGCAGAGTGTGTATACATCAAATGTAGTGCATACATCAAATGTGAGTTTACATGTAGGAGCACTCGATCTGTGTACACTCGATCTATAGATCGAGCTTTAAATGTATGTAAATCGATTTATTTACGATCTTTTTATGTACACTCTGCAGCACCTATGGCGCAGAGGAGTGCATAGGCATAATATGACTTAAATAGGGATAGGCGCAGTGAAGTTTAAATACATAGCTTGACCTAAATTTAGATACGCCCAGTGCATGGTGCATACATAGACTTACTAAAAGTGTGATAGGCGAAAAAGAAGTGGACATAAATTAACTCGGTTTAACTTGTTTTCAGAAGACACTTTTATTTTTAAATATTTAGAAAGATATAAAAAAAGATTTAAAATAAAAAAAACATTAAAACCTTGAAGTTTAAGTTATTTTTCTACATTCAGAACTTTGGACGATATTTTGTCTGACTGTTTTGCGCAAAGTTATGGAAGTCAGATGAGAAAACTTTGGTTAGAAAATCATGCAGAAAATTATTTATTCAACATTTTTAATGAAGGGGGTACTAAATTACTTTTCTATTAAATAAAAATATTCGAATATTAAATAAAAACGTTCGAATAAAAATAGATTTAACTTCATTTCTACTCCATCTTTAATCATAATGCAACTGTGAAAACATAATTTGAACTAAATCTAGACTTTGTAGATCGGCTAAAAAATAAATAAAAATCTCTAAAACTAGACAAGTCAAAGAAAACCCGCAGGAACATATTTGTTACGGTAGGGAACAAAATGCTCATTAGCGCATAAACATTTTTCTCGCTTTCCAAAACTTCACAAGTGAAGAAATCAATAAAAAGTTTTTTTATAACTTACGAATATCCTCAGAGGTTATTGGTCCATCTGGTCTTACTTATATCACCAGCCATTTTTAAAGTTTATGGTTTAACACAATCTTTGAAAAAATTGAACTTTTCAAAAATCAATTTCACAAAACCTATATTTTTAATAA
>NC_088923.1:4872500-4922500 GCF_038396675.1 Hydra vulgaris | reverse complement strand
TATATATATGTGTATACATATATATATATATATATATATATATATATATATATATATATATATATATATATATATATATAAAACTAATTTGTGTCTAAAAATATTGCAGTATCGTGAATCATAAATCCTAAGCTATTGAAGCAACCATTCTGGAATTTTATTGCTACAGTTCCAATATCTTCTGTATCTATTTTTTCCAAAACAATAGATACCGGTTTGTATATGCTGACAAACTCTAGCAAAATATCACAAATACATCCTTGCAACTTTGGAATTTTAGCAATTTTAAATGGTTGGTTATTTACATTTCTATTTGCATCAGTTGTAAATTTTACTATATTATGAGTTGAAGGACTATTAAAATCATCCTCCAATGTTTTTACTTTGTAAAAAACTCCACGCGAACAGATGATATCTTTTTCTTCCACTTGGCTTTTAGGGATTACAGTCCAGTCTGCATTTCTTAAAAGAGATTTTTTCTAAAGCGCGAACAAACTTTAGAGAAGTGACATCAGCATCCACGATTTGGTCAAGATAAATGTCCCTAACATAATCTGGTACACTGTCAGTTTCTGGGTCAGGGCTACCACATGGAACAAAAACACGAACAAAGTCAGTATTAACAAATAAAGGGATAATTAGCTGGCTTTTATTTAAATAAATATTTTTTTTAGTTTCTATTGTAAGTGCACTTGTCATTTGATTTGTAATATACCATGGCGTGATAATAGTTGTATCATTACCGTCATGACATCGTAACAAAGACTTTTTACCAAATAAAGCCGCTGCACGTTCAATACTAAAAACTTCAAATAGTGGTGTGGAGTTTTGTGAGAGCTGTACTTTTTTATTTTCTGCTGCTGTGATGAGATTTCCATAAACCCCAGCAAAAACGAGCTTTTAAACATTCGTAATAAATATTTCCCTGTGGTGGGGGTTCGTAGAGCTCGATCTTAATATGTTCGCATCTCTTAACTTACGCTTTACAGTTTTTTTCAAGCTTATACAAGCACCTTTATACATGGATTGCAATTGATCAAGCGATGGATAAATTTTGATATCAATGCCGTCAGTCATCTTTTTTTCTTCTTATTTCAAGTTGAAATTGCGGAATGAAAAATGTTATAATAGTTAGACCGAATGATAAAACATTGACATCTCAAAAAATTTACTTAGTAAGTCAAAAGAAAGATCGCCGTGTCTAATAAAGTCTTTTCTTTTAATAAAAGAACTTTTATAAAATTTTTTATAAATGTTCCGAAAACGCATTGTAAATATTGTTGGATCTGCTTTAGCTTCCAAGCCCTTGGTCTCATTGTAGTAAAGTTACATCCAGGGCCGTCCCGACGGGGGGGGGGGGTAGGGGGTGTCAGACACCCCCCCTCCCCCCATCCCCCCAAAGCTGTTATTTGTGCATGTCAGTTGGCATATTTGTACATTTAGTATTTGAGTTGCCATTGATGCCAACTTGTGCATTTAGTGTTTGAGTTTTGTTAGATATTTTTTTAAATAAAAAATGTAAATTTCATATTAATATATTATATACTTTTTGGTATTTACGACTTTCGGGAATAAAATAGGGTACCATTATGGTGACGTTAAAAAAATTACTTTTTAGGATATCAATCTTTTTTAGCATATCAATCCCATAAGGAAGTGCGGTCTTTATAACCACAACGAATACGGTTAGCAGACGTTAACATAACTCCAAAGTAGGTCGATGTTTTCGCTTACCGTAATTTTTTTTATTTTTTTACTTTGCCGCATTGGTCAGCGCAAGAAAGTATCATTCAGAATACGATCAAAGTCCGCACTTAATTTATACTAATCATGCGAAAGTTTTACTTTTAAATTATGCGAATGTCGAAAAACTATAATAATAGCTGTTTACAAAAGTTCTTCCGTAGTAAACGTAATAAGTGTATTTTAACTTCGCCCTGTTTTGAAACCAAAGTTATGCCTCAGAATGTTTTAACTGAACTAAACTAAACCTTTCCTGATATACCATTTACTGGACGATTATATAATCCACTTACTGGCTATAGCTAATAAATAGTATCGATTGGGCAACAGTTGTAATAAAAGTATTTAACTAAAATATTTTTTCTAAAAATTTAAAACAAGATTTTCTCAACTTAGTTATAATTCATGTGACATAATAAATAACTAAGTGTGATAAAATTTGACACATAGCTTGTGTGAAAAAAGTTAAATTAAGGTTGTTAACTGGTAAGCAACATCCAAATTTTACTTAATTTAACTTGATTATACATACTGAATGAAATTATACATACATACTGAATTTATATTATATTATACATACTAAATGAAAATTTGGATGTTGCGTTAAAGGTAAAAAAAAAGTAATCAATATATATTTTTTGATTTATTTTATTTACATATGTTTGTAGACTTGTTTCTATAATTACTATTTTTTTTTTTAGTTAAAAATAGTATTAAATACGAAAAAACAAAAAAGTTAAAACATACTGAAAAATCCAAAGTCAAATGTTATCATTAAACCAACTTTAAGTATAATTTAAAAAATGCATGCTGAAGACAATTCAGATTCTAATATGAAACTGGTAATAAATGGTATGTCTCAACAAAAAGGAATGCTGAAGACAATTCAGATTCTAATATGAAACTGGTAATAAATGGTATGTCTCAACAAAAAGGAATATAAAAAAGTTCCACGTTTAAATATGCAGGCCACTATCTATAGAAAATCTAAAATAAGAGCATAACCAGGGAAAAAGCCAATTAAAGACGATCTTGAAAAAAGTATTATGCTGGCAATTGTACCCAAATAGGAATTGGTTTTTGAAAATAACAGTTATTAATTATGCTGCTAAGTTAGCAAAAAAAAAAAAAAAAGATTAAATTTTCAAAATCTTGAAAAATGGTAGCAACTACTTAAAGAGAGTCATGGTTGTGCAAGTCTTCGTTGTCCAGAGCCAACATATTCTTTGCCACAAATATGTATAGACAGGGGGAAAATTATTTAATAAACTAAAATGTATTTGGAATATGGATGAAACAGGGTCACAACTAGATCATACACCAAAATGTATTGTTGTAAGTAAAAGGATCAAAATATACTCAGAGTCAAACAAGTGGCAACAAAGAAACCATTACTAATATAGCTTGTATAAATGCAGCTGGTCATACCACCTCATAATAGTGAAGGAGCAACATTGAGTGTTTCTTGCTGGACTAAACAAGGTTTTGTTAAGTTACGGTTTGAAAAAATATTTTTTTTCAAATATTAGTTCTGCAAGGCCACTGATTTTAATTCTAGAAAGACATGAGGTGTAAAACTTCCAGTTCACATCCGCAACTGGTTGCAACCTTTGGTCAGCACAGTTTTTAAGCCACTTAAAAATATGTATTCTGATGTCTATCAAACAATGATAAATAAAACTACCCAGGGGATACAGTTTCACATTCTAAGTTATTTGGTTTATTTTCTAAAGCGTATCAATATGACATCACAACAATGCAAGAACTCAACCTGGAGTAAAAAATGATTCAATTGATTTTTCTATTCGAACAATATTGTGGATATTAATACAAATGTAAGTTTTGAAGAAGTAAAGGTTAATAAATCAACATTAGTTAAGAAAGTTTCTTTTAATAGTTCATTGGTGCTTCATGGTTTCAAATTGCAAGTATTTTTTGAATTCTTTTGAATTATAAAAAATAGCCTCTCACAACACATCAATAGAACTCAAGTTTTCATTCCCATTTAATGATTCATCTAGTCTATTAGACAAAGACTCCAATATTTTCACTTATCCTTCACTACAAATTAAACAAAAGAAGATTAACTCAAAAATTCTGTTTTACAGTTGTTGTTTTTTTCACATTACAGTCTTACAACACGAAGCTTGAAGACAGCTGCAAAAGTAGCTTGTGAAAATAAAGCTTGCGGAAAGAGAAAAGTTGAATAACAAAAGGTATTAAAAGAAAAATAAAGAAAAACTGTGAACTATAAAAAGAAGTTAGCTGAGATATCAAATTTGAAAAAATCAACCTCTATTGAAGAATTAAAATATTGAAGATATTGAAAATTATCAAGATATTGAAGAAAATGATGGTATTTAGCAATAAGTTTTTTTAACTTTTTTTCGGGGTTCATTACCTGCACTTAGCATACAATGAATTAAACTGAATAAATTATATTGATTTATTTTTTAGTATTGTTTTATATCTAAATAATTGCATTAAAATAAATTTCCAGTGCTCTATTATTCTGTTCGATGTGTTTTCCATTTACGGATCATTGGCCAATAAAGGGTTAAGACATTTGCTAGTATTTGATATAAAATACAAGTCAGTATTTGGTGAAATCTTTATTACCTGCATTATATGTAATTTGATGTTGCGATAGTTACAATAACTTACTTAAATTGAAAGAGCTTTTATTTTTATATTTTAAAAGCTCTTTCAAATTAAGATACTTAAATTGAAAGAGCTTTTATTGATCTAAAATTTATATTAAAAATAACTAAAGTATATATGTGATATACTTCAGTTAATTTCTGCAATGGGTATTTCTTATAAAAATGTGGCCAATAATTGGCGAAGTTGTTTGCACCTTTTTTTTAAACTGAATAAATGAAGCTTTTGTGTGACCTAAGGGGGAGTTAATTAAAATTGTCCTATTCATTAAGAGGAGTACCTTAATGAATAGGGCAGTTCTCGTGAAATGCTCTTTTTAATTTCATAAAGTTGATTAACTTATATATTGAAAACAGTTTGATGACCATTAACTCTTGCACTATTATGTACTTTTGGTAAAAAAAACGATTTAGTAGACCTGGTCATTTATCCCATTTATTTAGAACTACTCATTGAAATCGACAAAAAAATTATTGAATGGGACAAACATAAAAGATTAAAAAATGAAATGAGGTCAGTAGCAAGTTTCAAGTAAGTTAAGCTGTAAAGGTTGTTTCTACCACTTGGGGTGCCAAAAAGGCAGGGCATATGGTATACATTTACGCAATAGGAGTGCCAAAACTTTTATTTTAAGCATTAATAAAGTAGGTATAAAAATTTTATAATTTTCAGTATGTATTCTTTTCAGTAATACTACGAAGTGCAATGTTTTCTTCCTGCCATAATGTCCTGTAGATCCATGAACGTGCTCGATTTCTTTGGAGGATAGCGAAGTACCTATAATACCACTTGCTGCCATTTCAGAAGTTTTATCAACCAATTTTAACCAACTATTAGACACTCTAGTAAGGGCATCGGCCAGGTTAAATTCCGAAGCGACAAGCCTAATATCTACTTTGAGTTGGTGTACTGTTATTGATGTACCAAAAAATAATCCTATTAAAAAGGAGAATATTAAAAAAAGCTAGACTAATAACAAAAAAGGAAAAAGTGAATGAGCTGACATGAGAGATAATGAATAATTAAGATAACACAACATTTAATGATCAGATTCTGATTATTAAACGTTGTGTTATCTCATTTATTCCTTCTAAGAAGGGTGATAGAAAATAAAATATAAACAAAAAGATGTAAATAAATACTATGATAGGACAAAAAAAAATGAAATCACTTGAATAATAGCAACAAATGCAAAATGCAACCTAAGTAAAAATAATTAGCAACCACAAAAAAAAAAAAAGCATGACAATATAAACAGTACACATATGTCTGTATTGATGTACCAATGTTTTCAGAACAGTCACGAGTTATCTGATAATTTTATCTATAGGCCCTGATTCGAGATCCTCAAGTTGATCTCTTACGTTAAATGGGCAATGGGGGTTGAACCACGATTAGATCTGAAAATACACAAATTCACGCCTAATTTTTTCTGCACAAATTTTTTGGTTTTTTTTTTTAAATATCAAACATCAAGACACACATTTTTTTCTTCCATTATATTTGCAATATTCTTGAGTATTCTCCTTAACAGCATTTCGTTTGATGCGTTTGTCCTCAATGCAGATTTTTCCGCGAGTGTGTCGATAACTAAATGGAACACCGCTTTCAAATCGGTGCAGATGTGCAAAACATCCATTTTCGAGTTATTGCCCATATTTAGTCCTTTAATTACTGCATCAAGTTCGGACATGTTTATATGCGCTGTGTATGTTTTCTTAACCAACATGCGTCTTCAATTATATTGCCATTAAACTCGACAACCACGTCTAGTACGATTGAACTAGCATCTACCCAATTTGTTGCCTTACGTTTTTGTCAGGGCGTTTGCTGTTCTTTTAACATACGCCAACGCTACACGCAATCAACCACAAACGTCTTGTTAGCCAATTCGGAACAAAAATCGTTATCTCTTCTCCAACGTAACTTTTTGTTTTCCATTCTGACTTGTAAACCAAGAACTCTTGCTCCATCGGATACGCGGACCGCCGGCTTACAATTAAGCCCAAAGATTTCCAAATGATCAAGTACGCGACAAACAGGTATTATGTCTTCAACAAAAATATCATTAATGTATGATGACGTTCCTTTCCAGATTGTTTCACCTTGCGATAGCACTTTGTCCAATACCGCTTTCGTTATGACTGGCGCAACGTTTAGTTGGAATCCCAAACGTGTTAAACAAAACTTTGTCCACGGAACACAACATTTTGGTAAGTCCAGAGTTTCTCATCGATTTTTAGTTGCATATAAGTTGAAGATAAATCAATTATTGAAACATTTTTTCCAAACCGTCTCTAGTCTTGAAGTTTGTCAGCACACGCATCTGTGTTTGCAGTGAATGCTTTAATAAACGTGTTCAGCTCCCTGAAGTCTAATACTGGTCGCACTTTCCCTTTGTTTCGCTGCACCACTGCCATGAGAGGAACCAAACCCTTTATTGGACCGTGTTTCTTCAAATTGTACTTTTGAAGCCATTTTTTCTCTATCCACCCTTCAATTTCTTTTTCGTAACCGTGTTTTATGCCAACAGGAATAGTGTATTCAGCAATCTTATTCACTAGAGTTTCAGGTTTATTATTCCATTTTCAGAATTCAGAATTATTATTCCATTTCCACGCAATTATCCATTCTCGATTTTGTTTCTTAAACAAAGCTGTGAAATCCCGAGATATTATATTCGTATTACTGACATCTTTTGAAATATCACCTTTTAGTCCAAGTAAACATGATTCGTTTCTTCCCATAAAACAAACATCACGAGTTGCAGATATTGATACTCCACCAAAAGCCACTATTCCAAACCCATCAAAAACAATAACAAAGTGGTTTGAAGTCAACTACAAGTGCTTCCACAAAAACTTCATTTTCATTAGGTGTGACAATTCTAGTATGGATAATGTTCTTCGTACTGTTGTTGTTGTCAATTAACAGTTACCACGCTAACTATTTTCTTCGTAATTTTTGGCGCACATTATTTATAAATGATGCAGCAGGTACATTCTGAGTCGATTAACACATTCCGAGAAACGCCATCAATGTCCAACCGTATAGTAGGTAACGCCATTATTGATTGTTTAGGGAGAGAACTGGCGCAAACATCTTCTCCCTCGGCACGTTTTTTGGACACATTCTTGATGTGTCCTTTCTCTTGACACGAGTAAGACAAAACATCGCTTGTCTCCCGTCTTCGACCCGACTTGTTTCGATTACTATTTCTTCGCAGATGACTATCTCTTGCAAAATGAACGGGGAGTTAACATTCATAACAATTTGGTTGCGTTTGATCTTCAAACAACCTCGGCTCAGCACGTCTGTAGTTTACATACCAGTTCAACTTTTTCCAGCCATTCTGCGACTGATTGTTGATCGTTTCCACTTAACTCCGGAATTAACTTTAAATCAACTTTAGTCGACATTTTAGCCGAAATAGCTTTTTGTTTCACATCAAAAAGAACTTTATAAGTCAAGCGTAAAACGCCTCTCTCTTAACGTAATTCAGCATAATTTATATACTAATTCTCTTGATATTTACAATTATGTCTTTACATTATATACAAATACGTCTATATACATATACAATTATTTACAAGTAACTCAAATCGATCGTTACCTTTAAAACAATCATTAACTATAATTACACTTTACAACAAAATACTTGAACTCAAGGGATTTCATTTATTAAAATATTTAAACTAGAGGGACAATTGGAGTTGAGCAATTTGAAAAATTATATCATGAATTAAAAGTAAATCCTTAAATATTTTTTACGTTGTCATAATTATTTGTGATATAACGAAATATGATAAGTGCTAAAAAAACATATAAGTAAGATTTACAATCGTAATAAAAGCTTTTATCGATAATGACTATCACAAAAACAACATGTTGTTTTTGTTATATATTTGTCATCATGTTACAGTATAAAACTAAAGAGCGGAAACACAATCAACTATAAAAGCTAGTTTTGTAATGTTACCATCGGCAACTAATGGTAATACCAGTAAACAAAATCATTTTTACCTTAATTATGTAGAATTCCAATTTCTCCCTAACTGTTATCTGATGATTAATAGAGTAAATTTCACATCATATAAATTTACTAAATTAAAACCATGTTTCAACAGTAGGCAAACTAATAAAGCAATGACAAACGCAACTAAAAAAAAAAGAAAAAATTGTTGTTTAAATAAAATTATTATATATTAAAAAAATATATATTCATTGAAATGTAATTAATAATACTTATTACAAATACTAAGATTTATACTTAGACTGAAACTAAAAGTGTTTACGGTAAAAATAAATAAATTGAAAGACAACAACACCACTTTCAGAGTTGAAAAAGAACCATTTAGTTTGTAAAAATTGATCTTGTTCTTGAACATGCCTTTACTTAACCAGATCATCTTACTTACTTAACCAGACCATGTATTCCTTTAAGACTATATATTAGAAAATTAGAAAATGAAAAACTATTTAAATAAGATTTTTTATCTATCATACACTTTTTGCCTACCATAACAAAAAAAAAAAAAAAAAAAAAATTCTTAAGTACTAAAACTACATAAAAAAGGATTATAAATGTTGAAGTCAAAATCTCTTTTAAGTTAAGGTACTACATGATAAAGTTATTGTGCATGCGAACAAAACCATTCAACACACTCACATTCTAAAATAAAATCAGGTATGCGTTCACAAACACGATGAAACCAACATTCACATTTTCCACATTGCACCATATGCCTAAATGTATTAACACATAAAAAACAGTAAAAAAAATGTGAATAAAAGTAATGTGTGTAAATAAAATAAATGTAATACGCGCGCGCGCGTGCGTGTGTGTGTAACTAGTTAGATTGAAAAGCTAAAACATAATTTAAATAATTCACTTACTTATCTTTGACAACTTTATCAGAAGCCATCCAAATTTGCCGACATACGCAATAAAGATTAAAATTAAATTCTTTTTCTATGCAAAACCTATTAAATTTTCCAGTCTTTGGAAACTCATTTAAGTGGTTTTCTATAACACTTTTAAATAAACGGTTTCTCATTTCATCATTTTCAAATAAAATGTAGTGTGGATTTGAGCCGGTACAAGCAATGTGCTGTGCAAACGCCAATGCAAACAAACCACAGTCTACATCATTTGTTTGTTGTTGCACAGGTAAGACTCGTACTTTCAAACTATATTTGGTGCACTGCATTATTGCACAAATTTGTCTGACAACATAATTCTTTATTTTGCCCTTAAACATGCTGTCTAACAGAAATACTTCACCTTCAGAGCACCCAAAAGTGCTTACTGTCAGCCAGTGTACATCACCATCATGTAATACCTGTACAAAGGAGTCCTTTACCACACAAAATGACAAATTTTGCCCCAAAACTGGATCCTGCAGACCAGAAACACCAGTTATCATTTTTTGTGCCAAATGGATGACATTGTCTGACAACATTTGATGGGTTGTAATATCATTCATATCATCTGATGAGAGTTTTGTCTTAGGAAGTAAAACCAGTTTTTCTACTAAATGTTCATCATTGTTATGTGAAATAACTATCTCATGGTCAACAACAAACCTTTCTTTGTTTACAGGCTCATCAACAATTTTATCTTCAATCGAGTCAACTAAGTAACTCTCTGCTACTATAAACACTTAAGAAGCATTTGATGTTTTTTCTTTTTGTGATCCAACACGCTTAGTTTGAGGTTTTATTGGTTTCCGTACAGGAATAGAAATATGTTTTTTGCTTAATTTATTATTTGTTTGAGTGACAGGAATCCCAGATTCTCCTACTCTTCCTTTGTTTAGTTTGTCTATTAGAGTGGAAAGAGTTTTATGTAACATCATTAGTTCATCAGAGTTTGCCTCAAATTCAAATGATAAGTTCTTAATAGTATGAAGCATCTCCCTAACATCGACAACAGAATAAATGGGAATATGTTTTTTACATATGTCATTCTGATCTTCTACAGTTGTATTTTTTTTTAAAGACAAAGATGACTCTTTTAAAGGTGAAAGTGACTTTGAAAAATTAAAAGGTTTTTTTTCATGGAATATATCATAGTTATCTTCATCTAAATTTAAGAATGGAGAATTTACATAAAGTTTTGATAATGTATTCCATGACCAAGCAGGATACTTTTTGAATATAGCAAAAAAATGTTTGCAGGGATAGCCTGTTGATATCCAATCATAACAAGTACATTTTGGCATAATATTTTCATCACCAAAATGCACAAAGTATTTTATAGAAGAATCAATGGTACTAGATACAGTAAAGATACCATGTTTCATCATTACAACTGTGTTCAAATCCATATAATCAGCAGTAGATTTTCGCAACAAGCAATGCTTAACTAAACTACGAGGGCGATTATATAAATATTTTGGCACCCAACAGCCATATCTCCTGTATCTTGCATCCATTTTGAAGTTGGCATCAGTGTAGCTAAATTGAATAGATAAAACTTTATAAAAATAAAAAGATTATATTAATATCATTACTGTGAACTTTTAAATTGACAATAGTCCCTTTCAAACATCAGTTCATTGACTTAACTTTTCTTTTAAACTAACCTTTCTAGCTTATCAGTGAAGAATTCTTCAATTAATAAAGTTAACATGTCTGTCAAAGAAGAGTTGTTATATTTCTTTAAATAGCAATACTTAAATGACTCATTTTGTCTTTCAACACCATTGTTTGTGTTGCAATTAATTAGAAGACGATTTTGCCTATACCACCAGATCCATCTCTAAACAATAAGAAAGAAATTCTACTTTTACATACCTCACCTTAAAATAATACAAACCAAACCAAATGATTGCCACAAAATGTATTCTCAAATAAAGGTTTAATTATTTAAACTCATGTTTAATAATAAATACCTTTTTTATAGGCATCCAATACATTTCAACATAATGTTTTAATTTAGAAAAACCATCTTGACACCAAAAGTCAGAAAGCTCTAACGCTTTTATAGCATCTACTTCTTCTTCACAAGATCTTGACCAAGCTATACATCTTAACAATTTTAAAATATCTTCTTTTTTACTAAAACAACCGTTGGAAGTTTTTTTTATCCAACGATCCCATGCCTGTTCTCTATGAAAATCGCAGATGAAAACTTCACACCCTAATAAGAGAACAAAATTTTATTTAAAATGATTATGAACTTAAATCGCATGAAATATAAAAAATGATTCCTTTAAAGAAGTTAATAACTTAAAAATTAAATAAATAAATACAGATTGGAAAAACACACCAATAAAAACAGATTCCAAAGCACGTATCTCCTCATTACTATAGTCAGTCATGCAGTATAAAGATTGAAAATCAAGATTCCAAGACTTGATGACATTAAGTGCTTTTTTTATTGTATCAAAAGTTTCACTTTCAGATACAAATGTTGCAACTATTTGAAAATCAACATTAGTTTTAACAACTAAGAAAAACAATGGTAATGAATATCTAGTGGTCTTATATGTTGCATCTAAAAACACCATTTTATTACCATATTTATTTAGAAGTTTTTTTTGCCAACCAGCTTGATAAACAAACAACAGCTCTTCCTTACTATGATTTCTTTTTGGATGGTAATGTATTTTGACAGTTGCGTCAGAAACCTTCCACTCATTTATTTTGTTTTCTAAACAATCTTGATCAATGTTTGAGAATCTGAAAAATTAATAAATCAAAAAACTTTTTGATAATGTGAAACATCTAAAAGTACTAAAAATTAAATAAAAAAATTACCTAAGCTTTTGACCTTCAATGACTATGTGTGTACGAATGATACGGAGGCAAGTCTTTTTTTCCAAACATATCACTAACCATAATTTTTAAAAGCCTCTTCATCTCACATACATTTGAAACGCCTTGTTTCACAAATTCAGAAATCTTTGTTGACAATCGATGGTCAATTTTCTGAGACAGGAGTTCACTCTAAAAATAGTATTGAGTAACACAAAATGTAACTACTTATCTGCATTAGTACTACTACATCAATTAATAAAACAGTAGCAAGATATGAAAGGTACATATTATTACGCACAAATAATATAAAATTAGTTGTAACTTTGTACATGTATAAAAATCATACTTAGCATTATTACTAGCATTACAATATGAAAAATATGTTTCAAAAATATAGAAATAATAATAATAAAAAGAAGAATTAATGATTAACACAGTTTGCAATATAGTATCAAAGCGCAAAGCAATTACTTTTCCAAGTGGATGATTTCGGTGACATAATAGGCAGTCTATTTCAACTTTAATTTTTCTACAAAATACAAAAGTATTATGCTTCATCAAAGAATTTCGAATATCTCTTGATACTTGGTTTTTGTAATAATTTGTCATGTTGACAACCTGAAAATAAAATGACAGAATTGATCATTCTTTTTATTGTTATAATTTTTCTAACAACGATAGATTCATTAAAAATGTGACTAAAAAAAAAAAAAAAAATGCTGTTTTGTAAAATACCTTTAAACTAGTAAAATATACAATCTCTTTAATGTTAACTTTTGCAGGACATTCAAACTTCTTGGTGTCTTGAATAATCACATATTCACCTCTGTACCAATGATCAAACTTCTGTAATAATAATAACAATAATAATATCATATTATTATTATTATTATTATTATTATTACTATTATTAGTTGTAGTAGTAGTATAATAAACATAAATATCTTTAATTTAAAGAATTTTAAGTGAAATTAAAGAACATTTGTTACAATAATAAATAAGACTATTTAATTGTTACTTTTTGATTTTCTTTTGCATCGATATACTTTTGCTTAGCATTAGAATTCCGATCAACGCCATGATGACAATCAAACCTTTTTGATGACAAAACAACGTAAAGCGTATTAAAAAATTCTGGGGATGTTTCCCATAACACTTTGTGCTTGTGTAAAAATATATCTAAAAAATGAAACAAAAGTTATTCAAAAATGTATTTATATAATATTAAACTCATTAAGCTTTAAGCAGTTGAAAACAAATATTTAAAGAGAAATGGAATCATTAGGGTGTCTGTCTAAGAGTTGCTCAACTGCTTTTTAATAAGATGAAAAGGTTAACAGTTTACTTTTATCTCATCAATACACAGTTTAGTCTGTCATTCAAAAGTCATTCAAAGCTTTCATTGACCTCCCTGATTGAAAACCAGTTTTAAAAGCATATTGGATTACATGAGGTTGCAACTTTTAGTTTTAGGAAGTTTAGGAAATTCTTGTTGCTCACACTGCTTTTTAATAATATCAAGAGGTCACCATTTTACTTTTGGGCCATCCACACACAGTTTTGTCAGATTTATGCAATTGATTGTTGCCAAAAATGTGGTTGTACTCAAGTAAATTTTTTGGGTGGCCCAAAATTTGAGTCAAAGTATTTGTATTCAGCATGATTTAGATTGCTGTTTTTGAAAAGAACCATTTAAAGATTTCCTGATATTTTCTGTTAAAAGTGTAAACGATGCTAAAGACCAAAACTAATAAACCAAAACTAAGTTTTTTTTAGAATAAAACTTAAATTTTTTTCATAATGATTAAATATTAATATATTTGAACAATCTTTTGAGCGATATGATTTTTAAAATAGTAACGTAAAAAAAGAATATTAATACAAAATTAAAAAATTCCCTGACTTTCCCTGATTTTAAACGAAATCAAGCTTTTCCCTATATTTTCCCTGATTATATCTAAATTCCCTTGACTTTCCCTAAACTCCCTGATTCGGTGGCAACGCTGTATGAATTGTTTATTATTTAAACTGTATAGATATAACCATAGCTGTAAACACAGTAGAGACAAAAAACTCCATAAATTTGAATAACTGATTATTGCAAAGTGTATATCACAACTTAAATAAAGTAACTCTGAACTTTCATTTAGTTTACATTGTTCCAAAACTTTTTACCTGTACTACCAAAATCCTTTGGAGTTGAAAAAGCAGCAAAGCGAACAATATTATCTATCTCATAGTTATGAAGACACTGATTGGCTTCTTTAACCGAATCACATATGAAGATATCACTTTTACCTGAAATGTGAAAATCTTATTAATTTCAAAATAAATGCAAAGAAAATATTGTAGAGCAAATAATAACTAAAAATCTTGCAAACTTGAAATTTTTGTTGGTTCATTAACAGATAGAAGATAGTGTTCAGCTTCTTCGACAGAATTGTAAATACAAACCGTTTTTTTATCTAAAATTTGAATTTGCATAAGTCAAAACCATAATTACTTTGAATGTTTTTGATATAAGTAAAAATTAAATATTCAAAAAAAAAAAAAGTTAAACAAATCACCCTGAAGACTTAAATCATCTTTTGCCTCATTATTTGATATGTCTGAATCATCGTAATCTGATACATCTGAAATAATAACGTAATGATAAAAATTGATAACAATATTATTGTAATCAATAATTAATATTATTATTATAATATTATAATAATACTACTAAAATTATATGATTATTATAATATTATTATTATAAATATTATTATTGATTATTAACCTACTAATAATAATAAATAATAAATTACTACTATTTATTTTATTTATATTAATCAATTAATCAATATATTCTGAATTACATGATTTTACAATTCAAGGATGTTTACAAATAGTATAATTACTAATGATTTGTAAACACCTAATAATAAAGAATAAGAGTAAAATAATAACAACTATAAAAATCATAACGTTAACAATAATAATAACATTAATAATAACTATCATAATAAAAATGGTATTAATAACAATAAAAATAATGGTATTAATAAAAATAATGATATTAATAAAAAAAATGATATTAATAAAAATAAAGGTAATAGCAATAATAACAATGATAATAATAACAATGGTATATTTAAATATATCTATACTTATACACGCACACATACATACATACATACATGTCACACATACGCTTATATATATACACATAAACACACATACATCCATACACATACTCACATACAAACATATATATATATATATATATATATATATATATATATATATATATATATATATATATATATATTTATACACACACACATACGCATATAAACGTATACATACGCACATACATCACATACATACATATACATACACACAACACACATACATACACATATACACACACATTATACACGTACCCATACATATACCCACACATGCATACGTACATACACATTTAATCATTGTACAAGGACGACAAAAAAGCTGTACAAAAATGTAAAGATTCTTAAAAAAAAAAAGAAGGTATAAAATAAAAAATATATACATAAGAGAGTATTTTTTAATAAGACTATTAACAGTGATATATTGCTTTTATTGGAGTTATTATTCTAGTAGCTATCCAAATATTGTTTTTTTAATCTATTGAGAAAATTATAACGAGAAATTGAGTTTTCGGTTTTTCTCTATTCAAAGAATGAGGGAGATTGTTCCAAGCATTGGTGCACTAATGTTTAATTGATTCGCTGCCAAATTTTATTGTCCTAGTATGTTCTACAAAGATATTGTTGCATGAAGAGGATCATGAAGGAGGAAGTGAGAATGTTTGTTTAAGTTTAACTATAAATAACCAAATTAAAACTGATAATGCCCTAATCATTAACTCATTTAATGACTATTTTTCCACAATTGCAGAAAATCTTTCTAAAACAATCATCTCTCCTAGGCATAACTTTAACCACTACCTTAAAAATACTCCTTTTATATAACCCCTGTTACACCACAAGAAATAAATGATTATATATCCAGTATGAACCCTAGAAAAAGCACAGATCCTAATAGCATTCCTACTCAAATATTGATCTTAGCATCAAAAGATTTAAGCTACCCTTTGAGCATTATGATGAATAAATCATTCGAAATTGGAGTGTTTCCTGACTTGTTTAAAGTTGCTGAAGTTGTACCTATTTTTAAAAGTGGATCCAAACTAGATCATTGTAACTATCAACCTATATCTTTACTTTCAAATATTGGCCAACTAATTGAAAGATTCATGTTTAACAGACTAGAAAACTTTTTAAATCAATCTAATAGTTTCTATAGCCTTCAATTTGGCTTCCGCAAAAAGCACTGTACAAATCAAGCACTCATTGATATAACTGTGACAATACGTGAAGCTCTGGATCAAAAATAGTTTGCTGCTGGAGTGTTTGTTGATTTGCATAAGGCGTTTGATACTGTTGATCATGAGATTTTGCTAACTAAATTAAATCATTATGGTGTCAGAGGAGTTGCTCTCAAATGGTTCAAGTCGTACCTGTATATGAGCTCTCAGTTTGTAAGCATTGGAAACACTTCCTCCAATACTAGGTTTACATGTATTGGTGTTCCACAAGGTTCAATCTTAGGTCCTCTACTCTTCCTCGTTTATATAAACGATCTGCACACATGTGTAAAATTCTCCAAAACATATCATTTTGCTGATGATACCAATCTTCTTATTGTTAGTAAATCTCTTAAAAAACTAAATAAAAATCTTAATTATGACCTTGCATGTTTGGTACAATGGCTACAATCAAACAAAATTATACCAAGTCTGAAATAGTTATCTTTAAATCTCAAAGCAACAAAATTACAAAAAAACTTAATTTCAGAATAAGCGGTAAAATAATTAATACTATATATAATATCAAATAATATAGGCATTATATTAAATGAAAGTCTATTGTTTTACCGACAAGTAAAAGCAATATCTTCCAAACTAAGTCGAGCTAATAGAATGCTTTCCAAAGTAAGGCATTTTGTCAACTACGAAACATTGATAAATATTTGGCAGGCTATATTTAATTCCCACCTCAGGTATGGCTGCCAAATTTCATCTACTCATCTTAAAAATCTTATAAAACTTCAAAATAAATCTATACGAATAGTTCATTTCCAGCCAAGTAATTTTAATCCAGACTTATTGTATAGTTTATCAAATATCTTGAAGTTAGATGAACCCATCTTCTTTTTAAACTGTGTTTTTGTGTGGGATATCATTTATAATACCATGCCTATTGCTTTCAACAACTATTTTAAATTCACAAGTGATATCCATAATTACAAACTTAGCTCAATATCTTGTTATAAACTAGCTCTACCTTCAAAAAAACTAGCAAATATGGTATTCAATCAACTAAATACCAATCAATTCACTCTTGGAACTCTCTGCCACTTTCAATAAAAATAAATCTCGCAAACATTACTAGAAATGCTTTCATTGCCAATATCAAAAAATTTTTCCTTCATAAAAATACTCAATAAAATTCTAACACAGCATTTTCACTATCTTATATCTTCAATTAATTCTGTCTATTTTTCTAAAATATAACAGCTTTTAGTTTTCCCTTATTTTAAACCTATTATCAGTTATCTCTTCTACCACTCCTTACCCTTCTGTTCCATATATGTATATATTTGTATGAACCTGAGTGTGCATTGTGTGTATGTATGTGTATATGTATAATGTGTTTACTTATTTTTTTATATGTTTTTATTTACAATAATGAATTTGTGTGTTTATGTATATTTTTTTATTGTGTGTTTTTTTTTATATATATATATATATATATATATATATATATATATATATATATATATATATATATATCTGTGTGTATGTATATGTATGAATGTATGTATCTGTATATATAAATGTGTGTATATGTATATATGTGTATATGTGTGTATATATATATATATATATATATATATATATATATATATATATATATAAATATATATATATATATATATATATATATATATATATATATATATGTATATATACATATACAATATATATATATATATATATACATATATATGTATTGTACACATACACATATATATACATATACATACACACACACACACACACACACACACACACACACACACACACACACACACACACACACACACACATATATATAATGTATGTGTGTGTCTTAAATAAATGTAGGTATAGCTTATATGGTATTATTTATAGCACTTCCTCAAATGACCACTTCTATGCCACATATTGTTATTGTAAAGTATTAGTATCTCTATAATTGACATTATTATTTTTATTATTGCTACTGTTGCAAATTACTAATGTTATTATTAAAATTATTATTGTTATTACTACTATTATTATTACAATTATTATTACTGTATTATCATTATTAATTTTATTACTATTTTTAATTTACTAATAAGTTTATATACTTTTACAAATTTACGGATAATATTTGTAGGTCGTCACGTTTTTGTCAGTTACATAACTGTTTGTGACTGATCCTAGCTTTGTATTAATTTTATTTTATAAAGTAAAATAAATGATTGATTGATTATTGTCAATAATCAATCAATCATTTGTGTAATTTTTTGTGTAAGTTACGCTTATTGACAATAAGAATAAAAAACTTACACAAACTGGAAAAATCCTTACAACGGCTTATTAAACTTTAGAATTAACATATACCTTGTCATTTCTATATCCATTTAAAACTTTTTTTTAATTTTAAAACTATAATTTTATTATTTTTTAGCTTACGAGCACGCTGTCAATAACAAGCTTTATAAAGATGGAATAATTAAAATAAAATTCGCATAACTTAATTTAAATAATACACGCATAATTACGTGTTTTTGTCATTGGACTTTGATCGTATTCTGAGTGATACTTTCTTGCGCTGACCTGCCGCATTTACAAATTTTATTCTATTTTACCGCATTAATAGGTAAAACAAAGGTGGCTTGGCTCATACTGTTCGCGTTTATGACAAATAATATTTAAATTAAAATGTGAAATATATATATTTATTAATTAATTTTTTTTTGGAGTAATGTTTAATGTTTTGAGTAGTTTTTTTTTGAATTTTTTAAAGTCCAGTTGAACAAATCCACAAGCTGTTTTATGGTATACTTTCAAACCACACACAAACGATAAATTCTGCCCTGCTTTATTATTTCGGCTACTTCTATGAAAATAACTAGCTTGTCTAGTGTTATGTTGATATAACTTACAATTTTTTAAAAAGAACTGTTTAAAAATATCATTTTAAGTTGATTTAACATTGTGAATTAAACATAGTGATTTAAAAATTATTTAGTTTTTTTCACTGATCCATTCAAGCAATTTTAACATTTTTGTTTTGTGAGTTGACCAGTCACATTTTAATATGATTCTCATTGCTTTGTTTTTTAGTTTTTCTAAGGTGTTTAAATTATTATTGTTTGTATCAAGAAAAATAGAAGCACAGTATTCATAGTGGGCAGCAATTACAGTTAGAAAGATTATCTTTTTAGTCTATTGAGTTAAATATTTGCTTATTCTACCAAGATATCGAATTTTCCTTGCAATTTCATTGGAGATATGTTTTATATGTTCAGTAAAGTTAGGTTGGTAATCAATAATAACCCCTAAATATTTCTTGCAATCACCAAACTCAATGACTACATAATCCAATATCACTTTAACCACTTAATTAATTTTTTTCTTGATTTTATTTTAATTATGTAGACTAAGTATCTTATTTAGCAATTTGTACATGGTTATTCAATAATAGTTATATCTTAATTAGCAAGATATATAAAAAAGGTAGATCTCCATTGGGAGATCTACCTTTAGCATAATTAAACATCAAAAAATGGCATTCAAGAATAATATAGTTTTTTAATTTTTCAGATGAGATCTGCAACTTAATGTGAGTAATTAGTTCAAATATTTAGAAACCAAATTAATAGGTATTTGCTCAAGTTTCCCTGCAAATAAGTTTTAGTTTATTCTAATGAGGCTAATACATTTTAACAGAGGTAACAAATGTTATTTTTAATGCAAAATAATGCTAATAAATATTAAGCATTTTATTTTATAACTATTGTAAAGGAAAGTTGTTATGTTTTAAAAATTGAAAACTAATATGTTAAAATCCTTTTTCTTTTTAGTGATTTTTAGTGATTTAGAGCTAAGCTACATTGTACTTTTAGATATGATTTTAATAGTTAAACCTCTGTAAGATGTTTATCTTTTAAATCATAAACTAACTGGTCAGGTATAAAAACCTACAAACCAAAAGAGACAGATTTAAGAAATCAATAAAATTTTAAGGTAATACTAATTTTATTAAAAAATGTTTCTGAATTAACATGTTATTCATCATTAACCTGCTATTAAGTCTTCATCATTAAAAGTTATTGAAATCTTAAAAAAATGGATGCAATTTTTTCTACTGTAACTAAAAGTTATTAAAACATTACTAAATTGTTATAATTCAAATAGTTTCATTACATTGCTAACTGAATGTTGTTGAGTCATATTTCGAAAAAAAAAAAGATAATTACTTTAATTTATTTTTAAAATAAAACCGTTAGATAAAGTACTATTAAATTTAGTTATTGTTATAATAGTATTGTAATACTGTGCTGTGGTAATTATTATAGTTAGAAATAATAATGATCAGATGAAGAACATTAACATAAAATATAAGCCATTTTATATGGTTCTGACTGCTTTTTAAAGCTTCTGTTTAAATAAAGCATAATTCAGTTCAATAGAAAAATCAAAGTTTGATAATACTATGTTGTTTTCGAGATAAGAACTTTGCTAATTGAGAAATAACTAGTTTATCATTTTACAGAAAAAAAGGTATTAATGTTGTATTTGATGCAAAAAATATATTCTTAGGTTTGAAACTTTAAAGATTTAAATAAACAAGGTGAGAAATTTTCTTTACATTTAAACATTAGGCATAAAATATTAAAAACATGATACATTAAAAACGTGCATTTTTTAAAGAAGCTATTTTTTTTTCAAATAATCTTGGGGCCTATTCCTATTTAGATCTTGTTTATCGTTTGACTCATCATTCAGCAAAATCTCATTCATTTTTCATGTCTGTCTCTTCATTCTATAAAAACTTTTATTTGTCTAGTTTTTTTCCTCACACTTTAACTCTTTAAAACTCTCTCCCCTTTTCATGTTTTCCTGTCTCATACAACCTACAACTTTTCAAGTCTTCTGTCAACCGTTTCCTTGCTCTATAACTGTATTCTTTTTTTCTCTAGTAACTCCCAACTTAATAGTGGTTGCTTGCAGCCTTGTTAGGAGTGAATCAGAATTTAAAAAAATTTTTTTAATTAAATTAGAAAAAATTAAACAAAATTTAAAAAAAAAAACAGAAAAAATTGCTTTGTTAAAGAATGTTCACCTTTAGCATCTCTAAATATTAAATTAAAAATAATACAATTTTTTAAATCTCTATAAATCTTTTTTTTATAACATCTTCACTTCCAAGAAGGCTGCAAGCAACCACTATTAGAGTTGGAAGTTTTTTTTTTTTTTGTTATTTACCTACTCAAGGCCATGAAGGCCACTACAGAGGAGGAGGCTACTCAATAGTGGTTATAACCCTCTCTCAACTCTATAACTCCGAAACACGAACCTCGACGAACAAGGCCGCTGCGCGGAAAAACAAGTTGAGCGCGGTACTGCCAGGGACGTGGTGGGAATCGAACACGGAACCTCTCGCTTCTGAAGCGAGTGCTTTACCACTACACCACTACCGCATTTTACCGTAAGTTATGGGGAAAAAAAGATAAGTTTATAGAGCAAGATAATAATTAACAGATGACTTAAAAGATTTCAAATTATATAAATCAGGAAAACAAGATGAAGGGAGAAAAGTGAATGATGATTGGATAAAGTCACAGTTAAAAGTGAAACATGATTGAATGACGAGTCACACGAGAATGAATTTTAGCAGATGGCAATAGAGACACTAGCTCTTTTGAACAGTGCCCATTATAGTATTTATAGAAAAGAGAAAGAGACAACATTACGACTATGTAATAATGGTTGAAGATTGGCTGCAAGAGCATGTCCAACTATGTTTACAATGCGTTTTTGCACCTTGTCTAGAAGAAAAAGGGCATCATTGGAAGGTCTGCCCCAGATATGGCAACAGTATTCCAAACAAGGACAGATTTTGCAATCAATACGATATATGGTTTCCAAGAAAGACCAGAAATTATAGATCAAGAACCAAGAAAGATCGGAAATCCTACAAGACAAAGGGTAGATAAAGTTAATCCTACAAGATAAAGGGTAGATGTCTCATCAAGTAAATTATCGTTCATAAATATAAAAATATCTAGATGGTTGTGATAACGATTAGCTGAAAATTTTTTATCTGAGTTAAGGTTCACCAGCCATTGAGTACCCTATGATGTAGCAGAAGTAAGATCCTTTTCAAGCTTAAATGCCCCCTCCAAGCAATCAGATAGTGTTGGCTTCTTATCAAGACAAGAATACAAGAACTAATATTTTTATACCCTTTATAACTCACTTTAAGTTAGTAATCATTTCAAATATCTTTTAAGGCAAAAGGTATTTGCTTAAGTTTTTTAAAAAATTAGTTTTAGCTTATTTCACAGCCGTTGTTATAGAAGTTTTTTTTTATTTTATAGAGCAAAGCTAATAAATTTCAAGAGTTAACCAAAAAGGTATTTTACAGTACTAAGTACAGTACAGTAAGATATTTTAACCCATTCTTGTAAATCAGCATGACAGCTTTATTGTAAAGCTATTTTGCATTCTTTTAAAAAAAAATTCTTTTCAATTAAAAAGGGTAGAAAAAAGTTTTGTTTATTTTTTTCTGGGAAAGTGCTGATAACACCTTATGCTATTTACTTGTTACAGTTGACAATTCTTCTTTGTGATGGACTAAAGATAAATATTTATTTGCCAAATCAAAAAAAAATTAAAAAAATGGCAATACAAACAAAAAATGAGGACAGTTAGCAGAAAAACTGTTTGCTTATTGTACAAAGAAGAAATGTTAACAAGAAGCGAATACATTTCAAATTTAAAGAATCAACAAATCTATATCACTTTATCTGCTCTGAATTTAGCCTGGAGGTAAATTCAAAGCAGTTATAATCAGGGACCAGATGTGGCTAATTTAGATCTAAATAAATTTTTTTTAAATACAAATTAGGTCTAAAACTCATGGGCAGCCTTATGGCTGTTATGATCTCATTGAAAGATTAAGAGCAATGTCTGTTACCTTCCAAGCAAAAATCTCCTGACTAACCAAATGAACAAAATCAGTGATCTTAAAGCAAAGATCCTTTTAGCAGCCTCACAAAATCTTGCTGAAAGCCATGCAAATTTCTGTACAATATTGTTTTTAGCTTAAACCACAAATGAATTACCATGTGACTTGTTACATAAAAATTGAAAATTTTGTTAATAATAAATGTAGTGTTAAATTTGTGAAGCTTCACAAATGTGGGTTACTTAAAACATTTGATGTTTTTTTAGCAATAGTCAAAATATGGGGGTTACAAAGAGACAAAACATTTTAGCGTTGTTGTTTTTGAATCCATCATCTCTATATTAGTTATGCACATTTTGGATGTGATACCACCCATATAACCTTCCTTTCTACTGGAAATTTCCTGAAAAATGCTTTATGCGTTAAATATCATACAAAGTGAAAAAAGATTTCCAGATTTCTTTTGATGAGAAACTCATGTTCTTGGACAACCATTTCTGCATTGCATTAACTGTGTGACACATTTCCATCTTGAACATAGACTTAATTTGTCAAGTCTTGGAAGTTTGTTTAGACTCATTGAAGAACTTTTTTTTTTGGATTTTTTCCAAGTACTGATTTGCGCTTATTTTAAACCCTTTTTTTATAAGACAAGTGGCATTTTAAGTCCCTTAAAATGCAGGAAGACAAGCATAACTTGAGAATGATTTTTGTTTTAGAAATGGTTGGTGTGTTCAGTTACATTATCTACCGTTACTGTAGTTGCCTACTTGTTATTTCTGCTTTTGCTTGATCTGTTGTGAGACATTTTTTATATGTGAAAAGAGAAACAGGCATCTTTTTTTTTAATTTCCATTAAAAAAATATCAAACGTTAAGACTCAGACTTGGTAGTCAATCAGTTTGAAGAAATGTATATGTTTTAGTCAACAATTTAGCACCAATAGAATACAGTTTTTTTCACTGTAAAATCACTGACATTGAGTTCCTGGGCCATCTCTCTCATGGAACTGATTAGGTGTGTCTTAAAGTGGGGTTTGATGTTAGTGATAAGTTTTTTTATTGCAATAGAAGGATTTCTTCTATATCCTGACTCTTCCAACCTTTTTTTTTTAATAGAAATTGTACTCTTAACACAGCAAATGTTTTTTTATTTCCGGTATTGCTAAATCTGCTTGCAGAGCTGCCACGAACTCTTCTCTTTTATCCTCTAATGAAAAAAATGTTTAAATATCTTCAATTTATGGAATGGGAAACAAAGCACTAAATATGTACCTTATTAGCAAAAAAAAAATTGAAAAATTAGTTTAAATTTGCCAAACCTATGTGCAATTAATATCAAGTATAAAATTTTAAATATCACATGGTATGTACCAAGCGATAAAACTACATTGTGCTGACAAAAAATGCACACAAAAAAAACTAATGGCTTTCATCCAGTGGTGGGATTCAACTTAGTTTCTCCGCGCAGCGGCCTTGCTTGGCAAGGTTTGTGTTTCGGAGTTAAAGAGTTGAGAGAGGGTTGCACCACGAATAACGACTAAAAAAAAATAAAAAATAAAAAAAATAAAATAAAAAAATTAATAAAAAAAAAAAATGAGTATCCTCCTCGACTGTAGTGGCCCCCCTCGGGCCTTGGGGAGGTGAATAATACCAACAAAAAAAAAAAAAAAATAAAATAAAATAAAATATTTTAGGAACCGGTTCTATCTTAAATATTAGAACTACCATTGTTTTTCGGTGCAAGATGCATCCAAGTATACAGATTTGCAACTGTATGTATATGCATATAAACAAAATAAAAGTAAAACAAATACAATTCATACACATATTTATTTCAAGTAATTTCAAATAGCAGCTTGATTTTTATTGCAGATTTTCAACTTTTTTTGTTTTACACAACTGTCATCAGCAGAATGATTTTGTCTTAGCTATGATTTTACAGATGATTGGGGATCAAAAGTATTGTGAATATCATAGCTGTTAGTTCAGCTTCTGCTGAACTGACAGCTATGATATTCCCAATACTTTTGGCCTTTCTAATACTTGGAGGTATGGTGTATTTTTCATCATTCTGTATTGCACTTTCAACAAAGTTTCTAAAATCATTAACATCAATTTTGAAGGAGAAAATTTCCTAAAACATGCAAAGTTTTACTTCTGCCTCTATCCATGGTATAGTGACCTCTTCAATGTTCCATGATTTAGGTTCTTCAAAGTTTATGAGATCATGTACTAGATGTGAACCTTGATCATTGTCTCTACTTAACAAATGGTTGGAATCCATTAACCTCTTCTGCATGTTCTGAATTATAGAATCCATCAGCCTCTCTCTTAGAAAATTGACAAATTTAGAATTGTCAGTAAAACCTATTTTCTTGAAGTTTTCAGAGTCCAGTTTTACATCAACTTCTTTTTCATGTTGTCCTATATCTTTCTTGAGCATTTCAAATGCTTTTACTGTCCTCTTAATTAATTTCTCAGCCATTGGCAGTGATACACTTGTGGCTTGCAATGCATTAGAAAGAAGAGAAATTTCAAGAAGTATATCTAACATGAGTGCCAAGTCATGTAAGAAATATTTGTTAGACATTCATGCAGCCATTCCTAAAAAATTTGCATTGCTACAGAAAAATTCATGCAGAACAGTATAATTCTGCCACATTGCTTGTGCTGCTCTCAAAGCCCATCTTGGTCCTAAAACTCTGCCTATTTTCTAGATCTCCTATCCCAGCTGCTGAACAATACTGTACAGCAGCATTTGATTTTTGTTTGACTGGTGAAAGATTGAATATATCTCATCCATAAAGGTTTCAAGTGATTAACTTGTTTTATTTCCTTTATGGCATCAACCATAACAAGTTGCAGCCAACACGATTGTCCAACTGTCAGCCAATTGATGATTATCCACGTCAGCCAACTGACGATTGTCCATGCATCATACTGAGCAAAATCAGGTCTGAGCAAAATGCAATGAGATTCTTTTTTCAAAAAAATTCATACCAAAACCAACACTATTCAACATTTCTACTAAACACCTGTGAATGTTTTCTCCTTCTTGCTCTTCAAGTTCCACAAGTCGCAGGAAAATCATTGGAGACAGTTCATTATCTTCCACTTTCACATAGTTTATAAGAACAGACTTACGTGATATTGCAGAAACTACATCGAAAAATGACACATATTTTATGGCCTTCTTCCATAATCTTTGAAAATATTTTACCTTTGCAGTGTGAGATACTATTTTTACTGCAGTTTTGCCGGAATGAACGCAGAAACACATGTAAATTCCATTTATTAATTTGGAGTTCAATTTCGTCTTCCACATCACTAAATGGCCTGCTCCTTTTTGCTAAGCTATACACTGTGTTGAAAACTTTGCATGTTGAACTAATGTACTTCTCATTAGCTTTATCAATGCTTTTGGTAACGGTATCATGTTTACAGGCATTGATTTACACAACTTGCATGAGCAATTTGTGTAAATCAATTTTCACACAACTTCACATTGTGGCCAAACATAATGAATGAGTTCATTTTGTTTCTGAGAAAAACTTGCTGGGTTGTTTTGTTCTTCCCTGATGCTAATACTTGACACTTTTTCCATTCTATTGAAATATGTACTCCTTTCATATTCAGAGAATCAAATTTTCCACAATGCAAGCAACCAAGTTTTTTGTTCTGCATAATTCATCATATTTTTGTTTAAATGAATCATACTGCTTCATACTCCAGCAGTCAGGAAGTTGTTGCTCTTGCTGAACAGCGTTGGGAGCTGAGGTGGTACTCATTTTTTCCTGCAGCATAGTATCCTTAGGAACTAATATGGTATCTGTTTTTTCTTCTACCATAGCATCATGCAGAGATGCAGTATCAGTAGCTGAAGATAAAGCAGTCTCATCCAGAGTACCTTCTTACTTTCTGTACAAAGTGGAACATGCTCTGTTGTCTCTTCATTTTCAGAATTTATTCTAAGAAATAACCAAAAATACAACATGTACTAATTTAAGACTCTTTCACATTGTGGCGATCATAATGTCCATCAAATGCTATCTAACATTGTTAGTTTTGGATCTCATGTCAATTTAAACTATTATTTATAACATAATAACTTACTTTATTAAAGTTGTCTTCAATATTTCAATGTAATATCCAATATTTGTAATTTTAAGAGATTATTTGTGTTTTGCCTTCGTCAGGGAAGCCATTTTTGTTATGTGACAACTCCGAATAATTAAATATTGCGAGAGCGCTATATTTTGTTATGTTTTCCAAGGATTTAGTAACCGGTTCGCAGAGTATGTTACTGTCCATGAACCGGTTCTTGCGAACCAGTGCGAACTAGCTATATCCCACAACTGTTTTCATCTTCCCATAAAATGAAAAGGGAATAACTCGGATTTGAGTTTAGCCAAGATTATATTCGTTTACTCTTAGCTAAAAAATTTAATCTTAAATTTTTTTGAATTTGGTAATTTGATAATTTTAATTTTGATTTTAATTTTGATAATTTGAATATGGAAACCATTTTTTAATGTTAACAATAAGCAAAACTATTCTCACCTTTGGTTGATTTTTTTTTTCTTTCCTAAACTGTTAGTTAATGATCAATAGAGTAAATTTCAGATCTTGAAAATTACTAAATTAAAACCATCTTGTAACAGTATCCAACAAACTGTTTCTCAACAGTATCCACGCTAAAATGAAATGAAATGTTGGTAAATATAAAGATATTCAACAGAAAAAAAATATAAAGGTTTTATTAATTAAAAGAAATTTACTGTGACTTTTTGTGTTTATAGTGCTGTATCCCAAATTATTAACTAATCTGTAGCTGTAGTTTTTTTTTAGATTGTCTTAAAAAAGTAGTTTAAAAATTGTTAATCTAGTCAATGAATCTTCTTTATGCAAAGGAGAGTATGCAATTAAAAAAAATATTATAATATATACACATAGGTATCTTCACATTCAGAAGAGTATCATATAGATTTGTATTATAATGAAAAAATTATTTACATAAAAAACTTAACTTGCTTTAGTTACTCTATAACAAACACATAAATGTTCAGATAAAACAATGTTTTTAAATATATGTGGCTATGAAAATAACCTTTTTTTTAAGGCATGGTTTATTCTATTGCATTGTCTATCATACTTTTTTATTTCATTTGGGAAAGATGTTTCAATGAAGAGTCAAGATTAATGTATAATTGAAGTTATAAATAAAACAGATATTAAAAATTATAAAAATTAAAAATATTAGAAAAAAATTTATACATACATAAAGGAAGGTTACTAACAGGACTGCCGAGAGCCGTCATGCTGCCTGGGACAGCAACCCAGATTGGCACCCTTGTTTATGAAAATTTCCCGATATTATAGATGAAGGAAACTTTTTTTTTTAGGTACTTTTTTTTTATTTGGTGCCCTTTAGATATCTGCTGCCCGGGACAAACTGTCCCTTTCATCTCCCCCCCCCCCCTCTTGACAGCCCTGGTTACTAATATTCTGTAAAACTAGTATTTAGAAAAATTTAACTGAAAAACCAAAAGGAAAGAAAAATAAGTATGTAAATTGAAGTCAATTACTAATTATAACAAATCCATATACTAGTTAAATTAGTATATGAACTTGTTCTAATTAGTACTTTACTTCAATACACATATTTATTTTTTATATTATTTATTATATAAGTGTTTGTTCTAATTATTAGAACAAAAAGCAAACACATATATAAAAAATAATATCTTTGTTTATTGCACAACAGACAACATCAGATTTTGTGATGATTGTGACTTCTGTATGAAGTAGTTTTTTTGTTAAGTAACACAAAAAAAACTGTTTGGGAAAATATTTAGACAGAATAAAAAAATTAAGGTCTTCAGGATTTTAATAGTTGTAAATTTTTGTGTCCGGGTACACTAACCTTTCATTTAGATCTTCGTTTACATATTTCTAAAGCTAATTGCATTAGGTATTAATAATTATTAATAATGTATACAACAAACCATTAGTTTCTTACCAAGTTATAGCAATCTTGACATTTCCAAAATTTATCTTTGTTTTCAAAAGCAATATTGTTGATATTTTTGCATTTCTTATGAAACCAATGGTTACAAGTATAACATCGAGCCATTTGCCTACAAATAAAAATAAGCCTTTTTAATATAGCTAATTTTTTTAACCTTACTGGTACGCTAATGCTGATCTCTATTGCTCCTTCCATGCACTCCATATTTCTGATATATTTATGTATATATACGCACATATATTAGTAATATATATATATATATATATATATATATATATATATATATATATATATATATATATATATATATATACACATATATATATTAGGGCCCTGCAAATCGATTCGCAAATCAAGTGTCGTTTTGATTTGAAAAAAAAGATTTGCGTTTTTTGAATCTATTTATTTTGTGAATGTTATTAATTTTCAGATATCCCAGAGTAAAGTAATTGTAGTCAAAAGTAATTGTATTACTGCTTCCAAATGACCCCTAAAAATTATTCTGGGCAAAAATAAAAATTTAAGATTTTTTTTTAATAAAAAAAGATGCTCAAATTTGGATTTCTTCATATTCCTGATTTGATTTGTAATTAGATTGTAGTGATTAGAGATTGGAAACAAAAAAATCCTAATTGAAAGGCCTGTCCAGCCCTTAACATGAGAGCAATGAGTTGATAAAATATTTTATCTTCTATTTTTATATAAATTTATATTTATCAATAAATTTTAAATTTCATGCAATAATCTCTTATTTTTTGAAAACTATTACTATATTAAGTTTTAACCACTCTCAATTTGAGGGGGCTGCAAATTTTGCAGGGTCATAAAAAGTGAACACTAAGAGGTTATTGCATGAAATTTGAAATGTGTTGATGAATTTAAATTTAGATAAGAATAGTAAAGAAAATATTTTACCAAATCATTGCTCCCAGCATTGAGTTAGTAAAATATTTTCAATCGAGGGCTGGGTGGGCCAAAAATTAGGGGTTCCAATCACAACAATTCTTTGCAAAACATTCTTATTTGAGATAAGCATGAACATACAAAAGTTTAAAGTTTGCACAATGTTTGTAAGTGCCAAAACTCAAAAATGTAGTACAAAACCTTCCAAATATTGTTCTAACTGACGGAATCCAAATCATCCTGCAAGAACAGTACAGTTTTAATTTAAATTCCTTTGGAGAGCATCTAGGCTTGCATTATTTTTTTTGATTTTTTTTTTTGGTTAACTCACCTCCTAAAGGTGGAGAAGGCCACTACAGACGAGGAGGCTACTTATTTGTGGTATAACCCTCTCTCAACTCTATAACTCCGAAACACAAACCTTGACGAACAAGGCCGCTGCACGGTGAAACGAGTTAAGTGCGGTACTACCAAGGTGAGGATTGAACTCGGAACCTCTCACTTATGAAGCAAGCGCTCTACCACTACACCACTACCGCATATGTTTACCGCATATTTGTAAGTGGAAAAGGAATTATTAAATTATTTATTAAGCAGGAAAGGGCTTTCTTTGATCAAACCAAATATTTTCTATTGGATACCTGTTTTGTGATAAGATAAATTCAATAAACGCTATTGAAAACAAACCACAATCAATACCACCATCTTGTTGCTGCACTGAGAGCACTTTTACTGTTATCTCATCTTTTTTATACTTTAAAAGAGCACATATTTGTTTTTGTGTTTCAAGGCTTAAACACCTATGAAAGTTACTATCAAGCACATTTATTTCACCTTATGTACAACCATATGTACTGATGGCAAGCCAATGGTAATATCCATTATATATAACTTGTACAAATGGTAAAGAGCCAAGAACATCAAACTTTAATAATTGTCCCAATATGGGATCTTGAAGTCCATTTGCATATGGGTTAGCTTTCTTTAACATATCTTGGAAAAAGTTGCTTTCAACATTTATTATAGAGGCTACCATCAACTTGTCCTCCCCCCCCCTCCCACGATTTGAATAAATTTTTTTTTAACAACAGGTAAATGTACATAATCATGCATACCATAACCTGAACTTAATGGTAGACCTTTCTTGCTTGATAAAGCTTTCTGAGTATATTTCCATCTAGATGACATAGTTTTTCTAATGATTCATTAAAATTAAATGTTAAACTTTTTATGCTTGTTAACATTTCGCAGACTACAGAGGCCGTAGAGTTTCTTTTTCTTGTACTATCTTATTATGTATTTGTTGGTGTTTTACTGCAAATAGTGTCATTAATTAAGTTGAAACTAGTATGATTTACATGGTTACGTTTGAGTATATTCGATTTACTTAACACAAAATCATTGGTGAATGTGCCAATATTTAAAAAATGAAGAACTTCTATATAAAGATGATATAGACTCCCATCCCCATGTTAGTAGGTACTTTCTGAAAATTATAAAAAAGTGTTTGCATAGATAAGAAGATTTGAACCAATCATTACATAAACATTTTGGCATTTTCATTTCGTCACAAGGTAAAATGAACAAGGTAATTTTTTTTTGCAATATATATTTATTTATGTACATTATAAAATTACAACAGGCATGTTACCTATAATTTAGTAACTCAAACCTTGAAATCAGAAAATTGTAGTATTTCTCTCATAACTATCTTTGCAGGACACAAACATTTTTGTATCTTGCAGAATCATATAATTTTTTTGAAAGCTGTGATCATCCATCTAATAGAAACAAATGACGAAAGAAGATTTTTATTTCCTATAATTTACTACGAATTGTAAAAAAAAGGATTAGACACCACCTTTGAAATGTTATGTTTATTTGTTTAAAATAGTGATAATGTTTTTTTGTTTTATTTTTTAACTCTATGGTATTAGAGAAATAAGAAAAAAGTTTTTAATTGAGTATGAATGATAAATGTGATAACATTTGCATTTTTTAATTTTTTTTATAACTGCTTTTCGCTGAAATATTCCTATCAAAACCATGGTGACAATCTAAAATTTTGTGAGCAACAGCCATATGGGGTATGCCTGAATACTGAATAGCATAATCTTCCCATAGAACATTATGATTTTTTGTTATCATTTCTATAAAAAATATTCATGGTTTTTGGAGTGTGACTAATTAATTTAGTAAAAAATTATCTTAAAGCAACACAAACAAATTAAACACAGTATATTATCACAACCTTAAAAAAACAAAACATTGTATTATATATATATATATATATATATATATATATATATATATATATATATATATATATATATATATATATATATATATATATATATATATATATATATATATATATAATAAAGCATTATATTCAGCATTATAGATATATAACATATATAATGCTGAATTTGGCATATATTCATTCAGCACAATTTATTTCATTAAAACCATTTAAAATGTTATGAACTCTTAGGGTTTTTGGAAACATTGAATAAATTAAAAATAAATTATGACAAAATGAAAATGATTATCATATTTAATATTTTTAGTTATGACACAAAGTTAATCTTGCATTTAAATAAACTATATTATTCAATCCAAGTATTTTATGTTAGTCAAAAAAACATGTCACAAAATCACTGCTTTTACATTGCAAACATTTGTGTAATGCAAAATGATTTGTTTCGAAACTAGGTCTCTATAAACTATAGTTTACCTGTTATTCCAAAGCCCTTGGTTACACAATAGACAACAAATCTTGTTGTAGTTGCCAACTCATATTTTTTCACACAGCTTAATGCTTCTTCATGCGAATTACAATAATAAAATAATTTTTTTTTTCTTTTTATAAAAATTAAAAGTCAAATTGATCAGCACACTTTCAGTGAATATGAAAACAGACTAAAACAACTATTTTGAATATTTCTTACAAAAAAAAGGCACACTAAATGATATTGCAAAACTTTGTATAAAGTTTTGTGATATCATTTAGTAAAAAGTTTAATAAATGTGTTCAAGAACTTTAAGTAAAGGCAAGAACTTTAGGTTTTGTCATCAAAATAAGAGAAGTGTATTATCAATAAAATGAATGTAAAACAACAATTATAAAACCACATTCAATATTTATTGAAAGACAGCTTCAACATTTATTGATTTGTTAAGTTTAATTTTTTAAGCTTAAAAAAAGCTTTTATTAAAGTACTAGGAGAAATAAGAAAAAAAATGGTCTCAGTAGCATATAAAACTATATGTTGTCTATATAGACAACACAAGAACAATTAAAACAAAAAAATGTTGTCATATAGAATTTTTTGCAATTGTTTGTGATTTAAAATCATTACCTGAAGTTTAAAACTAGCTTTAAGTTAGTTTTAACTTGGCTTTTCTAGCAGTTAACTAGTTAAAAATCAAATTTATCAATTTGAATTTCTAGCAGTTTGCTGCTAGAAATTTAAATTGATAGACTTTTTGCTAGATTTGGCAGTTTTTGGACGGTAACAGTGACTAAAAACATACCATAAATAATATCAAGTGTAGATAAACAATCATTGTCGATGATACTCAAATTTTGTTCGTGGACTTTTAAATTAAAAAATATGTTAATAACTATATAATATATTTATTACATTTATTTTGTTTATAACATTATTATAAACAAAATAAATGTAATAAATTCTGCATTTATTAAACTGAAAATGTTTATATATTACGTTACCTTTTATATTTCCGCTTTCATCATTAGAGCTTATTTCATCAGAACTGCAGAGATTCAAATTTTGGCCATGTATAGACAAATCCATAAGTTTTGTTTTTGTTTGCTTTAATAGTCCTTAGTTTTTAATATCACAATTATTTTCTGTTTTGAATCCGAACTAGAACTAGAACTAATTAAAAAGTAAACGGCCGCCGAAAAAATCGACCTACTTTGGAGTTATGTTAACGTCTGCTAACCTATTTTGTCAGTTGCGAGTTAGTAATAAAATATAAGATGAAAGTTAACTGTTCTGTTATAGGATGTACCAATAGTTCCTATAAGCTAGAAAAGTTGAAAGATAAAACGTGTTTTCAACACGAAGGGAAGATACTCTCCGAGTGTGGATGTGAGGCACCATTTCGAATGTATTGTTTCCCTAGTTTTAAAAGAAATAGCATAAAAAAAGAACAATGGATTAGTCAGCTTAGACGAGAAGGAAATAAAAAAGGAAGTGCATGGAAACCAGGAACTGCAGATAGAGTATGCTCTGATCATTTTGTTGATAAAATTCCAACTGTTATGAACCCTAATCCAACAATAAATATGGGTTTTTATCAACCTGAACAAAAAAAACCTAGAAGAACTTTAATGAAGCACCCAATCACTTCTTTACCATGTTGTAGAACCTTTGTTGACTGAAAAAAGTATTGTCACAGAGTTTTCAAGTCTTAGTTTTAATGCTGATGTTTTATCACCTATATTATCAGACCATACGTATTCATTGAGCTTACCACAACTTAACTATTGTACTTCATGTGAATACAAATCTTCACTTATCACCTCTTATGTTAGTAAGGTAAATAGCCTTACTAATCAATTAAAAAAGTCAAAAATAAAACAAACAGTCAAGCTTAAACAAAAATTCTCTTGGAGATTAGTTAACAATGATAAAAGAATGAACTTTTATACTGGTATATCTTCGATTGCTATTTTTAATGTTATTTTTGGTTTGTTAAAACCATTTTTACCCTCCATTCGTTATTGGAGAGGCCCAAAACATTCACGTAGCAAAGTTAAACAACTAAAATCTATATTTAAATGTAAACTGTTATCACACAAAGAAGAATTTTTAATGACACTTATGAGGTTGCGCTTAGGTTTATTAAATGAAGATATTGCTGATCGTTTTGACATTTCAAAAGCTTTGTGTTCTAATATATTTACCACTTTTATTAGAATTATTGCTTATATTCTCGGAAATGCTATTATTGTTTGGCTCCCAAGTGAAGTCATAAAAAAAACTTACCAGAGTCCTTTGTGAAAGCAAAGCATCACAAGTGTAGAGTGATTCTTGATTGTTTTGAAATATTTATTGAACGTCCAAAGTCCCTTTACAACCAAGCAGTGACTTGGTCTGATTACAAGCACCACAACACTGTCAAGGTATTAATTGGTATAGCACCAAATGGGTACATAACGTTTCTATCTAAATGTTACGGTGGAAGAGCATCAGATAAATTTATTACAAGTGACAGTGGTTTTTACAATCTGTTGGAAAGAGGCGACGAGGTGATGGCAGACAGAGGATTTCAAATAAGAGAAGAACTATTATTCTGTTATTGCAGTTTATCAGTTCCACCAGGTGCAAGAGTAAAGAGTCAAATGACTGCAACTGAATGCAAGAAGACTACTGATGTTGCGAACTTAAGAATTCACATTGAAAGGGCCATAAACCGAATAAAAACTTTTCGAAGCTTAAAAAATGTATTACCCATTTCTATGCTTCATCATATGGATGATATTATTTTATCGTGTGCAGCTTTATGCAATTTAAAGCCTGCTTTAATAAAAAAATAATTCAAGCTTAAAAGTTTAAAACATAATTTTTAATTTAGTATTAGTCACGCGTGCTTAATACAAGGGGGTGGGGAAATTTTAGTCCAGATCTAATAAACAGGGGGATCTTAATTAAAGGTCAGATGGCAATTTTTTTGTTTTACACAACACACATGATTTTTTTATAGATTGACAATTTTTTAAATCTGATTACACTGAAAGTTTTATTTTTTATCTGTGAATGATATTATATTTTCCATTTTTTAAGGCCGGTTTACACTGAATATTTTTCTTATTTTTGACATTTCAACATTTTTGACATTTCAGCAAGTAAAAATTAATAAGATTTGTGGGTAGGAAAATTTTCTGAAAATTATTAAAAGCCCCTCTACAATTACTCTTGAGTCTTGATTGAGATTTTTGTTAAATTTTCCCATCCACTTTTTAATAAAACCCTCCAGTTTGTTAGATCTGGACTAAAATTCCCACCCACACTTTAATTCCCTCCCCTTGTATTAAGGACTCAATAGTAAGCACGTGAGAGTATTAAAATTGTAAATTTTTATAATTACTTGTAAGGGATGCCGGGCACCACCGTGCACTTTTAATGAATATATATGTTTCACACTACTACTGCTTTTTATTATTATAAATAGCTTGAATAACCATTTTGATTTTCAGTATTTTCTTTACCTAAATATTTGTACACCATTATTTGGATCTTATAATAAGACAATAAGTTATTGTTTCTTTTTCTAAACTCAATAAAAATACCAATTTAAATATAAGAAGGATTTTATTATTAAAAAAAAAGATTTTACAATTTTGTTCCAATCAGTTAATAGAAAAATCTACAAAGACAGTTTTTAAATAATGATCGTTGTAGTATTTAAAAAAATCAACTTTCATACTCAACCAACTAGCTTCATCAAATGCAACTTTATCAATTTTATACCCATGAGCTGTCCATACCATAAAATAACAATTGTTCATCTTAGCAGTTCCCATTTGAACCTGACATTGAGTATAATATCTATGTTTTTTATTAATGACAAACTTGTTATTTAAATTTTTTTTAACATAAGGAAGAGATATATTTGGATCTTGTGGTGTTGTATGGTTAATTGAAAATGGGCATTTTATTTCTAAACAAGCTGGTGGGCAACACGAGCATCTGATTACTCTATCAGGGCTTCCACCTATATAGGGCATTTCAACATCTAAAAATAATCCGCATTCATTTACAGTTAAATTTTGATGAAGAGATTTCATCACTTCAAAAAACTGCTTTGCTGCTTCTATTTGCTCTCCCATACTTTAATGCAGGTATATCTGGGTTCACAAATGTTAGCCCTGAAATACTTTGGTGTAATGACCACATATCAACTTTAATGCCCATGTTAATTTTTTCAATTTTTTTTAGAACATCATGAGCTTTTGAAGCAGTTATAACTCGCTTTCAAAAATTAAACCAAAGCTCATTTGTGCTTTGACCTACAGTCATATGCTCTATATCAGTAACAATTATTTGAGTCATATTTGTTTTCATGTTTTCACTGAAGGAAAATTTATTGTCTGACATAACAATAATGGCTATTTCAGCAGAGTTAAATAATAAATAATTGTGTATATCAGGATATAATAATATTGGCCAACAAGTTAGGCCCTCGTCTTCTGATAACCAGCCATTACTGAGCTTAAAAGGATCAGGTAATTCAACACCGTTAATAAAAAGTTTTTTTTGTACTCAGTATTTATATCATGTTCTTCAGCTGTTTTAATAGGCATAACATTATTTTCCATTGCACAATATACTCGAGCTGCAAGAATTTCTTTCTTTCCAGATATCTTCAAGACACGAAGACGTAAATAAGACTTCAATTCTTTAACTTTCATACTACATACTATATCATAATCCATTTTGATCTATATATGTTTTATATTTGTTTAAAAGATTATTGGCTTAGTTTATGTTGTTTGTTTATACTTCGTTTACTCAAGAATTAAAAGCTGACTTGATTTATTTCCCTCATAAACTCGATCCAGTTTTTTTTTAAATTCTCCGTAACGCGGCTTGAATTGGTGTATTGCACTTGATGTTTTGTTTTCTTAAGTTTTGAAATATTTAAATTTCTGTTACACGATTTCTTGAATGAGTAATATAGGGGCAAAACGTAAAAGATTTAAAGTTGAATGTCTAAAATGTGGCAGTATATTTAATAACGATTTTAAAAAACAACACCAAGAAAAAGTACATAATGGGATATATGTAAATATAAAACACGTTGGTGTTTTATATTTACATATATCCCATTATGTACACAAAGTGCAGTTAAAACTTCCAAAGTCGCAGGGAAACGAGAATCGGTATGTACCTGGTTTAATGTAATATTAAGTTCAACGATAATTATGCAAATAAATTTGTAGAATAATTTAAAACAACTGAGTTTTAATTTAAGTTAAAACGTAACATTTAAGAAATCAATCAATCCATTATGTATTTTTTAACAAATCAATTAATCCTTTATGCATTTTTTATCAAATCAATTAATCCTTTATGCATTTTTTAATAAATCAATCAATCCATTATGCATTTTTTAAGAAATCAATCTATTATGTATTTTTTAACAAATCCCTTATGTATTCTGAATAAAGATCACTTATTCAAGGATAAAAATAGTAAAATCGTTTTAAAAAAATTAAAAGCATTTATTTTATAACTTCTTTTGGATTAATTTAATTGAACTTATTAAGCTTTTTTAATTAAAGTTATTTCCTTATAACTTGCCATTTATTATTTTTTTAGTTAAAGATATAAGTTTACTTGTTGATTTAGAATTGAAATATTTGGTATATTTATATGATATAATATAATTTAATACAATTTAATATAATTTAGAACCATGAAACATGTCATTCTCAAATGTTAGAGGAGGATTTATTTCAAGAGAATTCAATTCAAATGTCTCCAATAGATGAACCTAAAATACAAAGTGGTGAAGTCAATTGGTTATCGTGTGCTGGTCAGTTAGAAAATATTGTCACAGACTTAAGCGAGTGTGGTACCATTTTGTCTAAATTAAAATCTGAGACATTTCCAAATCCTGTGATATTCTTATTGGAAAGCATTCAGGTCATTAGTAGAATAAAATCTAGTTCTAAAGAATTCTTAAAAAATGCAAATATTTTATCGGAACAAATCTCTAAATCACCTGAAAGTTCCAAACCAATTAACAATATTATTGATAACATAATTAATCATGATCCAGGCAGTCGTGATTCGGTTGCTTCAGCATCTCAGCGTCAATACCTTATTGCTTTAGGGTCACATCAGCCAAAATTAACTAAATATCCAGTTAATACTACAGTTAACAACATTAAACAGCATAGTTTTAATCCTAAATGGTACAATGAATATCCATTATTAGTATTTAGTATTGTGACAGATTCTGCATACTGTTTTGTATGTACTTTATTTTCAAATGGTCCAGGAAGATCTTATCAAGATTCAGCATGGGTAAAACCTGGTATTCGTCAATGGCATAAAATGAAAAGCTATGGAGTTAAAAAATTAGGTAAATTACAGCAACATTTTTCTTTTTTTTCTCATAAAGCAGCATTACATGATTATTATCAATTTATGACAACTGAAAATCATATTGATATAATTTTAAACATATTAAATAGAAAAGAAGCAATTAAGTTAGAACAAGAAAAATATTTAAATAAACAAATTGTAGTTATATTATTTGATATTGCTAGAACATTATCACGACAAGGATTAGCATTTCGAGGTGATGGTGACGAAAGTGGAGGAAATTTTATGCAATTTGTTCAATTACTCTCTAGGCATAATCCCTTATTGAAATGCTGGATGGAGGAGTCTTCTTTACGATCACATAAAGTTACTTATTTAGGTCCACGATCTCAAAATTAATTTATTGAACTATTAGCTAAAGAAACGCGTAACATAATAATAAAAGAGATACATGAAGCAAACATTTATTCAGTATCTGCTGATACTACACCAGATATATCAAAGCAGGATCGTTTATCAGTATGTGTCCGATATGTTAATAGTCAAGGCAAATCTGTTGAGCGACTTTTGGGAATTGAAAAAGGAAACAATAAAACTAGTTCGGGTACAGCATCACAAATAGTCAACATTTTAGAAAGTAATTTATTAAATCCAGAGTTAATACCCTTTCAATCCTATGATTTTGCAAGTAATATGTCAGTGAAATTTAATGGAACCCATGTTAAACTTTCTGAACTTGTTGGTCACAAAATTATATTTATACCATGCCAAGCCCATCGGTTGAACACGTTTTTAGAACATAGTTGTGATGCTAGTAGTATAATTGGAAGTACTATTGATATATTAGAAAATCTCTATGTCTTTTTTTCCTCAAGTAATAAAAGATATGGTTTGCTTAATGAAAAAATTTCCAAAATTGAAAATGCGTTACAATTAAGAAATTTGTCAAAAACCAGGTGGACAGCTCGTGCTGAAAGTGTTAAAGCTGTATGGAATTCATTAGAAGCTGTTGTTGAAAGCCTTGATGAAATTCTATTATTAAACGAATGCTTTGATAAAGGAACAAGATCAAAAGCGCTTGCTCTTCGAAAACAAATACTTTCTTTTGATTTTATTGTTTCTATATCTTTCATGAAGAACATTATGTACAAACTAAAGTTTCTATATCTTACTGAAACTCTTGAGGCAAAAAATTTGTCTATAATTGATGCAATAACTTTAATTGACAGCACAATGAAAATTTTAGCATCAATCAACTCTGATGATTATGTAATGAACAATTTCATCAATAGTGCTAAAGAGTTTGCCACCTTACTTGGAATAGACTCTGAAGCTGATTTTCGAAACCATCATAGTAGAAGATTAGCTCCTAAACGATTCGATTGTAATTCTACAACACAAACAGAATTTACAATGAATTTATTTTATAGAAAAGAGTTTAAAATAGTTCTTGATACCATTTTAAAACTAACAAATGAAAATTTAAAAACATGTACTTCTTCTATTGAACCACTATATCTATTGTTTTCTCAACCATTTAATAAACTTAGTATTTCATTGGGTAATGTACAAAAATCTATTTCAATATTTCCACCAACTTAGTTCAAACAGAACTAGAAATATTATTTAATATGTTAAAAGAAGACGAAACATCATTTAATTCTTTAATGGAAAAATCAGAAGAAGTAAAGCATATTTTACCATGTGCTAATCAAATTTGTCGTTTAGCCTTGACTTCTCCGGTTACTGTTGCAACAAATGAAAGAACATTCAGTAAACAAAAATTGGTAAAAACACATCTTAGATCAACAATAGCTGACGAGAGATTGAATTCTTTAGTGTTATTGGGTGTAGAAAAAGATATTGTTGACCAGTTGGATATAAATAAAATAGCACATCAATGGTCAATTTTAAAAAATCGGCGTATAAAAATTTAACAAGTTAATAGAAATTATTATAAAATTTTATTGCTAACGTCAAGAAATATTGTTTAGATATTATATAATTTTAAAAATCTTCTTTTAATAAATAGTATTACAGTATTAAAACTGTATTTTGATATCGTAATATACGCCCATTTCATATATGATTATTACTCCAATGCTCAGTAGGCCAGAATATTTTTTCCGTCGTCGAAAGTCCCAAAAAAGTGAATTCTTCAAACATTTTCTTTCTTTTATTATTAAAACATAAGTACTTTACTCTACTCAAAAATATTTGGCATTGTATATTTATAATTTTTTGACCTACAAGTTCAGAAAGTTTAACATGGGCTCCATTAAATTTCCCTAAAATTACTTGCAAAATCATAGCTTGCCTTAGGCAAGCTCGCTATAACCATTCATAATGGTTTTAAAAATGTCAAATTTTTGCTTATTTTATTTTAAAACTTATTCTCAAAATCTACGTAACTGTACAATGCATTGCACAGTTACGTAGATTTCAACAAGTTTATTTGAAAAAATGAGCGAAAATTTGTCATTTTTAAAACCATTAAGAATAGTTGATGAATAGTTTTCAGTGTTGTGTTAATGTACAGTGTACATTAACACAACACTCAAAACATCGAATCGATGCATGTAATGACGATAACCCAAGCTCTAAACTTTGCGAGTCCGTTGGACTGATCAGAGCTTTATCTAAGTTGTTTAATGATCTAGGAGTACAGAATTTAGAGGGTCAGAGACCCTCAAAACCTAAAAAGTAGGTGTATTTAAAAAAAGGCCAAGTATTTCACTGTTTTCGAGCGTTACAAATTTTTTTTTTGAGTTGGCATTTACAGGAGTTTCACCCCCCCCCCCCTAATAATTTGGTTCGGGACGGCCCTGGTTACATCTCTTTGTTTTATTTATCACAATTACTACCATTGTTTCAATCAACTTAGCAGTTGCATCTTTTCATTGTAACTATTTCTTTATGCGTAATTAGGATATTTATTTTAAAGGCTTTTCAAAAATAATAATAACTTTCGATAAATCGTTCAATTTTTTGAATGTCGAATTTTTATTTATATTTCATTTTAATTTATTACATATTTTATTGATTGAAAGTAAAAAAATATATCTGAACAAAAGTCTTTCTTTTTTTTTAATTTTGATAATTTTTAGTCTTATGAAGTGTGATTGTTAAAACCCACATCTTTATAAAGGTTTCTGACTTTTCAATCACACTTTTCAAAACTAAAAAATATCAAATGAAATAAATCAAAAATAATCAAACAAAAAAATGTTTTAAAACCAAAATCATTTGTCAGTTATCACAAAAAAAACAAAAACCAAGCAAACATTTATAACTAAATTAAATTTGTTTTTGAGTTAATTTTGACAACAACAACAAAAAAGTTTAATTTAATTAAATACATAATTAGAAAGAATAACATAATAATGCGTCCCATTTTCAGCAATTCGATCAACCGACAAACGACAAAAATCATCACGTTGCAGTTTAACGAATTGTAATAGTTTATTGGTCAAGATCTTTGATATTTGATTGGTTGATAACTTGTAGTAAGTCACAGTACACTGTGCGCTATAGTTGTAAAAAGACGTTTCTAAGCTTGTTAGCAGTTTTTAATAATGACATCTGGTATAATATTAGATAAAATTAATGCCTTAAATGATTTATGTTTAGATGTTAATACTAAAACAAGTTTAGAAGTATAAAAATTCTATATATGAAACTTAGATTTATTGTCCTTTTTGTTTAGGAAAATTGTTAATAATTTTCAAAGTTAACTTATGTAGGGTAGATTAGGGTAATATGAGCACCTTGGTAATATGAGCATACTTAAAGATTTCTTAGATGTAAGCAGTGAAGTTAAAGTTGCTATGTATTTTTTAAATCGACTTTATGTGGTGATTACAGGAATCAGTACAATTAGCGTAAATCTATATGCAATAATTAGCGGGTATCATCTAATTAAAACGCTGTTAAATTTTTTGCTTTTTTAAAATAATATCATCACGCATGAATAAATCTGTGGGGCGAAATTTTGGTGCTAAAATAATGAAATTAATTTTTTCATAAAGAAAAAATGTTAGCTAAAAATCCAATCTTTTTTGGCTTGAAAAACAATGCTTAGAACTATTTAGTTTTGACTTTATTTAAAGATGCCATTTTTGCGTAATATGAGCATGCTAAAATTACCTAGTGATTTTCATTGAAATTACCTAGTTTAAAGTCTTAAAAAAGCAGTGGTTTTAATTGGTTTTTTGAATAAAAATAAAATATAGTAAGACTTTTTAATATTTTAACAATAAAAAATATTTTTCTGTAATTTAAATTCAAAAAAATTGAATTTTTATCGTTCAAAGGTTTGAGTTCATAAAATTGAAAAAATAACGAACTAATTTTTTTTTTTTATTCTTGCGGAAAACATGGTTTGAAACACGCTCACATTGTTTCAACAAAAAGTAGCTTAAAATTTGATCTTTTAATGATAAGTTTTGTTAATAACGAATCATTATATTCCAAAAATTACTTCTAATTGTCAGGTTGGTATTTTTTTTACAAAATTTAATGTTTTTTTGTGAGCTAATTTAAAGTGCTCATATTACCAAGTCTGGTCTGGGTAATATGAGCATTTTTGTAACCTCTGTGTTTTTAAGAAAAAATTTCGGGTGCCCAAATATCTAAGTGGATCATGAGAAGGGATCCCTAAATATTGCTTATTCGCAAAAATTTTGGATCCAGCTTAATTATTTTTGAAATTATTTAAATTTTTGCTTAAGGTGCTCATATTACCCTAATCTACCCTATATATTTAAATTGTTTTATAAAAATATCTATAAATAATAAATGTTAAAGCACTTTAATAGATGCTTTTAATACAAAAAAATTTCGTTCTCAAAATACGAGTACTTATAAAAAGTCATAGCCTAAAAATTTAATAAAAAAATTATTTATTTATTTTATTAAGATAAAAATTTGTAAAAAACAAAAACAAAAACAAAACAAAAAAAAACAAAAGCGAAATCTGAAGTGAAAATTGACCAAAAGTTCTCGTGTTATATATTTGAAATGAGATAATGTATTTAAGTATATTAAATATTTAATGTATTTATTTTACCACAGAAACTTTGTTTATATAAAAGAAGTTTATAGGCTATGCTTCAAAACTACTACTCTTCCTTAACTACTAGTTTCAATGGAAAATAAAATATGATAGACCTTTTCATAAATAAAAGTCCGCGTTTCAAATCGAGGCTTAGGTTGTACCGTTAGTAAACAAACAAAATATTTCATTGCTTAGGCTTATTTGTTTCTTTTAATCTTGAGCTTTATTTGTTATTTTAACAAGATAATGTTATTATCTTCAAACACAAATGACGTTTCTTCACAGGAAATAGGTTTGTTATTTTATTTTTAGTGTTTATTAATTACTTTTCTATTATTTTATTACTTGAATATCAAAGTAAAATATATTAAACATTTTATAAAAAATTGACCTTAACTGAAGTTTACTTTTATCGACAAAATTTATAAAATTTGTGTAGTGTAGTTGACTTATTTTGATGTTTCTTTTTTTTTGTTTAGATCCAGCATTAATTGTTTTAAAAGAAGATGATATAGACGATCCAACTGTCAAAGTCGATTTAGAAAAATTACAAACGTATACAAATAATCATTTAAAAAGGTGGCTTCTTTACCGTGGCGATTCTCTTAAACTTTACGAGACTCTCAAGTTAAAGTTTTACAGTATTTTCACAACGGAACGAATTCAATTATTTGTAATCCAACTCTTGAGAAAAAATGGTTGTCAAAAAAGGCATATTTGATGGGTAAAAATATAAAAATACAAAGTATAAAAACATTTCCTATGTTGCCTGAAAATTTAAAATGTGAGCTGTTAAGTTTGAATTCCAGAATTGGATGGAGCAAGTGTCTAGAGAGACTTCCTGCGTTTTCAGCTGAGAAAATTGATGCATATGCTTTAAATGTAAATAGTAATTTTTTTCCTAAATCTACAAAAGTTAAAAAACATTTATCTAGAGGAGAAATGTTTCTTGAAGAGCAATACATTGATCTATCCTCAATTCATTCAAAACAAAGTATTGAACTATTTTGTGTAAAAGGAGTATGTGCAGCTAGCATGAAAAAAATTGACAGATGGATTTTTATTGCTATTAAAAAATTAGATGGATCAGTAATGTATGCATTTTGTGAATGCCCAGCAGGAAAAACTGGAACTTGTTCACATGCATTTGCAATGATGAAACTTGTTGCAAAATGGGTAGTGAAAAACTGAAAACTGTTCCAAATATTAAAGCCTGTACATCAAGAACTTGTGCTTGGTAAATACCACAAAGTCGTAAAAGATTTGATAAAACACCAATAAGTGACTTACAAATTATATCACCACAAATTAAAAAAAAGAATTTTTCGAAAAGAAAAGTATCTTCATTCGCCACTGTGAAGCCGTAAAGCTTAATTATATGCGGACGAGCAGGAACAATGTTTATATATATACGGTGGCGTTTTTTTTAGATAATATATATGCATGTAAAGATGGCTTACTTATACAATATATGTATTTCATTACAAGTTCTGTTATTTATTAACGTTACAATAATGGCGCTGCGAGTAGGGTCTGATTTGACTTTAGATGACCCAGACAATGCGGTAGCATGGATTAGGTGCTTTTCAGCCTCCGCACGTTCCAAGAAATTAAAAGATGAGATAAACGATTGTTACGAGATAACAGACTTATTTCTGGCAAAAGCAAGCATTGAAGCAGTAAAAAAGATTTCCCTTATGGTATATTCAAAAGAGTTAGAAATTATGATATTCGATGATATTAAAACTGTTATTATATCCCATTAGAGGCCTCAGAAACGACTAATTATTGCTGAAAGAGTTAGATTTTTAGCATCAAAACAACAAAACAATGAAAACATTGTATCATATGCACAAAGATTACGCGAAGCTTCACGCTTTTGCAACTTCAAAAAATTGGGAAAAAATGGCCTAAGTGCGGAAGATGATTTAATTCAAATGAGATTGATTGATGGCCTCCAGTCTCCTAATCAGAGAATTAAAGCCCTAGAAATGTTACAAAGTGGAGATTCGCCTACACTAGGAGCATGTATTGATTATATCAGACAACTGGAGCAAATATCATGTTTTAGTATACAAAACAACATTGGAAGCAACATAGACATACCTTTAGTTAATCATATTGATAAAAACAAAAAAAAAACATTTAAATGCAAATATTGTGGCCTTCAGCACCCACCTAGGAAATGCCCAGCATTTGGGAAAAGTTGCACAAAATGTGGGAAGCTTAACCATTTTAAAAACGTATGCAGAACAAACACTAAGTATGAAAAAACAGTAGAGGAAATAGAGAACGATGATACTAGTGTATACTCCATTAACATGAATGGTACAAATTCAGAGATTAATGTAAAAATAAACGATTATAATATGAAAACGCAAGTTGACACCGGGAGTCAAGTCACAATCATTCCAAAGAATTTTTGGGAACTTATGTCTAAACCAAAGCTACAAAAATGCTATCTTCGTCTGAAACAGTTTGATGGTACAATCATAAAAGTCCTAGGCGAATTTGAAGCAACTTTGGAAACTGAATCAAAAATGAATATAGTACGAATTATCGTCGCAGACTGTAATAAAAATCATGGCCTAATTGGTATGGATGTATTAAATATCAATGCTACAAAATTAATTAATAGTATAGACCCTATTGTTCATGGGCGTTTAATTAATTACAGAGCAAATATTCTGTTAAAAAACGGCATACAACCAACTTATTTTGAACCGCGACCCCTCCCTATTCACATTAAACCACTAGTGATAGATAAACTGAATGAGATGGTACAACAAGGTTTGCTCCAAAGGGTCCCTCCTGGTGGAAGCAAATGGGCATCACCACTTGTGGTTGTTAGAAAAACAGATGGAGACTTACGCATATGTGCAGACTACAAAATAGGGGTTAATCAAAAAATATGCTCAGACTCATATCCTATCCCCAATATTGAGACTGTATTCCATAAAATGGCGGGAATGAAATATATTGCTAAAATTGATCTAAAGGGAGCTTATCATCAAATTGAGTTGGACAAAGAGGCACAAGAAATAACTACAGTTAATACCCCTATCGGACTATTAAGATGGACATGTTTACCCTTTGGAATAAAAACAGCGAGTGCAATATTTCAGAGAGCGATAGAATCTGTTGTGGGTGATCTTATCCCGAACATAATTATATTTCAGGATGATATATGTGTCGGTGCGGAAAATGCTGAAGAACTTAAATTTGAATAAGATTTTGAGCAAATTGAAGAAATCTGGAATGAGCATAAATACAAGAAAATCAGTGAATGAAGCGAAATGTCTTTCATTTTTAGGATACGAACTGTCAGAAAAGGGAGTTACCCCAGATCGTAATCTAGTCAGCAAAATACTCGGAATAAACCCTCCTAAGGATAAAAAGGAACTTGAGTCGTTCATAGGACTAGTAAACTTTTATGGTCGACATATACAAAAATATGCTGAAAATTTTTTACCTTTTAACAATTTAAGAAAGAAAGGGGTTATATTCGAATGAAAAAAAGACCATCAACGTGCGTTTATATTGCTAAAAAGGAACCTTAGCGAAGAACCTGTAGTAAAGGTTTATGACATCAACCAAGATCTAGAATTGACAACCAATCCCAGTGAAAAAGCTATATCTGGAATACTTTCACAAAATGGCCATCCTGTATTGTATCTCTCGCGAACTTTATCAGACGCTGAGACAAGATATTCTAATATTGAAAGAGAAGCTTTGGCTATTGTATGGTCTATTGCTAGGCATTTTCTGTTGGGTAGAAAATTCAAACTAATATCCGATCACAAGCCACTAGAATTTATAACTGATAGTAATAAAGAACTCCCCAAAGTCACATCCGCTAGAATTTTAAGATGGGCCATACAAATGATGACATTTGATTACGAAATAAACTATAAGAAGGGAGAGAATATTTCTCATGCCGATGCCTTATCAAGGTTTTCTTTTCTATCAAAAGATGAAGAGAAGGACCAAAGGACATTTATACACTTAGTTGAGTCAGATATTGTTAACTTTGATCAAATAATGAAAGAAACGGAAAATGATAGAGTATTGATGGACATCAAAACCAGAATTAGCAAAAATAATTGGGGTAGATGCTCTGTAACAGAAAGACCTTATAAATCTATTAGGAATAAACTGACTATCGAAAAAGGAATCATATGTAATGGAGATCTCATTATATCTCCTCGAAAAATGAGAAAGATGTTCATCAAATCGGTCCATGAGGACATACATTGTGACACAATGCAAACGCGATGTAGATTAAAGTTGGAAGCCTGGTGGCCTGGCTACTGTCAAGATGTCGAAGAATATGTAAAAAGCTGTAAAAAATGTACTGAAATAAAATTGAAGAAAGAGAGGACATTACATACATGGCCAAATGAAAGTAAACCTTGGTGTAGAGTACATATGGATCATGCCCATATGCAGGGCATAGGACTGTTTTTAATTTTAGTAGACTCCTTTTCTGGATGGCCGGAAGTTATTAAGGTAAATAACCGTGAAGCTGCCACAGTGAAGGCAGTAATACAAAATGTCTTTTCGAGAAATGGAGTTCCGGAAGTTTTGGTGTCCCACAACGCTGCCGAATTTCATGATACCACCTTGCAGCAGTGGCTAAAGAAAATAGGTTGCTTGCCTTATAAAACCAAGCCATACGACACTCAATCTAATGGAGCGGCCGAGAGAATGGTAGAGACAGTAAAGATGGGGTTAAAAGCGTATTCACTAGATAAAGGTTCATTATGTGGATATTTAAGCAGAATGCTTTTAAGCTATAGGACAATGCCCCATACAAGGAGATCAAGAAGTCCTTCCGAGATGATGGGGAGACAGCTAAGATCTCCTCTCACTATGAGTTTTGAAAGTGGAACACCATTATGGTATCGACAAAAACCAGATTCTAAACCTGAACTTGCTGCATTCATATCTCAGGCTGGTCTTAACACTGCAATCATTTTGAGGAATAACTCTTCCGGTACATTAGCACACTGTGATCAAATAAACAAACGCCTAAATGAACCTAACACACGTATGAATAATGAAGACGATATACATGATGATCCCATCAACAATGAGAAACTCGAACCTTCCAATAGTGATAGATCTGATATACATGATATGCCAGAACTAATTGTAACTAAGGAAGAACATATCCAGAATTAAAGAACTACACGGTCGACGAGGGGACGAAAGCCAATACGTTTCCGGGATGTGAAGCCGTAGAGCTAAATTTTATGCGGACGAGCAGAAAAAATGCTTATATATATACGTGGCGTTTTTTTTTAGATAATATATATATTAGGCCACTGCCAGTTGTAAGATTTAATAAGAGTCACCCTGGAAAATGTTTTTATGCTATAAATAAAAAAATTCCAATAAATATAAATTTAAACTAGTAAATCAAAAAAAAATTCTATTTTC
>NC_088923.1:4747500-4870000 GCF_038396675.1 Hydra vulgaris | reverse complement strand
ATACTTTATTTTGTTTTATTATTAATAATAAAAAAGCCTAAGAGATGGTTTAAACTGTAATTTTTTTAAGTGTTTAGGATATTGGAAAATATATGTGAGACTATTTTATTGTATTTATTCTATTCTAAAGTTACTTTACCAAGCTTATTATTGAACTGAGTAAACGCCTTGTTAAAAAAGTTTAAAATTGTTTTAGGTACCACCATTGGATAGAGAATATTTAAAAGATCAAAAATCTAAAATTGGAATAACAGGAAGATTTCAAATTGGTACAGTAGATAAAAAAACAGCTGCCAGAGAAAAAAGAAAGCAAGAGAGAGAAACTAACGAGCAGATAAAAAGATGTATTAAATTGGCTGCTGCGGAAATTCAATGTGATTCCAATCTGGATACTGAGTTATTTGATGACAATAATAAATTTAAATCTGATCCAGACTTTTCTATAACCGTGCCAGTTGAAAAAAATTATACTCATTTTACAAATTTGGCAAAAGCTGCTATACGGTTTGAAATTAGCGATGCTGCAACAGCTGCATTGGCAACAGCTGTATTAATAGACTATGGTATTGTAAAAAAATTTAATAAATCACAATTAATAACTGAAAAAAATATTTTTGGAGAAAAAAAAAGAATCAGCTCTATCATAAGTTCTAAGCACTTAGCTGATGTTAAAGAATTAAAGGTTATTGGAATTGATGGAAAAATTGACAAGTCTACATTAGTACATTCTGTCAGTTATAACACTAATGAAGATCCTATTATTGTGGCTTCAACCAAAGAAGAACATCATCTTACATTTACAGCAGAATATGGACCAACAGCACAAAATTATTTGACTCATGTAGTTATACCTAATGGAACTGGCGCTACCGTGGCAAACGCTACTGCAAATATTTTAACAGAATATAATAGTGCTCAGAGCTTAATTGCTGTTGTTGTAGATAGCACAACTTCTAATACAGGTGCAGAGAACGGTTTGGTTATAAAACTTGAAAAAATTCTTAAAAGAAGTTTGCACCTTTTAGGATGTTTGCTTCATCAAGTTGAACTTCCACTGCGACACATTATATGTGAATTAGATGGAAGCACAAATGGTCCTAAGTCTTATAAGGGGCCAAGTGGAGATGCTGCATCTCATCAAACTCTTCATGAACAGCTATTGGTTGAGTTTGTTCCCATATATTCGGAAATAGAGTTGTTTGTTAGCAGTGAGGTTATAAGTGATCTTAGTGTAGACCAGCGAAAGCTTTATGAGTACTGTGTGGGTATCTCAAAAGGTTTTATATCTAAAAAATTTCTTGCAAAAAAGACCAATTTTTCATGCTAGATGGCTAACTCTAGCCTTAAGAATAATGATGGTTTATGTTAGGACTGATAAACCATCTCCTGAGTTATTAGTAATAACTAAGTATATTGTTCAAGTCTATTGTGTAATGTGGTTTGCTATTAAGCGCTCCGGAAAATACAAAGATGCTTGTCAACTTCTGTACAAAACCATTCAAATAGTCAAGCTTCAAGACAGCAGGATTCAGAGCATTGTTTTTAAGAACATACAAGGAAATTCATATTGTTGTTTGCAAGAAAATTTCCTTTACTGCATGCTGCTGGATGAAAATCTGAATATAAGAAATCAAGCCCTCAACCAAATCCTTAAAATAAGAGCATTGAAAGAAGACATTACTTTTAAACCAAAGCTTAAGCCGAAATCCATAATGAAAATAAATTTTGATGCTAAGTCTTGGGATTATCTTATTTCTGTTGATGATATTCAGGTTGAGCCCCCAACAACTCTTTGCATAACGTCAGAAAATCTGAGAGAGGCTATTAAATCAAACCTAAAACTTTGTGTAATAGATATGCCTAACAATTCTCAATCTGTGGAGAGAGCAGTCAAATTAACCTCAGAGGCATCTAAACAGGTTTATGGTTACGAAAAGAGACACAAATTCATTTTGACTAAAACCCAAAGTCGAAGAGAGAATAAAAGAAACGTAAAAAAGTGTGACTATTTTGTAAAATGAATGTCTAGTATATTAGTTATACTTTTTGTTTATTTGTTTTTTTCTTTAACTGCTGAATGAAATATTTACTGTAGTCAATATATGTAGTGTACTATAGTCAACTACAATGTATGTCAAAAATGTAGTCAACTATAGTTCTATTGATATTAAATTCCTAATTACATAGACTTCCAGGGCCGGTTTTCAAGGGAGGGGAGCAATTGGTAAAATGGATACAGGCTCCACGATTTAGGGACCCCCAAACGCTAATGAACTTCCTATTAAAACTTTTTTTTTTGTAATTAATTTAACAACTATTCAAAATGACTAAAAATACGCATAAAGTTATTGTAATTATTAAAAATTTGGTTTAATCTCAGTTTTCAATAGTTTTTCTGATTTTATTTTTGAAACCTTTTTTTTCAACCAACTGCAAAAATTCAAAAAGCCTGTTAGTATAAAATTATATTTATATCTGTGGGCCCCTAATATTATTGTTGCACCCGGGCACCAGAAGTAGAAAACCGGGCTTTTAGATCGCTAAAAAATAGCTTATAAAACATATCAAAATGGCTGAAAAGTGTGATTATTAAATCCAATTTCCCGAAGGGAAAATAACTTTAAAAAAAGTAAATTTTATTGTTTTGTGTTATTAACATTGCAATAAACAAATGCCAGGGTGACTCTTTATAATTTAAAAAAAAAACACCTAGTAGGCAGTGGCCTAATATATATGCATGTAAAGATGGCTTACTTATAATATATATGAATTTCATTACAAGTTCTGGTATTTATTAACGTTACAACAGCCACAATTAAATCATCATTGCATGATACTAGAACTGATTTAAACAAAATAAATGAAAATAAAATAAACTTTACAATAATCTTTTAAACAGTGATGTGTTTTAAACAGTGTTTTAAACTAAAGTGCATATGTTGAATGTGTTAAATCAATCAAATGATTGAATAGTCAAAACAAGTCTAGGAAGTGTCCCATTTGGGTCTGTATTAAGCTATCAATGTGCTGTAGTTCCACCTAGTTACAATGTTTACTACAACTTACCTGCACCTTTAAAAAATTTAGACAGTGTTCAATACATTGAATACCCTACATTCCCTTTTAATGGAACTGATGATTTTATAACTTGTTATGTTGAAAAATTATTTTGTAATAAAAAAATATGAAGTTAGTAAAGGAAATAGTAGTTCAAATTGAAAAAGAAACAAGGAACATGATGAAAATTTAAAATGGTTTGATTACAGAAGGAATCGATTTACTGCATCTTTATGTAGAAGTTAGAGAACAAATCTCCAAAAGGACTCAAAAGTTTGGCACACAAACTTGTCCATGGTGAAAACAAAACTAAGCTAAACAATATTATTTCATATAAACTTTCCTATGGTAAATTTTATGAACCTATAGCGTTAAAATATTATGAAAACTTTATGAAATCCTCTGGCTATAAACTAGATGTAGAACCATGTGGTTTGATACTTGATGAAAAAAATTTTGTTTTAGGTGCATTACCTGATAGGAAAGTAAGGTGTGATAATGATTGTGGAATAATAGAAATTAAGTGCAGCGAAGAATACAGTAACCTGGACCCAAAAGATATATGTTTTGTAGCAAAAAATACATCTATAATATTTGATAAATCTAGTAATAAAATTTTAATAAACAAAAACCATAGTTTTTATGATCAAATCCAAATGCAACTTGGATTAACAACACAAACATGGTGTGATTTTGTGTTTTACACTTCAAAAGGATTGGTTATTGATCGTATTACGTATGACAAAGTATATTGGGGGACTCTAAGGAAAAGAGTATTAGACTTTTACTTCAACTATATGTTGGACGAAATAATTGAAAAAATAAACAACAATTTTTAATTTGAAGACGAATATTTTATTGAAATTTGCAGAATCTATTTTACAGTTTATGCATTTATAAATTTATGACAAAAAATTGTAGTTATTTATGATATATATAAATGTTAAATTCAATGTTACATTTTTTTTTATTGTCTCAACACATTTTTATCCATTACTTTCTATGCGTTTTTTATAATTGGCTCATGAAAGTGAGTTAAAATTCCACACACTGTAACTATTTGATTGAGAGAACCAATCATGTTTAGAGAAATAACTCTATCGAATATATGAAAACATTTTAGTCTTTGAATCATTCTCTCAACATGAATGCGCTCACTTGCAATTTGCTGATTTTGTATCACCTCTGTTTCAGTGAATTGTTCGCGATTTCGAAGAAATGATGGAGTGATTAATTTAACCCCGAGTGGACTTAAATAATCTTGTATAGTAAAACCTAGTGATCGACCGAAACCGAATTTTGAGCCGAAACCGAAAGTACCGAAATTTCGGTTCAGTGAAGCCGTAGCCGAAACCGAAACCAAAATTTCGGCCGAAATTTGAAAATGAATGTTTAAAATCCCTGAACCTTTTATGATCACCGAATTAAAGCAAAAAAAACTTATTTTACATATATCTAGCCAATCACAATGTAACATAGTTTAAAAAAAACTCTAATACGTCAAGACATTTCAATAATTAAAGTTAATAATTGAAGTATTTTCTCTGCGAAATACATATTTTTTCATGTTTTCTGGCAAAAGTCTGTTTCTTTCATTTGAAAGAATTTCTCCAGTTAAAAACAACCTTTTAACTTCGGCAGATGTTGGTGGAGGTCTAAGGAATCTCTTTGCTACTTTTGCCAAACCAAACTTTGCTTTTAATGTTGTTTTCTAATATAAACCTATGAAACTTTTTTTTATTGTTATTTAGGTGCCCCAAGAAGACCTATAGGTCTTGTCACAGAGCACTGCGGAAGTGCATTTAACCAGGAAGTTCACGCCTCCTTCATTACCGTGACGCAAAAATATATCCGAAGCTCGTTTTGAGCCTGGATCTCCTGCTTAAAAGGCAAACGCTCTAACCACTGCGCCACGGTCGAACAAGAAACTGCAGACCTTCTTTGAACTTTGAATCAATTTTTGAAATTTATAAGACAGCTGGTATTGTTTTTTCAGTTAAGAAATTTTTTAGAGTAAACCACTTCTTAAATGTGATGAAAGTCCGCTAAGTGATTGAAGTTTTGGATTGCGCGATCCACGAGATATTTTCAAATTGCAAGTTCCATATTTGAAATCACTAACTGTCACGGTAAAATGATTCCATAAACCAGTTTTCATCGATTATTTTCCGTTGTTAAATTTAGCACTGAGAAACTTTTGATGAAACTATTGGTTTGGGTTGCTTTACTTAAATGTTAATTTATTTTAAGAATGATTTGAGAATAGTAACTTAAAACTATTATGTAACGTGATTTCAATTAAAATTTTTACAATTGTTATAATTAAAAATTGATTTACAACAAACGATTACATTAAGGAAACTGTCATGATCCCACTCTATATTAAAACTTAAAAAAAATCTTTTAAAAGTTTCGGTTCATTTCGGTTGCGGTTTGAACCGAAATTTCGGCCGAAACAGGAAAAGTAAAAAAATTGTTGAAACAGAAATTTCGGTTTCGGTTTCGGTCGAAGCCGAAAGTTTCCGTTCAATTTTAAATCCAAATTTATGGAATCACGGTGAAGAAGTTATGGCAGATAGAGGTTTAACTAAAAGCTCTTCCAAATTGATTCCATTAATTTGGATTTAAAGTCACTTAATGTTAATTCTTTATCTGATATAATCCTAGGGTAAGCAGCAGATATAAAAGTAAAACCACCTCCTAGGGCAATGCCAACTAAAATCTTTACAGTTGTGTGACTTTTATAGTCAGAATTGAGCAATTTATGTACAATCAATGATTGAGGCACGGCTACTTTTATTTCGACACAATCAATGATACATTTAACATTGGGAAATTTATCCTTCATTGACTGAGGCATATTTTGTTTTATTTGAGTTAACGAAGGCCATATGCTAAGGCTACCCAGCTTTATGTACATAAAGTTCAGCTTTATGTACATAAAGTTATAACAGTGTTACTTACAGTTCCTTCACTTATTGAAAAAAGAAATGCTAAATGTCTAATACCATAATTTTTTCTTAATCGCACTAATGTTAATAAATATGCTTCTAAAGGTAACATAATTCGATTTCTCTAGAACCTGGTGATTTTCTTTCTTTTTCACTAGCTTTGAAATTATTCCAGCTATGAAGTGATGGTTTAGCACCTTTTCTTAAACTGCATCTAGTACCTCCAGCAGCTTTTAAAATGTCCTGCGCTTTAAAATGAGAGCAGCATACATATGATGAGCTAGTAACATTAAAACTATCTAAACCATTTTTACGCCTTATCAAGTTGCACCAAAGAGAAATTTCATTTTTATCTTTCGGAAAATGAAAGAATTTAATGCCAGAAGCCTTTCGTTCTCCAAATTCGATAATATAGCTTCGATTGAAGCAATTATAGGCAGCACATTGTTTGCCAGATGATTTTCTTAAAGGTTTTTTATTAGAAGACATTTTTTGTTTACAAACGGTACAACGTAAGCCTCGTTTTGGAATTATGCGGACATTTATTTATGAAAAGGTCTATTACATATTTTATTATTAAAATTATTGAAATATTGGCTTGAGTCCCATCATGAAATTTGTCGCTTGGCCTTAGCCCAACCCGGGAAAATTCAATAAGCGTTTAAAAATACTAAAAAAAAAAAAAATCTTAACAAAAAAAAAATATCCTTAATATAAGTATAAAAAAAAAATAATAATAAAAATTTAAATACATAAACAATAATTAATATAATAATTTATAAACTATAGAAAGATTTCGAATATTTTAAGTACTTATGATCTTTTTCAAGAGTTTAAAGTTCGTTTGAAAGTTATTTTGTCGAACTTCAGAAATTCCACGCTTATGATGAGTCTCAAGGAAGTTTGAGATCGGTAAAAACGTTTTAAAAAGCAAACAAACGCAACTACAAAAACTAAAGAATGGATTGTTTTGTGAACGTTCGCTTAGTTTTTTTTTCTTGCGTTCAGAATTGATAACTTTGGCAGTACTATTTTTATTAATTATTTATAAGTCTTTTCCATCAATTAAAAAAATTAAAATTTTAAAGAAACTTAATTTGTTCGACAGCACATTGACTTTTAAGTAGTAATAGGTATGTGACATGAAATTTTCGAACTAATCACTAGATTGTTATCAGGGCCGTTCCGAAGTAGTCTCACATGGGGGAGGGGGTGTTGTATGTATATTTTGCCAACTAGAGACACACACACACACACAATCCTCAATATTTGCAATTTGCCAACTATAGTTCAAAACTTGCTAAATGTGCCAACTCTAATGCTTATATGAAAGCTTTAGGTAGGGGGGGGGGGGAAGGGGCACCTCCTACACCCCCTGTTTGGGACGGCTCTGATTGTTATATATATTTTTGGTTAAAATATGAAGTTAAAAACAATCTTTTTTATTTAAAATACTATTTATAGAACACAAACACAAACTTTATTTACAAACACAAACTTAATTTAGAAACCAATTATAAAACAAATTAATGTAAATGTTATAAAACAAATAAACAACTAAATAAAAAAATTTAATATGCAAAATAGCTATATACAAATACAAACTTAAAAAAAAAACTATACATATACACATTATGCATACACCTACCAATAGGTGTATCTAGATACACCTTTAAGTGTATCTAGATACACCTACCAGTAGGTGTATCTAGATACACCTACCAATAGGTGTATCTAGATACACCTACCAATAGGTGTATCTAGATACACCTACCAATAGGTGTATCTAGATACACCTTTAAGTGTATACAACTGCTATTAAGTGTATGTATAGTAGTTTACAACAAGGTTCGTTCTCTTGTCTCTTCTTCTACCCCTTCTGCCACCAGGAGGCTGAAATTTAAAATAAAGTAAGTCTTTGCCTCTATTCTGGGCTCATATACAAAAGGCCAGATTTGATTTAGGCCCGGGTGGCTTTGGTGCCAAATAAGAAAATCACTCTTCGACAAATCTATATTTTATAAAAAAAAAATTAAGTAAATAATCAAAAAAAGGAAATAAATAAAAAATTTACTTTGGAGATTTTCTTCATAATTGTTGGCGCCAGATGGCAGTGATGGTGATGGCGCCATTGAAGCTGGTAAATCTAAAAAAAGTCAGTAACTTTAGTAAAATTACTAAAATTTCAAAATGACCTGTCTATATGTCTATTTTAAAAAACAAATAAAGTAAGATACTAATTAAATACCGCAACTATTTTTTTCTGCAGCAGCTAAATTAAACAAAGTTTTTTTAGCTCTATTAAAAACTTATCATTCTAATGAATTCAATTAAATTATTAAAATTCTACCGAGTACTTCTTTTCTTTAGCTCAAAATAAAAGTTCCTATTTTAAACTATTTTTATTTTGTGTAATGCAAGAAAATCAGTGTTATAATTTTATAAAGATATATCGACCAAGTTCCCTTTTGCGAGCTAAAATATATATACTTTTATAAAACATTACAGCATGTCACAGCTTTTTAATTGCAAATTAATTTTAAAGTAAATTAAATAATTTATACCAATCTCCTCCTTTATACCAACCTCCTCCTTTATCTTCACTAATAAAAAATTACTTTAACTAATTCAAATATCTTTTTATCATTAAAAATTTAGAAGTATTTAGTTATAGCATTCTTGTTAAATAATTTTTGAACAAATTGAAGTAACTTTTTTTAATTCCAACTCCTTTTTTTTTGTTAAATGATGAACATGTATTTCAATAAGTTTCATAAAAAACGTTTTTAAAAATGTAAAGCAAATTTTTAAATTTGATTTATAGTATAAACCAAATTAAAAAATCTGCTTTAGATTTTTAAAAAAATGTTTTTTATGAAAGTTATTGAAATACTTGTTTATGAAACTATGTTAGTGTATTCTACAAACAGTGTGCTCAAAGTTCTAAAAGAACAGAGCAATAATAGTAGTAAAAACACTTATCTAATTTTTGATTACTTCTACACTGTGTTTCACCATCAGTAGGTTCATCAGGAAGAGTGTCTAAATATAAAAAAGTTTTCAAATTATAGAAAAGTTATTTCACAGGAAGTTGGGAATTGTTAGAATTAATTATGTAATAACTGTAGTATTTTGCAACCAGGAAGTTGCAAAATACTACAGTTGCTAAAACAATACTAAATACTAAATTGCTAAAACAATTAATTTAGATGCTAGAATTGAATCAGTCGCACCAGCGTAAGCGTTTATCACACTAAAAGATCATAAACCAAATTTTCAAAATAAACTCCCTTGTAGGCTACTAGTACCTTCAAAAAGTAAACTAGGGCACGTTAGTAAAATTAAATTAAACGAAACAAATAATATTATTTGAAAAAAATTAAATTTGCAACAGTGGAAAAACACCACTGATGTTATAAATTGGTTTTCTAAAATTAGTAATAAAAATGAATGCACATTTATACAATTTGATATTAATGATTTTTACCCCTCAATTACAGCAGAAATTTTAGATAAATCAATAGAATTTAGAAAAACCACACCAAAATTACAGACGACACTATTCGTCTAATTAAACATTGCAGAAAAACTTTACTCTATTTTAATAACGAGACGTGGAAGAGAGAAACCTTGCACGAATGCTTTGATGTAACAATGGGAAGTACGACGGAGCAGAAATTTGCGAATTTGTAGGCTTATATATTATAAATTCCCTAGCTAAAATAGTTAATTTTAATCAATTAGGCTTGTACCGCGATGATGGCTTAATAATGCAAAAAAAAAATCAGAGCCTCAACTTGACAAAGTCAGAAAAAACATTATAGAAATTTTCAAAAACATTGGCTTCCAAATTGAGATAAACATTAATTTAAAAATTGTGAATTTTCTTGATGTCACATTTAACCTCTCGGAAAAATCTTAAAGGCCTTATAAAAAACCTAATGATGAATTATCGTATATTAATATAAATTCGAATCATCCCCTTCAAATCTTAAAACAAGTTCCCATTTCAATTAACAATAGACTTAATCAAAACTCCTCTAATGAAAATTTTTTTAACTCTTCCAAACGCGTGTATGAAGATGCTCTTATAAAAAGCGAATTTAAAAATTTCGAGCTAAAATTTGAAACTATAATTGCAAAAAAGCGAAATAGAAATAGAAATATAATTTGGTTCAACCCTCCATACAGCATAAATGTTTCAACAAACATTGGAAAAACGTTTTTAAAATTAGTTGACAAACATTTCCCTCCCTCTAATAAATTGCACAAAATTTTTAACAGAAACACTATTTAAGTAAGCTATAGCTGTACAAAAAATATTGAAAGAATTTTAAAAGGCCATAATTTTGCAATGATTAATAAAAATGAATTTCTAAAAGAAAAAAATGCTGAAAATTGTAACTGCAAGCAAAAGCTTGACTGCCCTATGAATGACAAATGCTTATCAAAAATTTTTATTTACAAATGCATTGTTTCCTCGCAAAACAACCTTGATAAACATTATATTGGCTTAACCGAGGGCAAATGGAAAAAAACGTTATGCCAATCACAAACAATCTTTTAAACATAAAAAATACTCAAAAGAGACTATACTGTCTAAATATATATGGCAACTAAAAGAAAAAAATATTAATTTTAAATTAAACTGGTCTATCCTAAAAACTGCACCTGCCTATAATAACATTTCCAAAAAATATATACTATGTTTACAAGAAAAGTTTGAAATTATTAATCATATAGATCAAGAAAATTTACTGAATAAAAAATCAGAATTAGTTTCTAAATGCAGACATGAAAATAAGTTACTTTTAAAAATTATAAAAACAAATGACCAGTCCAAATTTATCCTAATTCTAAAGAATTCTTTTCATGATTTTTTAATTATCTAATGTAGTTGATGCAACTTCCTGGTTGCAAAATACTACAGTTATTACATAATTAATTCTAACAATTCCCAACTACCTGTGAAATAACTTTTCTATAATTTGAAAACTTTTTTATGTTTAGACACTCTTCCTGATGAACCTACTGATGGTGAAACACAGTGTAGAAGTAATCAAAAATTAGATAAGTGTTTTTACTACTATTATTGCTCTGTTCTTTTAGAACTTTGAGCACACTGTTTGAAGAATACACTATCATAGTTTATATATATATATATATATATATATATATATATATATATATATATATATATATATATATATATATATATATATATATATATATATATATATATATATATATATATATATATATATATATATACTTATCAAATTTAAAATACAACAGAAACTATAATTAAAATTATAAAAAACTATTAGGGTCACCTTCTAAAAAATTCACTATCCGCATCATTATCTACGAGGTCATTAAAAAAAGTTATTTTCAATTTGAAACCAACTTTTTTTTAGGAAACAAATTTAGATAAAGCTTGATAAAATATTTTTAAAAAAATGAAAAATTTACCCACAAAATAAAGAGAATTAAAAAAAAAATGTCTTAGATAAAACAACTCAGTAACTATATATATAACCTTATTAATAGCTTTCTGATATATAATAAAATGACAGTTAGTAGGTAACATTTTTTTTTTCCTTATCTAATCTAAATTTAATTTCAACATCAAATATTTTAACATAAACAATATAACTTGGGCAATCTATACTGCGTCTGCTGCATAATATGTGTTTGTGTATGCGTGTGTGTGTGTTTGTGTGTGTGTGTGTAGTAATGTAATGTGTGTGTGGGTGTGTTTAACATGTACACATAATATGTGTGAGTGTGTGCGTAAAACTAATCCTTCCTATATCAACAAATTGATTTTATATTGCAACTGATGATCAATTGTTAACTTTAAAAAACCCATTAATTTTTCTTTTTTTATTTATACTGGTTTATCTACACTGGTTTACATGAAAAAAAACTACAAGCAAAGCAATATGAATTTCTGATAAAATGATAAACTTTGATGTGCTTGGTTTGTGTGTGTTACGTCAGGTTTCTGATAAAATGATAAACTTTGATGTGCTTGGTTTGTGTGTGTGTTACGTTAAGTTTTTGAGAAAATCTCAAACGTTTGTTTACTAAGTTTATGCTTATATCATAAGTTTGCTTTTGTCCTTATTTTATCATGAAAATGTTGTATGACTAATTTTGTCGCAATCCTGGACATGGAGTGTAGCCAATATTTAGTAAAAGTATACAATATAAACACCGAACATGATATGCGATTATATCAATATGTGGTATGTCATGGGCGGACGCAGGTTTTTAATTTACCCCGTCAAAAAAAGCGCCATGCGCCATGTTATAAGTGACGCAACTACGTCTATACGGCAAATGGATAAAAAAAAGGAACGGGGGGCCGAGAGCCAGGGCGGATCCGGACCAGGTGTAAAGGAGGAAAGGGGCAACTTTTTGATTCGGGCGATCCAGACCGTCTATTAAAGTGAGATTTGCAGGTTTAATAATTTAAAAAAAGGCGTATAAAGCAGGCAAGCCCAAAAAATAGAATTTGCACTTCACAAAAAATAGAATTTGAAAAAATAAAATCACTACACAAAGAATAGAATTTCAATTTTCATGCTACTTTGAAACAGCCTCCCAAATTTACTTACGTTTTTAAACAATGTGTTCAATATTTCAAAGGACATCTAGAGGGCGGGGGAGGGTAATCGCCCTAATAGCTTCCCCCCTTTGTATCCATTTAAATCGAGCATTTAAAAAGGATTTTCTTTCTATTGCAGTGAGAAGCTCGTATCTTTTAGTTGGAAACTTTTTTTAACAAAATTTGTTTCTTATTAAAAGAGCTGTAGATTCTTTTCTACCATTTTGGCTCAATACATTACAATAATAAATAAATAAAACAACAAATGATTGTTTCGCCCAATATTAGGGCTCATCAGCATGTCAAGGAACAAATTTTTTTCCAGACATGGACAATCGGAAAAAATTAAGAACAGAAAGAGAAAGACACAAATACAAACAGATTTATATACATAGTCAAAGAAAAGGTTATATGTATTTTTATATTACAAGATTTTATAAAAAAAGTTAAACCAAGTTAAACCTTAACAACAAGATCATTTTTAATCAAACGAAAAGAAAGGTAATGGTTTTTGACAATTACAGTAAAATAACTGATTTATATGGCACAAAAACTTGAGAGTATTGTTACGTTGATTGAGAGAAAATTTATTTAAAATTATTTTTATTGTTTTTTTTATTTTGTAGCTAAATTAGAAAATGATAGAAAAAGATTGTCAATGTCAGAAAGAGATGATCAATGTTGGCCCAAAGTATGACCACTAATCATATAGCTAATCCCAAACAAAAGTATGAGGTTCAGCGTGGAAAATAAGAAATCAAAGGCGAGCGGTCAAACTGACCGGCTAATACATAAAATTGACGGTGAGTTGTTTTTTTTGGGCGGTCAAAATTTTAATTTTTTTTTTGTTTTAAATTTTTATCGTAGCAATTATTCTGCATGACGAAACTTTGTAAATAAAACTATAACTTGATACTTTAAAATGAACGAAGTCGTATTCCTTTTTTATTTTATTCTATTTTTTAAAATAATAAAAAATACAAATTTTTATGTTATATCAAAAAAATTTAAACTGAATACTTAATCAAGTATCGTTTTATGTAATACTACTATAATAAATGCCTAAGTTACAAAAAACAAAGTTTTATATAACTTAAAAATGTTTTTTTAAAGATACGTTTCATCTGATTTATTATCCAAAGTTTCATCGAAAGACGATTTTAAATCTAAAGACTCGTCTGATGATGTTTCTAAATCAATTAATGTTTTTATAGTTGTTTTTTTTTTCGTAGAACTTGAAAAAATTTGATACCATACTTTACGGTACTCAGTTTTATCTGGTGCCAAATATTTAAAAGTGTAATCAACTAAGTTATGCGAAGCATCTAACATATTATTTAAACTCCCAGTGAAGCCAGCATAACGTAACGACATATTATAAAAACCATACAATTTTTAGATGTTATCATCAGCAAATGAATTATTAGTGTTATTTTAAAATCAGCCACCAGTGTTTAACGGGTGATGCGGAAGTTATCGGACAAAATAAAAACGTCAATAACTTATTTATAAATAAAAAAACAAACTACTATTATATTTTTTTTAAATAAAGCATTTATCTTTTAATAAAAATATATTATTTTTTATATGAAAAAACACCACCATCTGCAATTGATCTCAATTTTGCTCTGACGCCTTTCATATGCGACTGTAAAAAGTTTAAATCAATTTCTTGTAGTTTTAGTTTAATGCGATCAATCAAAACTTGCTCTGTTGAAGCTTGCCAATCTCCCTCGTAAACCTTCTGTGCCAAATGTCCCCAAAAATTTTCAATTGGTCGTGCTTGAGGTACATTTATGGGATTGGATTCTTTATCAACGTAATAGACATATTGGTCCATCCAATTTAGAGAATCTTTAGAATAATGAGAACTTGCTAAATCTGGCCAAAATAAATAGTTGAAGTCTCCATGATACTTGTGAATAAATGGAAGAAGTCGTTTTTCTAAACATTCATTAATATAGATTGATGAATTGATCGCTACAGCCTGGAAAGTGCGAAACAATGGCTCGGACATACCACGGTCAGATATGGCTATCCACATTAATAATTTTTTTGGAAATTTCTTTTTTCCTATAAAATGAACACTTTCTGGGCATGTCTTTTTGTTGTTTGTGTAGTATCCAGAATTTCGAGGCATGTTGTCCCCTGCAAAACAAAAGTATTTTTCGTCATCGATGATTAGAAGCGATTTTGTGTTATAGAGTTTGTGTTAACTAGTTTCCTGCTTCTTTTCTTTGCCTTTATTTGTTGTTCTATAATGTATTTTGGAGTCTTTTCGCGTTTTCTATATTTAATATTCATTTTTTTTAACTGACGATCAATTGTTGATTGATTTACACCGAATTTAATACCTATTTTTCTCTGACTGACCCCTTTTCGATTGTTGACAAGTCTCGTTAATTCGGCTTTCTTTTCTCTAGTCCAGGATGTCGGACGACAAGGCTGCTTTCTATCAGAAAACAATTGAACAGTTCCAAGTCTTTTTAGGTTATCATATATTGTACTTGGAGCAAATCCTTCCTTTTCAAAATGATTTACGATTTTTTTTTTTTATATTAGGTTTATTTACAAAAAACATTTTTAGTCGCTTTCGAAAAGATTCTCGTTCAGCTGCATTTGACCTCATTTTAAATAATTGTGTTTCAAATAATAAATTTTATATTTTATAGAACGTTTATGCCTACGCATAAAACCACAAAAACTAATTATTATGCTCAAATAATGAAATTAGGATTTGTCCGATAACTTCCGCATTACCCGTTAGGATTAACATTCCATACAAATCAGGAACTGTATTTTGTGTTTCCAAACGCTTTTCTATGAATTAACGCTACAATCATTGATTTCGAATTCTTAACTAAAGTTAGTGCGTTTGTAAAGTCATGAAGCTCAACATCCTGGAATGAATACTTTCCAGTGTTGTTTGTTACTTTTGCAAGGAAACGTTTGACTGTTGGTAAATCATTAAACTCTTTTTTCTTCAAGCGACTTAACTGTTTTTTAGTTTGTTCAATAAATCCAGATGATGCTACGGAAACAATTTCTTTGCTTTAAAAAGATAAAGATAACAACTTTGCTGGCGATAAAACTTCTATAAATAATGCTATATAAAGAAGTATTCGTCCATGATTCCACTGCTGATGATACCCTTTAAACTTTGCTCTTTCTGCTTGGTAAAACTTAAATCTGCAGTCATGTTTTCGAGATGTTTCATATATACTCCATATTTGTCTAAGATCATCTCAAGTGCTTGAATTTTATGTGCAATCCACCGTGTTCCTATTTATTATTGCACAAGTATTTTATTTTATAAAAAGTTTTTATTACTCAAAACACTGTTTTATAAAAAACTTTTGTACTTTTGTATAAAAATTGTATAAAAAACCAGCATGTAAAAAAGTATATTACTTTATAAAATATTTTTTATAGATAAAATGCTACCTCAAATTTTTTTCTTGTTAAATTTAGATTTTTCGTGGTCATGGTTTTCAGACCCGATAAAATATCATTTTGCCGTATTTCTTTGTTCAGGTTGCTTAATTTATCATTTCGTTCGCTTACATTCATTCCTTTACTTTTCATTGCTAATTCATAGGCTCTTTGATGTGGCAAACCATTTGCATGTTCAACTGCGGCACTATGCTGTATCCTACAACTACCTTCATCGCTTCCCCATTTTAGCGTATATCCTTTATAAATATCAATTTGTTTAGTATACCGACGACATATAGTGCATTTTAATGCTGTAACACAATTTCCATTATATAATATCTCTAGCCATTCATTTGCATTATATTTTGCTAGAGTAGTGTTTACCCATTTTTGAGCTGTTGTTAGCTGTAATTTTCTACTATTAAGTTTTTTCTTCTTTTCAACAGGTGGTTTTAATTCCGATTCGGCTTGTGTTAAAAATGAAAGTGTTGTTTGCCTCTTTTTAGTCGCCTCCATTTTGAAGTTGTGATGTTTGACGATTCTCTTACAATTTAATAATATAAAAAATGTTCAAATTGTTAATTTGAAATTTATTTAAAGTTAACTCATTTATTGCTATGACTTCAGAAATTGCGGGAAAAGGTTACGAGAAAAATAAATGAAAAAAAAGGAGAAAATGTTCTTCGTTACATACATTAATTTTAAATAATAGTTAAATAAGAACTTCAATCGTTACTGACGTTGAAAAAGAAAATGATTGCACATTTTATATCTCATTTGCATCATTTTATATCTTTCATTCATTTCATTTCATTTAAAATCATTTTATAAACTACTAATGTTAATTAGTTGATAATGATGTTAATGTCTCTCGCCGGCAGATGCTCGACTATTATTTAATAAAATCATGACAATCGTTTTATGAAATACTATCAAAATTATTTATGTTACTTAAAACGAAGCTTTATACTACAATATATATATTTTTAAGATTTCAATAGTAGAAAAAAAAAGCAAATGCGCATTTGGTAATTTTAAATTTATCTAAATATTAAAGTTAACTTCTCAGTCACTCAATGCAACTAAGCTCTGGTATACGTTTTTCCGAACAAAAATATATATTTTTTCAACTACAATATATGTAAGTTTTTTCATCAAAAAGTATGACATATTTGGTATGCATGGAAAGATTATTTTAGCCACTATTATAATCTGGTAAAAGTTATGTAACTACATCAAATTGTCAAGCGTAGTTTTATTTAGAAAAGATGTAGTTTTCAACATAAAGAGCCTTGGGGGTCGGCTATAGATAAGTCTATGGATTTGATTTTTTCATAAAAGCACGTATTGGTGTTTGTTTTTAATGAATGTAACTTGACATTTATAATCAGACATGTTTTGGAAAAATTATCCATGAAAAACCAATTTTTTATGAAAATTGAAGTTATTATTTTCAATACCACACCTAAATGAGTATGTTTAACAATAATGTCACGTTAGATTCAGATAAACTTTTGTAGTGTTAATTTTTCTACCAGAGCCGTCTTTGCATAAATAATCATAACTTTTAGCCTTATTCAAAAAACCGTTTTCGGTATCCAGTACCATTTTTTGAAATACTCTGGTCTTATTCGGCCTTATTGAAAAAATAATTTATTCCATTCAGAATGCGTAAACAATGAAAAAACAGAGGCGGTAAACTTTATAAACAAGTTACTTTCATTTTCACACTCGTTTCGTTTTTATATCAGTAGTAAACTTTAATGCTAATGGAATTTAAAAAAGTAGATTTTTTATATATATTTGTTAAAAGAACACACAGGGGAAGCCATGGTAAATAAAGCATGGAAAATAGATAAATAATGTTCAAGAAAAGTGTTTAAACCATCTATACGCTCAATCCATCTAGTTCTACAGACATCCTTCAACTTTTTTTTATTTGTTTGAGGTTCAAGCTCTAAAATGCTAGCTTCTAAAACCCTTTGTCTATTTTCTGAATAATTAAAAAATAAGAAAGTTCACAAGCTTTATCAAAAACCTCTGAGACTAATTGGACATTACACGATTCACAAACAGATAAGTTTAGTCAATGGCTATGACAATGTGTATACAGAGCCTTTGAATTTATATTTAGAACTTAAACAAAAAGACCATTTATATACCCAGAAACAAAACCAGCTCCGTCATATCTTTGACCCCTACAGTTTTTTATATCAAGATTCAAGTTGCTTACACAATTTAAAAGAACATTAAATAAATCTTTTACTTTAGTCCCTTCACTACAATAAATAAATTGAATAAAGTCTTCTCTGATATTAAAATCACTATCAACAAATCGTAAAACTAGTGACATTCGATAAGTCACAAGCTTCATCTGCAATAATTGATAAAAAAACATTTTTGCAAACTTTAGATAAAATAGATTCACTAACTTCTTCACTACAGCATTTTTTCGTTGACTCATGCTTTGAAAATGATCAAAATAGCATCAGACCATTTATTGAAAGGTTCCAAATACAAATGTGTTAACTTACGTGATCTTAGTTGAATTTATTGCCAAATAATACACAAGTTAAACAAAAAACCCCATCAGTACTTTTAGAATACCTCAGCCAAGAAAACTCTTTCAACCAAAGAAATCTAAACTGATGACCAGAATCTTTTAGTATAATCTCTATCAGGTATAAACATATTTTTAGTTAATAAAAAAAATTTATTGTCAGATAAAAATTCAATCATTTGTCTAAAGAAAGCAACATCCTTTTGCTCAAAAGATTGCACAGAATTTGGTACTTCTATAGGTGGTAAAATAACGTTTTTATTAAAATTAGGTACATTCCCGATGCTGGAAGATTGTGGGAAAAAAAAAGATTTTGATAGAACACTGTCCTTAGATGTTCTTGGGTAAGAAGAAAAATCTTTTTTTGATGTTAATGATTGAGAAGATGTTGCTGATTGAGAAGAAGACATTACTGATTGAAAAGAAAATTTGATTTTAGAATACAAGATGTATTTTGAAAAACTACACTAACAGTTTTCAAGCCTGGGTTTGTTTTATGAAAGAATCTAAGGATAGATTAAGGTAAAAAATATTTTTTATTTTTTAACACCAAAATCTGGGTAACAGGAAACAATATTACATGAAAGAACCGATGATAAACCTAGCAAACATAAAAAACCAGCCCATTTTTCTGTGCTCTTACAGTTTGCGATTGCTTCAGCTTTAATAATATTACTATTTTCAAAGCTAGAATCTAATGCAGAATGAGATACTGACATGCATAATAAACTTTTGAGATTAATAAAGTGAGAACTATTATTAAAAAATATTTCAGAAAATAAAGGATGCTTACAGTAAAAATCAGCATGTATATAAATTTAAAGGGATGTTAAAACTCTCAATACATCTATCAGTGTATTGTCAGCAACAAAAAATAATGAGGCAGAACTGTTCATACGACTTCCAGATGCTTCCGACCTAAAGACAATTCTATCAAAAAAGTATTTCTTTAAAATTTTTATGTAAATATTAAATACCTACATGTCAATATCATTTGCTGGTTTTGACGCTTTTTAATTAGTCAACGAGTCAAATTTTTTTTAGATTAATACGATATTAACATTAAATATTTTTACCAAAAAAGTATAAAATTTTAGATCAAAACAATTAACTTATTGTATTAAAATATAGTAAGATAATTATTTTTATAAAAAAAATTTAAGTGACTTATCTTAGAGCAATACAATGCTTTTTATTGTCTTTTAAGTAAGACGGTATACAAACTTCTCCACACATATTTCTTCTTAATGTGCCATCAACAAAACGACTTTAAAGATTTTCATTAGTGACCATTTTTTTTTTGTTGCTAATGAATTTATCCAATAAGGTTTCATAAAACATATTTAAACTTACAAGATCATCAGTTTTTAATCTTTTTAAACATCCTCAATTAAGTTATAAGCCATGCTAAACATTAAAATTCAAAAATCCCTCTATAATGACTAAAAGGAAATACATGTTAATGGGACGGAGTATATTTGCAACAATCAAATAACTACTGCAAATGCTGCAAAGTATAGTTTACACTTAGATTTTTAAAAAAGTTTTATTTTTTAAACGAATCAGATTTCTCTTTTTAATAGTGTGAACCTATTAGCTTATTCAATTTTCTCATATCCTGCAAAGTATAGTGTCCATTGACAATTTTTATAAAGCAATTTTTGCAACCTCTGCAAAGCATAGTTTTTACTGTAAACTTTTATCTTATTAAATTTCTAACAAAATATATCAAAAATATAAAGATCGGCAACTAGTACTAAGCGGGTGTTAGACGTCATAATATCAATATTTATATTTATTTTTTTACCCCGTCACTTGCAGCACTTTTCTGCAATCTTAGTGTATGCAGTGAAGAGCAGTGTGAAATTTTCCATCAGAAAATTTGTGCAATGGAGAGTTGATACAAAGATCAATGAAATGTCAATATGATGGTAGACTATTTCTTGTCATTGAAACATCATAATCCTGGTGCTGCTCATGGACGAAATAATAAGATTTTTTTAACTTCCAATAGTTTTCTGCATGATTGAAGTTTATTATCCATCGTATATTTTTTTGATGGTTTATTGATTTGTTCCTATATTATTAAACGTTAAACTGCAAAAAACCTTGATGTGGTACAAAAATTTAGATTACATATTTAGAATGAGCATGAAAGTTTGTGTAAGAAATACCTATTTAAATGTCTGCAGTTTTCATAAAACTGATTAGTGTTAGAAGAGAAAATCTATTCATGTTATCAAAAATTTTGACAAACTGAATGGTTTGCTTTAGACAAATCTTGAGTAACAGCGATGGTCATCGAAAAATATAGATGCTAAATTAATATCATTGATAATTTTTCTTTTTAAAATTTTTGTCAAACAACAAATAATTTTACTTTGAATTTAAAGGGAAAAATAATTAACATGCCCATGAGACGAAGATATCACTCCTTTCAAAACACTATCATATTTCTGACAAAAAAATACCACTATAAATGTCGCAAAGTGAACCATCGAAAACAGTTTTTAGCTAATCTCAATGTTATAGTAAGTCTTAATATAAATAAAAAAAATCTTAATAAACATAAAAATTCAGGTTTTTCTTTCTCAAAGATGAAAAAGGACATAATGCAAAGTGTAAGAAGTGCGCAAAAATTGTATTTCAAAACTATATGGAATAGTCTGTTAGTTCGAACTTTTTTACAAATTCAAATAATTCAAAAATCAGATATAAATTCAAAACTTAGTATAAATTTTATAGAAACCAATTTTAAAACAGTTTTAGATATTATCTCAACACTTTTGCTGGTAAAATTAGCCGTTTAGTCACTTTGTTACAAAGATGCTTTCTGCGGATGTAGCAATGAAATTTATTTTTGACATGCTGAGAGTCATCATTAAGCAAAGAATTTCTCAGTGCGTTAAAACGGAGTTGTCCGATTTAATTTATTATCTGCACAAAGGCCTAGATAATCATATTAGAAACTAAAACTTTTTAGTTTTGGTTTTCCACGCGTATCGAAAGCGAGTAATCTCAATTCACTTTTGGGTATTGTAAATCAGAAAAGACTTTGGGTTTGAAGTACTGCTGTTGAGTCTAGGAAATTTTTCACTTTTTTAGTTAGAGAAGTTGAGATTGATAAAGGAGTTAATTCTGAGAAATCAATGAAAAAAGAGAGGTACAAAGCCATTTGTAATTAAATGAACTATAAGCTTGTCGGTAAACAACAAGAATCTTTGAAAATGGCAGTGCGCAGGAACAATATCTCCAACAATTTTATGATCTTCTTTTTCGGTTCTGCCAACTAGCGTTGAATAAAAAAAAGTATTCTCTGCAGCTGGTGTTACTGTAAACAAGTTGCGGTGCAGAATAGACAAAGCTTTGCATGGTCTTTGTTTTTTTAATACCGGTTTTAATCTCGGTATTTTATAACACCGAAACATTGGTATTGATTTTTGTCTGGTATTGGATACCCAAGTCAGGATCAAACACTGTTTTGAAGTCAGTTTTTACTTTTCTCTGTTTGTTAATCTAAGAGTACAAGATTTTTGAATTTTTTTTTGCGTGCATTGACTTTTTTTATATTATAAAACTGCTCATTTTTATTTATTATTTTTTAATTAATTTTTAATTAATTTATTAGTTTGTATTGTTTGATGAATTCAGTTTTAAGATTAGGTTTATTTGATTTAGATCCTATGATCGTTGTTTTAAATAGACATTTTTAAATATATTTATTTTTTCCAACTGGATACTGATTTGGATAAGTTAAGAAAGATCTGAAAAAAGTTTTAGTTGGTACAAATCTCTTAATTAGTTGATTATAAAAGTCAATAAAAATATTGTAGCACTAGTTAGGATTTTACCATAGAAGTTCTCGATCTATTATTATTATTATTATTATTATTATTATTATTATTATTATTATTATTTTATTTTATTTTGCCGTTTAACAAATTTGACAGTTTCCATAAATTTACAAATAAGTTAATGGCCGGAGCAAGAAGAAGGCATAATTTGCCTTATCGCTAAGCACCGTGTTACAATTTATAATTTTTACAAAGTTGCTTCAAAAATATATAACATATAAGAAAAATTAAATGAATGTTTACAAAAGATATATAATAAATAAATTAAAATATCGTTTAATACATAATATAATAAATAGATTGAGTAAAAGTAAGAGTTAATATATAAAACTTTATATATATTTTAAGTAAAATATATAAAAGATAAAGTAAAATATCATAACTAGATTAGGTAAAAGTAAAAGTGAATATATAATAACTTTATATATATATAAATACGCACAAAAAATAAAATAAAAAGCGAGAAAATGTGATTTTTGATAATGATTATTGTCAAAAAATTTTAACCTTTTTTTTTTTTTTTTTTTTCTTCTTTCGGATAATTACGAAAATACGAATAATTAACTTGTTTTTCAGTTTTTAAATTATATATCTGATCTATTTTTAAAAGAAAGACTTATAATAATATAAATCAAAATCTGCGTTTAAAAAAAAACTGTTTTGAATCAGTTTTAAACTGATGAAGAGATTTTTTTTTTCCGGAAACAATGTTTGGAAAATTTTCCACAAAAGCGGTCCGCGATTCTGAATTGAGTAAGAAACTTGTTTAGAATAAGATTTTGGTATAACAAAGTTGTTAGCGGAAAATCTTGTAGCATATTTATGGTGTATTACTTTAAAATAAGTTTCAAATATTTTGGGGGACAGTCCATATTTTGTTTTATACATGAACAGTAGAACAAGATGGATATTAAGTTTGAAAATATTCAGGGCACCAATTACACGTAAAAGAGGTTCACAAGGAACCACTCTACCAGATCCAAATATGATTCTAGCAGCATGTTTTTGCTTGCTATAAAGTTTTTTTTAGCTTAGTGTAATTAGTACTTGCCCACATGATGTTGCCGTAAGTTAAGTAACTATGTATAAAGGAAAAATATAAACTTTTTAAGGACTTAAAATTTAAAAGTGGCTTAACTCTATAGATCATGCCAATGCTTTTTGAAATTTTTTTTCTATAGAATTTAAATGCACTTTCCAAGATAGCTTTTCATCAAAGTTCACACCTAAAAAATTTACAGATATTTGCCTTTTGATGTTAGTTTTATTCATCAAAAGATTGGGAAGAATAAATGGTATTTCCATTGTTTTGCTTGGTTTGTGGAAAAGAGAAAATTTAGTTTTTTGAACATTCAAAGACAATTTGTTGCATATAAACCATTCATTTACTTTTTTTAATTCTTCATTTACTACTGTAAAAAGTGTTTCAATATTTTTGTGAGAATAAAAAAGATTTGAGTCATCTGCGAATAAAATAAAATTTAATAGGTTTGATGTTGAAGACAAATCATTTATGTATAGTAAAAAAAGTATGGGTCCAAGTATAGAACCCTGTGGGACTCCGCAATTTACAGTTTTTTTGGTCGTTTCTAAATTTTCAAATTGTACATATTGTTTTCTGTTTGAAAGGTAACTTTCAAACCAGAGTAAGGTTTGTCTCCTTTATTCCGTAATATTCCAGTTTTTTTATTAGAATGGAATGATTCACCGTATCAAAAGCTTTCGACAGATCAATGAAAACTCCTAACGTATAATAGTCTTCTTTAAAAGCATTAGATAAGTGATTAACTAACTCTACTATTGCATGATCTGTTGAGTGTTGCTTTTTGAAACCAAATTGCTTACTGTATAACATGTTGTTTTCAGTTAAATGATTATACAGCTTATTGTACACTATACGTTCAAGCAATTTCGAGAAACAAGATAAAACAGATATAGGCCTGTAATTAGAGGGTTCTGACTCATCTCCAGACTTAAATACTGAAGTTACTCTAGCAATTTTTAATTTATCCGGAACTTTACCTGATTTAAGTGACTGATTGAATATATGAAACAAAGATGGTTCAATTATATCATAGACTAATTTTAATATATTAACGCTAACTTTATCCGATCCTGCACTTTTGTTACTTTTTAAGCTTAGTAATGCAGTCCGCAACTCTATATAATATCCTTAAGTGCTTCATGTAGAGCTTCATAATCACCACGTTTGTAATCTCGATAATTTCTTTCAGTGTTTTTTGAACAGGCAAAAAAACTCTAAATCGATAATCCCACAAAAATGTCTTATCAAACAAATTTAGCTCAGTAAAACCAATATGGTGATCTATTTTTACTGCATAAAAACAATCAGGATCATCAAATAAAGTTAGATCAAGAAAGTTACCATAGTAATAACCTTAATTTAATAGTAATAATAATAATGATAATAATAATGATAATAATAATGATAAAATTATATCTTAAGAAAAAGGAAGAGACTTTATGCCATCTGAGCAACCAACTCTTGGTGCTTTTCTTTTAAAGCTATACTTGTTAAAGAGTTGTCAGAAAATAAAGTCCATTGGATGATTTGGTCAGAAAACAAGATTGGAAGTTGTTAAACAATGGTAAAAAGCTAACTTAGACTTTTCATCGACTGTTAGATATACCTAGCCACAAATGTGAAAAGTCTTCGAGAGGAAGGGGAGGAAGGATGGGAAATTGACCCTGGCGCCAAGTTTGAAGCAACGCTGGACGACCAGTTGTTGTTTTTCATATACAATAGACAGATAACATTTTAATGACTGACAATGTGAAATCTACTTTTTTGTATTTCATGTTGAAACTTCAGTATTCAGAATAAAAAAGTACATAAAAAAAAATTTCAATTTTGAATTCTTTTATTATAATTTTTATAAACTATTTTTCATCATAAAAATAGGATTGTGGTTGAATTAAACAGAACTGGGTGTATTCCGTAAGCCCATGAACAATTAGCCATGCTAAATTGTGCTCATTTGCACGGAAAATGATGCGCTGCATTAATTAAAATGGTAGCTAATCAAATTTTGTTTTGAAGCTGCCGACATTGATATGACTGACAACTTCATTATGTTGTGCGTTCCATGGGTGAGCAACGCAGTTGTTGATGAAGTTGAAGCAAAAAAAATGTATGTTGACAATTTTACGAGCAAAAAAGAGAATCATAGCGTTGCATTTATTAAGAAAATAAGCCGCCTTGCCTCTACCAGGACCCAGCAAGCTATTAAGTATGCGTCGTAAGTTTATGCATCGGGTTTAAAGTAGACGGAATGCCTATTTAAAGCCAATTAGAAAAAAACATTTTTTTTCTCAAATCTTTGGTGGAAATGTTGAGATTTTAATTTGATGCGTCGGTGAAACTTACTGAAGTAAGGCTCTTAGTTTACGGTTAGGATAAGTGTTGATGTTGATTATATAAGTATTTAGTTGAATAAGTTGATTGATAAACACGGAGTTTTATTTTGTTTTATAATTAATAATTAAAGGTTAAACAAGTTGGTTAATAATTTAAAAAGAATTTTGAAAGTTTTATAGATTTTTTTTTTAGATATAGGTAGCGCGCTTGTCTTAGACGCATGAGATCGGTGATTCAAAGCTATCTCTGTATAAGTTTTGCGAGTTCGGTTAGGAATAAGGTGCTCTGTGATAAGACTGTATGAATTTCTTGGGGCACCTAAAAAAAATTTAAAAAAATTATAAAATTACAAAACATTTTAGGTGTTTCTGAAAAATGCTTTGAAAGAAATCTTATGGTGGTCAAAACCGTCCTAAAGCTACTAAAAAAGTAGCAGAGAAAGCAAAAAAGAGACAGACTTTAGAGGATATGGGATTTATAAACGTAGCACAGACTAAGAAGGAAGCCACTTCTCTAAACAATCAATTAAGCACTCCAGTAAGTTAACTGTTTTTTGTATCATATTTTTTTTCTGGAGAAATTAGAAAAAATAAGGAAATGGGAACTCTAGCTCCCATTTCCTCAAACATACAATCCTCATCTTAACCTGTATGCAATCATGGAAAGTTAACAACATGGAAAGTTAACAACATGGAAAGTTAACAACATAGAAAGTTAACAACATGGAAAGTTAACAACATGGAAAGTTAACAACACGGAAAGTTAACAACATGGAAAGTTAACAACATGGAAAGTTAACAACATGGAAAGTTAACAACATGGAAAGTTAACAACATGGAAAGTTAACAACATGGAAAGTTAACAACATAGAAAGTTAACAACATGGAAAGTTAACAACATGGAAAGTTAACAACATGGAAAGTTAACAACATGGAAAGTTAACAACATGGAAAGTTAACAACATGGAAAGTTAACAACATGGAAAGTTAACAACATGGAAAGTTAACAACATGGAAAGTTAACAACATGGAAAGTTAACAACATGGAAAGTTAACAACATGGAAAGTTAACAACATGGAAAGTTAACAACATGGAAAGTTAACAACATGGAAAGTTAACAACATGGAAAGTTAACAACATGGAAAGTTAACAACATGGAAAGTTAACAACATGGAAGGTGGCCTATAAACTTATCTTAACCTGTCAAATGAACATTAATGAGCTAAAAATAATTTTGTATTGTCCTATGGTAGTTCCGTATTTCCCTGTTCACACACAAGGAGTTAAGAGGGCAGTTAAAGAGATAAAATTAACTTTCCCTATCCTCAATAATATGTTAGCTGTTAAAAGAGTCAAAAAAATTTTACTATCGTAAAAACACTTTTAAAAACAAATTGATTTTTTAGGTAATAGCAGATACTAATATAGCCTTTGGTTTTGAGAGATGAGATTTATCCGTGTAAGAGCAAAAAATAGATCAATAATGTCTTGTTTCAATAGAATGAAGAACCTCATTTAAATTTAGCATTCACTTTTAGTACCTCTTATAGAATAAATTGTAAAGATTGAGAAATGAGTTTCATTTTTGCTTTTTAACTTTTGTAACCTTCATATTTTTTAAATAACCATTTATAAAACCAGGTACGAATATAAAAGGGTTGAGTGGGGAAGGGAAAGATTCTAAACATTTTAAAACTTTTCTATATTTATTGACATTTATAAAAAATTTTTTTTACCATCTATCAAGGATAATCTTAAACATGGTTTTGGTCCACCTCCCCATTGGAGTTAATTTTAAATTAGTTAAAATAAACTTAAAGTCTATTTTTGCAAACGTTGCCTTTATTCTGATATATTTACTTATTACTACGGGAAGTACGGGATGCCGTAATGCGCATAGCACTTTTCTTTGAATTTACACAATCTATAGAAGAACTGCAAGCCGATTTTTTTTAAACATTAAAAGAATTGTTCCAGTAATTAAAATAAAAAGAGCAAAGAGCAATTTTTAAATTTTTGATGGTGAAGAATATTCCTAAAACACTGAAAAAAATAAAACATACCGTCTAGTTGTTAGTATTTAAGGATAATAACTTAAACGCCGCATTGTTTTATTGCCCTTAATTTATTTAGAAACTTTTTTTCGTATAATTTATTTTACCAGTAATTTCATTTCCTGGGTGGTAAAGAAAATTTATAATAATATAATCTTACGAAAATTTGTTTTTGAAACGGAAAAAAAATCTGAATAGAGAATATATATATATATATATATATATATATATATATATATATATATATATATATATATATATATATATATATATATATATATATATATATATATTTATATTAAGAGGATATATAATTACATATATATTTATTCGAAATTAAATATATAAAGTATTGGACAAAACATTTGCAACCAACATCGAACAATGCTAAAAAGTGTTCCTAATTTTACATGTCTTAAAAACGTTACGAACTATACTACCACAGCAATCAGTTTAGGAGTCTGGAGTCATAGCATGCCATGACATGAACAATCAGCTGACAGGTGACAGCACACAGGCAGAATTTCGTTGACAAGTGCCATTTTGCAGCGGACAAAATGTTTCATTTTCTTAAGTCTGGTCCGTGTCAACGTCACGGAAGTTTTTTAATAATTAAAGGAAGTATTCAGAAGTTTCCAGAAGTTTCCAGAAGCATGCAGAAGCTTCCAGAAGTTTCCAGAAGAAGCATCTGGAAGCATCCAGTAGCATCCAGAAATATCCAGAAACATTCAGAAGCATCCAGACGCATCCAGAAGCTTTCAGAAGCAGAAAAAGCATCTAGAATCTTCCAGAACAGGTTCACACAGGTTCCTTTTACTATATAAGACATGTAAATCAACATGAAATTCAGTCAGTATATGGAAGTCAATCAGTCAGTATTATCAAGACAGTTTATCAAAGTGAGTTTTATCAAAGTGTTTTATTGAAGAACATCAATACAAGAAGTGAAATACAACAAGTGTTTCATTACATCAATACAGTCCACATCCAACCAAGACGTTGTGTTCCACAGAGCATTATTGTATCATCACAAGGTAAATGTAACACGGTAAGCCTTGAGAAGCATGATTATTTATTTTTATTATTTTTATGACTTCAAGTGCAAAAATGGCTCCCGACAGTCTTGGATTGGAACTAAGAAAGAAAATTATTGACGTTTACGTAAGTGGAATGTCACAAAAAAGTATTTGTGATAAATATCGCGTGAAAAAATGGACCGTATCAAGACTATGTTCCAAATATCGTTCTATGAGAAAGTTGGCAGCAGATGACAAAGGTGGAAGACCGCGTTCCACCACTTCTAGAGAGGATCCTATGATCGTCAGATCTGTCAAGAAGGATCCCTGGATATCATCAGTCGAGATACAAAAGCAACTAGAGCTGTCTGTATCGGACCGAACAATCAGACGATGTGCTGTTGAAGCCGGATTGTTTTCTCAACGCCCTGCAAAGAAACCGCTGATTTCACTAAAAAACCAGAAGAAAAGACTCCTGTTTGCTACATCTCATATTGACTGGAATGTGCAGAAATGGCGAATTGTCATGTTCAGTGATGAATCGAAGTTCAACATCATTGGGAGCGATGGCATTAGCCATGTACGTCGACCGGCCGGAAAACGCCCAGATTTACGTTACTGCCATAAGACCGTGAAGCATGGTGGAGGCAATGTAATGGTCTGGGGGTGTTTTTCTGCTAACGGTCTAGGTCCAATACATCGAAACGATGGAATAATAGACCGTTTCATATATAAAAATATCCTGAAAGATGTTATGTTACCTCATGCTGAATGGAATATGCCAATAAAATGGGTTTTTCAGCAAGACAACGATCAGAAACACACTGCAAAAGTAGTCAAGCAGTGGTTTCAAGACAACCACCTATCGGTGATGGATTGGCCGCCTCAATCTCTGGATCTCAACCCTATCGAGAACCTGTGGGAGATCGTCAACCGCAGAATTAATCTTGAAGGTGTTCGTAATAAGGATCAACTGTTTGAACAAATCCAAAAGGCCTGGCCAGCGATTCCACAAAGTTTCATTAATCACTTGATCGAATCTATGCCTCGAAGATGCAAGGCTGTGATCGACAACAAAGGATTCGCCACGAAATATTGATAGCGAATTACAGCTTGGTCAACATTTTGTCGAGTTGCACTTGTTTTGTCCAGAAGAAAATCAACTTTTTTTAATACTTTTGATTAATTTATTAAATTTCGTGTACAAATAATGAACTTTGTGATGAATAAAACTTAAAGAACTTTGTCTCTAAACAGTTACATAGTTATTTCTCTAAATTGAAAAAATGCAGCACTTTTACATAAAGAAACTAAATTAGCATTATTTGGTTGCACTTGTTTTGTCCGATACTGTATATATTTAATTTCAAATATATTCTATTTTTTTCTTTTGACCACCCAGACAATGTTTGCTTCGGAATGCCATATTTCTTTGATATAGATACAGATGATACTCCTTTGACGAATTCTTTTAGTATTATGTGTTTTTCTATTATAGTTCTATTTTTTAGCTTTCTTTTAGCAATCTCGACATTTTTATTAAATAAAGTTTAATCGAAAATTAACCGAATAAAAGAAAGTGAAAATGTTTAGTTAAATTATATTTGACGCTAAAGTATTTAACTTTTGAACGTTTTAAGTTTTAAATTTCTATTGATGTTTTTGAATTAATCATATAATACGGTTGAATCCCGTTAACTTGGACCCTGGATAATTCGGACTATTGCTAAGTAGGGCGAAATTTCAATCCCCTTGAACTTTCTCTATCAACTTATCATAAAATCATCCGCTTAAGTTGCACACTGGTTAAGTTGGACCATTGGCTAAATCATACTGCTTTTTGGGGTCCCTTCAGCAGAAAACTTCGCTAAACAAGGACTTTTATTTTGAATTACATGTAAATGCATATAATAATTAAAGGTTAATCAAGTAATATTTTCACTGATATCTTTAATTCGGTTAATTCGATTCAATACAGTTAAGCTTCAGTTCGATTCAGTTAAGCTTCGATAAAGTTCTATTTACTAATAACTATTATATTAAAAAATCTAAGAACGTTCAAAAGTTAAATACCTTTTTGTTAAATATAATTTAACAAGCTAAATATTTTTACTGATTTGGTTTTACTAACTGATTTTATTCGAACTGATTAACTTTTGATTAAATTTGTTATATTAAAAATGTCAAAGGTTGCTAAAAGAAAGCTAACAAGTAGAATTATAACATAAAAATACATAATACTATCAATTTGACAAAGGAGAATCATGGTCAAACGAATATATATATATATATATATATATATATATATATATATATATATATATATATATATATATATATATATATGTATATATATATATATATATATAATATACATATATATATATATATATATATATATATATATATATATATATATATATATATATATATATAATTCTATATGATATATATATATATGTATATATATATATATATATATATATATATATATATATAATTCTATATGATATATATATAATATATATAATATATATATATCATATAATATTTTATATATTATATTATAGAGTGCTATAAAGTTGCAAAAGTTTCAGTTAAAACAGTTACTAATGAAAACGTTATGTTAAAGCTAAGAGCAAAAAATTAATTAAGCTAAAAAAGTAACATACGTTAAAGCTAGAAAGTTAAATACGTTAAAGTTACATACGTTAAAGCTAAGAGCTAAAAATTTAACTAAGCTAAAAAATTAACTAAGCTAAAAAATTAACTAAGCTAAAAAAGTAACTAAGCTAAAAAATTAAGAATCATATATATATTATATATATAGTTCACAAGTCTTTTTTGTTTTACAAAAACAAAAAAGACTTGTGAATGAATGGTATTAGCATTCCTGTGCAGAACCCAAAGTTGTTGCATTACCAAAGTTACACTAGCATCATAAATCAGGCTACAATGTTTCTTCTTACAACATGACTATCATATAGCTCTGGCAAAGAGCTATATGATAGTCAATATAATTTGCTCTGGCAAAGAGTTCCAGTGTTTCACTATACGGTTTGTGAAAAAATACCACCAGCCAGTCCATTGCAAAGAAAGGATGAAAGAGACATCGGTTAGCGATGCCAGTTAATGACATCAATCTGATTTATTGTTTTAAAATTCTGTATCATATTACATCTGATCTTTCTCTCAGTCAGGCTGATAAATCCTAGTTTTTTAAGCCTTTCATTGTATTGTTCACGAATATATATATATATATATATATATATATATATATATATATATATATATATATATATATATATATATATATGTATATATATATATATATATATATATATATATATACATATATATATATATATATACATATATATATATATATATATATATATATATATATATATATATATATATATATATATATATATATATATATATATATATATATATATATATACATATATATATATATATATATATATATATATATATATATATATATATATATATATATATATATTTAAAAGTCAAAAAAATAATTAATCTTCTGCGAAAGAGTGAAGATGCGAGTCTCTCTAAATGAAGTACTTGACACCAAAAAATTCCTGCGTCATTCTGTGTCGATAAATCTCGAAATCTTGATAATTCGGACATTTTCAGAAAGTCCGACATAACGAGAGCTTTGCCTTATTTGAACATTCGCTAAGTCGTTGCAAAATATATATACTCCTTCAGAGTCCGAGTTAACGGGATTATACTGTAGTCATTGATGAACAGAATTGAATTGAAGCTTAACTGAATCGATGATTTCAATGAAAATATTTAGATTATATTTGACGTAAATATAATAGTAAATGCTTAGTTATATTTGAGGCATGATGTATTTTTTTGAGCGTTCAAAGTTTGGAATTTTTATTCAAGTATTAGAATATCAAACCTAAATTGGAAGAGCCGCAGTGGAGTATACATATATCAACTAAGGGTATATGTTTAGCTAGGCACTCTTTTCAAAACAAAGGTTTTTCTAGATTTAAAGCTAAAAAAAAAAATATTGCATCTCAAAATTAGATAACCCTCCCACCTGCAGCAGGCCATCACAAAATCACTAATCCGTTCTCTCTTTCTCCTCCCCCTATTGCTTAACGCAATTTGTGGACAACCACAATAACTCTAAAACTGAGAGGGAACACAAATTTAAGTAATGAAATTAGTAAATTTAAAGAAGTTACAGGTACATCAATGGTTTAAATATTATGTGAAATACAGAAGTTATAATATTAATTAGAAATCGAAAATAAAAATCGAAGTTAAATTTAAAAAATTGAATATACTGAATTAAGAGTAGGAAAACTTAGACAAGTTGATCAGGTTTTCAAGTTTTCAATAAATTGGTCATTTAAACAACAATTTCAATTTTCGGCGGATGATAGTGTGCGCAGGCTTGTTCAAGGTACCCTTGTTGATAATTTTTTTCGCACCATTTTTTATTTGAAGGATTATACTTTTGATATTTTGGCATTAATACAGGATCAAATGCAAAAATAGGAGTACTGTATGTTTGCATAACACATTCGCATGGAGACGTATCCTTCCATGATGTTGTCCAATCTACTTCCCAAGATTTTTTATATCCTAGAGAGTAAGGAAATTCAAATTGATTTCCATTATTAAACCCTTTGCACGAAATTGTTTTTGGTAGACCAGTGTTAAATGGAGTATTAAAGTATTTTGTAAACCATCTAAAAGCTTTAATTCGACGATTTTCTCCTCCACCGCCTGGAACATCAGGATCCTCGCCACTACAATCGAAGTTTATTACCAATGAAGTTGGACCAAACACGCTTCCTATATAAAAACGAAAAATTAACTATTGCTTATTCTAATTATAATTATTAATTATTTATATTTTTTTATATTTATTCATTGGAAAAATAGTAAACAAAAAAAATGGTAATAAAGCAGACAAAAACCCTACATGTAAAAAGCAACAAAGTTTTAAAAAGTAATTAAGTCTATTACGCTGCAGAGATAACTAATTAACTAAATCAAACGGAAAATTGTTAGTGCTCGGTAAAGTTAAGGCGATTTTATAATATAACAGCATCTGTATAATATATTGCTGACCACGACATATTTCCATTACATGATCAGATGATTAGGTCTCTGAATTATGACAAGACAAAAAAAAAAATTAAAATGATAGAAATTTCAAAATTTTGCCGTAACATAGTGTAAATTTATTTGTGGCGAAAAAACCCAGAACAAAGATTCTTTTTTATTCAAATCTCCTAAAAATCACGATTGTCCAGAAATGAATAATATTTTAAGTAAATACGTTTTATAGGTGAAATGAACATCATAGTATAATAGTATGATCTGTTATGATCGTTTATTGGAATTTTTTTTGTTTATAAGCTCTTTCTTGGCCGGAATTCTTAAACTTTTTGTGAAAGTTGATAGAAAAAGTTGATAGTATTTTAACAATTATATCTAACTAATTTTTTTTTCGTTGTTCTTTACAAAAGATAATAAATTAATATAAAATACAGAAATGTACTAAAAATTTACAATAACATTATTGAGAAATAGAAGAACGTGGGGACTCGTAGAAGACCGTAAGGTCTTGTCGTCGAGAACCACTAAAAAGATTATGCGTTAAAAGACAATCCAAAAAGACATTGTTTTGTCCTTGTTGATAATAGATAATTTTTTATCTTTAGTCTACTGAAACTATTCTCATCATAAGCAGATGTAAAAGGAAGAGTAGAGTATAGACAAGTTAGGAAAACATGATGTCTTCTATTTTTCTATTAAAAATGGAAGTACGTCTTTCATTTGGAGTTCAGTTGTCATTGCTGGAGATATTGATACCGACACATTTTTGAAAGTAAGGTTGGTGCGAGTAGGTTTTAAGTGGGTAGAGGATTTAAATTATATGAGGGAAATCAGACATAAAAACAAATCTAAATTGCCCCACACGGTTGAAATCTGTTAATTTTTTTTTTTTTTTTTTCTTTTTTAAAAAAATAGTCGTTTACTTTTTCCAAGGTCATTGCAGTTTTATGAACATCTGTATGAACAGATGTTGATACACCGAACTATGTTAAAAATCCATTGACTGCGTACATTATGGTTATAAGAGATTTTTCTTTAAACAAAACGACTCCGTTTTGTTTTCTGCCATATATGCAGGCAAATTTGAAAAGCAGGTACATGAAATAAACATATATGAAAACTATTATCTAAGAGCAAATAACTCATATAAACTGCCTCAAAACTTTAATAAATATGCTGAATATAGCATTGCATATCGAGGACCAAATATATGGAATAGTTATCAAAAAGAATTCAAGTGTATAGCAAAGTCATTAAGTTCATTTAAGTTTCTAATAAAAAAGGAAATTTTTAAAATTTAAGAATCATTTGTGCTTAAAGGGAACACTAAGTAATTTTAATTATTTTAGTATTTATTTTATTTGATCTTTTTTAAGATTTACTGATAAGCGCAGCAGTTTTAGGGTTTTTAATTTAGTATCTATATTCTTAAAAATGTATAAAGGGGCTCTATCAAAAGATTGCGATGACGTTTTGTCATTTTCATCTTCTTTGAGTCCCTGTCTGTTTAACTCTATATTTTATAAAGATCATTGTAAAAAAGAAAAGTTTTTATTTTTTATAGTATATACAAAAACGGTGCTTGTTGACAAGATTTTACTGTTTTCTTTGTTCTACGGACATATTTTTTTTTCTTGTAAATACAAGTTGATTATTTATTGTTAAACAGTAAAATAAATGTAAGAAAAAAAGGTATGTAAACGATGGTTTCTTGTTACCTAGTTTACTATTTCCGTTTAAAATAAACGTAGAATTTTGTAACGAGAAACTAATATTTTAGTTGACCTGTTTAGGGAGCGTGGGGTGGGGCAGTTTGCCCCATTAAAGTTCGCAGTTTATTTGAAAATAGATGAGTGTTTAATATAGTTTAAATAAAGTTTATTTAGAAAACTTTTTGCTTTATATAACATTTCTATACTATTTGATACTTTACCACTCAAATTTCTTATGTGATATCTCAGATTTTCATCAATATTAGAACCAAGGGATTTGGTAAGGAAGTTGGTAACTGTTACTTTTTTTAAAAATTATATTATAAATAAAAAGAGGTGACATGTTATCAGGTATAAAATGTTTTTTGTGATTAGGAAGGAAAAAAAAAATATTTTTATTTGTCTTAAACCAATCAGAACTTACTAGTTCATTACTTATTCAAATTATGAGATAATATTATTGTGAGATAAGTATAAGTTCGTGTCTTCTGCAAACATAATCGTCATTAACTTTGAGGCTTCATGAAGATTGTTGATTTAGATAAGAAAAACAAGAGGACCTTATATTGATTGCTGAGTAATACACAAGTTATAACAAGCAAGTGTACTCATGATACTACATCAACGTATACAATTTGCTTTCGTTTATTTAAATAGCTTTTAAGCCAATTTCAATTATTACCGCCGATACCGTAAATCTTTAGTTTATTTTAAAGAGTTTTGTGATAAATTGTATTAAAAGTTTTAACAAAATTGATAAAAACCCCAACTGTATATTGGAAACTTTCAAAAGAGTTAGTTATACCTCTAGTAAGCTGGAGAACTGCGTGTTCTGTTAAGTTTTTTTTTTTTAAATCCGTATTGATTGCTACGTATTAAGTTGTTTATAGATAAATGATTGTAAGTTCTGTTATATAAAATTCTCTCAAAGATTTTTAAAAATACGGATAAAATAGATATAAAACAATAGTTGCTAACATTTGTTAAATGTACTCCTTTAAATATCGGAACCTTTGCTATTTTTAGTTGGTTAAGAAAAATTCCTTGCCTAATAGAACAAGAAAAAATCCTTAAAAGTATATCTTTTATTACATAAAATGATTTAGTAACAATATTTACATTGATACCATCCGCACCAACAGATTTATTTGGTTTTTAGCATTGTAAAGACGCATTCAAACTTTTTAAAAGTTAGTTCAAATATATTAAATTGTGACGTATTAGAAATTATTACTTTTTTTTTTTTAAACATCTTTGCTTCCAAAAAGGCTGCAAGCAACCACTAATTAAAGCTGGAAGTTACTGGAAGTGAAAAGATGAAGCTTGTAGAGCAAGATAACGATTGACGGACGACTTAAAAGATTGCAAATTATATCAATCAGGAAAGCAAGATAAAGAAAGCGAATTCCAAAGATGTGATGTTCGAGAAAAAAACTAAAGAAATAAGAGTTTTTGGAGCACTTAGGAACATTCACAGAATAAGGAAGAGGCTTAATTGAATTACGAGTAACACAAGAATAAATTTTAGTAGATGGCATAAGAGACACTAGCTTTTTAAAGCAATGCCCATTATAGTATTTGTAGAAAAGAGAAAGAGAAGCAACGTTACGACGATGTGATAATGGTTGGAGGTTGGCTGCAAGAGCAGGTCTAACTATGTTTACAATGCCTTTTTGCACCTTGTCTAAAAGAGAAAGGGCATCATTAGAAGATCCGCCCCAGATATGGCAACAGTATTCCATACAAGGCCGGATTATAGATTTAAAGAGATAGAGAATAGAATCCGAAGTAAGAAAGTGTCGAGCTCGATAAAGAGGTGTAACCTTAGCAGATGCTAATTTTGCAACGGATTTGATATATGGTTTCCAAGAAAGATCGGAAGTAAGAGTTAATCCTAGAAGTTGAAGGGTAGATGACAAGTACATTACTTTTGAAGATCTAAATTATTGCGATAACGATTTGCTGAAACAAAAATTGGGTTTTTTATCTGAATTAAAGTTCACCAGCCACTGTGAGCCTCATGCTGTAGCAGAAATGAGATCTTTTTCAAGCTCAAATGTCCCCTTCAAGCAATCAGAGAGTGTTGGCTTCTTATCATAACAAGAATAAATGGTAGTCATCAGCGAACAATGCCACCTTAGGTGTGAGAATATCTGGAAGACCGTTAATGTAAATTAAAAAAAGTGTAGGGCTAAGAATTGAACCTTGAGGAACCCCTGAAGTTACAGAATAAGAAGAAGAGTGCTGTCCATCGAGAATAACTTTTATACAACGATTGAAAAGGAAGGATTCAATAATATTAAAGATGCTATCAGATACACTGTAAGAAGAAAGCTTATGGAGAAAACCAGCGTGCCAAACTTTATTAAAAGCTTTAGAAATATCAAGAGCGATGGCCTTAACCTCTTCACCTTTATCTAATGCTCGATAAAACCTATTGGTTGTTACTGTAAGCAAATCAGCTGTAGAACGAGAAGATCAAAAAACCCTGACATTATCTAATGGATTAAATGCTTGAGAAAATTTCTTTGGGTAAATTTTGTCCAACAGAAACAAAATACTTGTTCATTCCATGATCTCTTCTTGATCATGCAAAAGTTTATCATTTATTTTAATGGTTTTGGGCAATGTGAATGTTTTCATTTTGAAGCTATACCAGATGTACCGAATGTAATATGTACCAGAACAGATTAGAACAAGGATTTATTGTGGGTTGAAGTACTTAGTTAACGCTGAGGTTGAATGGAATTGATCTAAAGAAAATGGTTTTGTTTTGGTTCGCTGTTAATAAAAAAAATTTTAATTGTAAAAAAAGAGAAAAGTTTCTTAAGATATTAAAAAAACCTGAAGCAAAAAAAGGTGATAATATATAGTATAAAAAGTTTATAGTATAAAAAGTTTATAGTATAAAATATGTAGTATAATATATAGTATAAAAAGTTATAATATATAATATAAAAGTTATAATTATAGTATAAAGCTCTTGTTTGGACATATTACGCTGACAAAGTTATGCTAATTCCAAATAAATGAATTAGAATAAAATTGTCTTAACTACACCAGTAGTTAAAATAAACTAATTGGAATTTTTATTTTTTTGTTTCTGTTTTCGCTCTCGTTGAATTTCAGAAAAATAAATAATTTGTTTCTTTTTTTTGTGGAGTTTTGTAAAAATGATTATACTCAGAAGGTCAACAAATTCTGAATCCTCAGATAAGTAAAGTTGTAGATATATTCAAAAATAAGCTTAGAATCTTAAACGATTATAACCAAAAAAGCTCATGAGTATTAATTATCTATTAGGAAAGAAGAGCGTTTGAACATTAGGCACACAATTAAAAAGTATAAAATAAAGGTTAAAACCCATTCTCCGTTTCTGGAAGTACCGCGTTTAACCACGTTCGACCTCTGGAAATTCGAAACCTTAACTTGTAAAATGTTGTAATTTTTGTTTGTTTGTTTCATTTATACTATATTTATTTTTGATTTATAGAGAATAAATAAACAAAATAAAAAATTGTGTTGCGAAAGTTTGAAATTAAATGTTCCTCTGAATATCATGGAATATCTTGGAGTATCTTGGAATAAGAAAGAATTGAATGAAAACTGAAATTTCTAGAATGAGACGTGTATTGAGAAAACTTATTCAAAAAATTGCTGCTTTTTGATGATTCAACTATGGTAAATCTTCAAGATCATCAGAGAGACGATAAGTTTAAACTTTTTATTTTTCATAAAAGATGTTTTCTACCAGTAATAAAAATGTGTTGGCAAACTTGATGTAAAGATAACGGTATTAATATAACAAATTATGGTCATATAGAGTCAGGGCCGCCGAGACCTTTCATGACGCCCGGGGCAAGGCATTAATTAGGCACCCCTATAAACTTACATATTTTTAAATTAAAAACATGTACAATTATACGAGTTAATGACTGTTTTTTTATTTGTAATACTGTTAATTAACATATTTTCAAGAACTGCATCTGGATTAATAAAAATTATGCAATACATTCACTAATTAGGATTAATAAAGAGATTTTATGAAACTAATATTGAAAACACTTCTTGCTTTTTTACTCGCTAAATTTGAACTAAAAAGATTGGAAAATAGGCTATAGACCCTTTGAAAATATTTGGTTGAGAAAACCTAAAGTATATCTTATAAATATTTACTACATATATTTGGCATGCTTATTTAAACAGCATGTTTATTTTAACGTTGTTTGACCAAAATTTTTTAATTTATATTGCAACAAAGTTTTAATGTATAATCCTCTCGTTTCACAAAAAATAGCTGTAAATTGTTAAAGGGGTTCTATAAAAAGATTGCGTTGACACCTGTTACCTGTATCTTCTTTGAGCCCCTGTCTGTTTTTTATTTATTCATTGTGTAAAGTAAAAGTTTAATTGTAATTTTATTATTTATTTTTTTATGAACAGCGAAATATGCATTTTACTAAAGTAAAAATTTCCACAAGTGAAAATGAAGATTCCTCAAACTATTAAGATGCGAAATATCTTCCATAAATTTGTCTTCTATTTCACAAGCTTTAATTTCAACCGGTTCTTGATCTTTCAACCAGAAGAATGAGAACCTTAAAGAAACAGTTTTCACAGTCTTAATTTTAAATGTAAATGATAAACAGTTGTGTATTGCAGAATAAAGTCACTGCGAGTGTAGTTAAGTTCCTGCTTCTACACGTTCGTTGTTAGATTTCAGTAATCCACGTCAAGCTCAACTCGTGTTGGAATTAGATTGCTTCCGTTACCATCATTGTCAACCATAGTATTGTTAATTAGTTTTTGTGATAACCAACATATATTACTTTGCACTTCTCGACGTTGAAATTCACAAGGCAGTTGTGAGACTAATTTACAGCTCTGTCAATGTCTGCTTGCAGTTTTTCATTATGGTTATAAATGCAGTCTGGTAAGTCATTGGTGATGATCACAAATAACTGATTCTTGAGGGACACCACTCGTCACTCTTTTCCACTCGGATGTTTATTCTCCCATTATTACACGTTATTGTCCATTAGCTAGCCAACTAGAGATCCAGTTAAACAGATGGCTTCAAGTGTCATAGGCACGAGTCTTATGATAAAAGTCATTGTGCTAAAGCTTTGGCAAAGTCATTTATTTTTAATTATTATTAAGTATTATGTCATTTATGCGTCCTCGGTAAACTGCTTCCTTTAAAATGTTACGGGGTTCAATCATGTTTGTAAGCGATCTTTGTAATGAACAAATCCATGTTGAGACTTTGACATTAGATTGCGAACAGTGTTTCATAATCCAATCTATGATATTTCTTTTCGTCACCTTGCGCAATATTTGTGAGCGACGCCAGTTTGTAGATATAAATTTTGACTTTGTTTTCTTTTTATATGAAGGCGTGGTATTTGATTTGCGTTAAGATTTTAACACTACTTAGGGAGTTGTTAAACAAAGAAAATATAAGCAAATAAAGTTAATTAATTTAGTTTTTTTTTAACTTTGCTATTTAAAATCGCTAATAAATTTTCTTTCAGAATAAGCATTTATGAGATTTATGGATAAAATGTTTTATTTTGGATAAGTCTTAGTGTCTTCTTCAATAATGTCAATATAGAAAAAAAAATTTTTTTTGGTACCTACCAACCAAAGTTAGGAGATAAATTATCTATACCATAAATCCCCTCAATTTAAGGTCTATTTGTGGTCATTATTTTCGAACGCTAAAAGATTATTCTATAAAATTTAAAAGTTATCAATGAATATATATTTAGTAGAGAATAGTATAAAAAATATTTTATTAACTTGTTGCTCTCAAGTTTTAGGACGGGGATGTGAAAATTTTATATTTTATTCGTATCCAGGCTCCAATCATTTCAACTTTTTTTTAATGCAGACTTTATTGACAAATTATAAACATATAAATGCTTGTAGTTTGCTCCATGCCTAGAGGTTGCCATAGTTATTTAGTTATTTCAATCACCAAAAAATGCTGCATCCGTTCTTGTGATAGATTGTTTTTACACTTAATAGAGGCTTGGCATGGATAAATCGATCCTTGAAATTAATAAGGGGTGCAATATGTTTCAGTGAGTAATATAGTTTAAGTAAAGTGTGCTTATTTAGAAAATTTATTGCTTTGTATAAAATTCCTATGCTTTTATATATTTTACTACTCAAATGACATTACATTATCAATAAATAGAGTTGACATGTTATGTGGTACAAGACATGTCAACTCTATTATTTATTTTTTTTATATAAGGATGGAAAAATGTTTTGTTTTATTAATATTAAGAGACCATATATTTTTCTTAAAAATAATCAGAAACTTTAACTAGTTTATTGTTCATATTCTCAAATAGTAATATAACACTATTGCGAGATAAAGATAAGTTTTTTTTTATATGCAAACATAATCGTCATTAGATTTGAGGCTTTATGAGGTTTATGTAAATAAAAAAGAGAAGAAGCCTAATATTGATCTCTAAGGAACTCCACAAGTTATATCAAGCAAGTTTATTGGTGATACTACATCAACATATAAGAATTAAAAAACGTATACAAATTTAAACTTAATAACAGATGATACTAGAGTATCATTTTATGTATGATTATGTTATTAAGTTTAAATTTGTATACATTTTTAATTTGTATATGTTGATGTAGTATCGCCAATAAACTTGCTTGATATAACTTGTGAAGCTTCTTTGAGATCAATCTTAGAAACAATGAATAGTTTAACACAATATAAACCATACAAATAAATGTAATACCTAATTTATATCTATTTAAATAATATATATACATAATTCTTTTTCACCAACATATCTAAACACTGCAAGTAACAACAGTACAGTGTGATCTTGAAAACTAAGAAAGTGCTCATTATGAAAAAGAATTAGAAAAAATTAAACCACACTTTATAACTCAAGCCGATCTTTACAACCTTGTAAGTGGCTTTCAACTATCCAAACAAAAGGCAGAGATTTTAAGGTTCCACCTTCAGCAATAGAAGATTATGGCTGCCTAGAACCAAAATGAGTCATTTCACAACTAGACATGCAACACTGTCCACATTTTATTCTAAGTAAGACAATATATGTTCCTGACTCTAATTTAAATAAAGAAGTTGATTAAATAAGAAAATTAAAAAAGTTTGTATCCAGTTATATTGAACGATTTAATTTCTCATGCTTAAAACATTATTTTCAGGTTTATTTACTCAAATTATTGCAATTAAATTAATTTATGTTTATATTTACCCAAGTGAAAAATTGTCATTAGTTTTTTTTTTAAATAAACTTTGTTTAAAAACCAATCCGGAAATGATCTTAAAATCATACATTTTTTCATTTCCTAAATTATAGATATATTTAATTTTAATTTAAGGTATACTTTATTCTTTAGAGACTTTATAAATTTTGGTAAATTAGAGTTCTTAAATTAATATTAAAAAAATAGGCTTAAAAAACAATAGATTTTTTAAAAAACGCTATTTTATTTAACAATTGTCATGGCGCAAAATTTTAAATCAAACCGATCTTAACACGCAATATTTTAAAATAGAAGCAGTTAGTGCTCTACGAAAATTCTGTAAAGAAACTTTTGTCTTACAGAAACAAATGTATTGACAAAAAGATTGTGTACTGACTGAAAATACTATTTTTAATTCGCATCCAAATATAAACTATTAAATAGGAAAAATAAATTACCAAAATAATCATTATCTGGTGAGACCCAATCACCAATTATAATGTCATGCATAGCAGGTTTTGGTGGTTGTGGCGTCATGTAAAACCATAGTGATGCCATAATACTTAAAGGAGGATCAATTTTTGTCATTAACAAATTAGGATTTTCAAGAAGATTGATTGGTGCACCATTGTGCATAATACCTTGGTCTAGAAGCCATTTAGAAAACATTCCATAGTTATAATTGTAGGATATTTGGATTGCACCACGACCGAAGTAACATTTCTAAATAAAAATTAAAATCTCTAATTAAAACTGTCCATCTACAATAATTATAACAAATGATTATAGATGTAACATCTATAATAATTATAATAAAAATGTTTGTAATAATTATAAAATTTTTTAAAAATACAAAGTAAAGTTCAGTTTTAACTAAAAAGTAAAATGTATAAAATATTAATATATAAATTTTTATTACATTTTCAAATAGTCTTTTTTAACTAAATTATTACCTATTTAAATCAAACTAAATTAAATTTATTTTGTGGAGGTATACAACATTTTAGGTTTTTATAATATTATTTAGTTTTTTGTTTTCTGATGTAATACTAAGTTAAGCTTGGTTTATAACTGATATAATAGAATACCTACTTTATATATAATTATAGAAATTGGAATAAAATATATAAAAATATTTTAACATTTAGGAGGGGATGACCATTCTTAGGTTCTTACTCAGATAGATCTTTTAGCGAGAAAAATTACCTTATGCATTAAAAAATAAACCATTTTGTCGATAAAATAAGCTTCAAAACGGCATTTAAATATTTTCAAACAGTTTCAATTAAAGTCAAATATGCAAGAACAAAAAAATAATAAAGAAAGAAAATTTGAAATGCTCCATAAATTATATTTGTAAAAAATAATTTTTATATTTGACATAGTAAGTATAGCTTTTTAGCTCACATATCTCTTCCAGTTCCGATAATTTTGTGTGCGCGCATATTTAATAGCGCGTCATGGCCCAGTGAAAAATAAAACCGCGTCCCACATGGGTTACGCGTGGGTTCCGTGTGGGATTGATGGAATTTACTTGGGACGGTTTTCCCATGTGGTATCCGTATGGAAATTTGTCACCTTACAATGTGTTACATGTAACATGTTGGTTGTGGTTACATGGTTACATGTGGGAACCATATGGTATTTACACACATGAGAAATCCCACGTAGGTTTCCTGTGGGATTTGCATGGGAATTAATTTGAAAGCTAGAAACTAAAAAAAAAAAAATTTTTCAAAAACTAAAAAAAAATTTTTTAAATCGACATTGCATTGCGTTACGTTTATATTGTGTGAAAATATTTTATATTAGTATAGAGAATGGCAAGCAAGTATGTAAGTACCACGAATAATGTTTATCTTTCTTTGTAGAAATAAGATTAAGATTTGTGCAAATAGACTTATTATTAGGATAATATAATAGTTATCTGAATATAGATCTTGAGTAAATTATTTGCAAACAACTGATGCAAGTTGAAATGTTGTCAAAAACCAATCTTGCATGCATGGGACACTGCAGTGTCCCACAAAGAAATGCAGATTTAAAAGTCGAAGAATTTCCAATTTTCTTTATTAAAATAAGAAAAAAATAGGTTGGAGATGGGTTTCTGTAACTTTTTTTATGCTCCAAAACTTTTAACTTTAGATATAATAAGGTCCTTAAGACTTAAGGGACTTACGAACTACATTGAGGAACAAAAACAGGATATTTACAGAAACTTTTCAATTTTTAATCTGGAGTACCACAGTGTTATTGAGAATAAAGCCTCAGGGTCCAGTTTTCAAAGTAATATGATCTAAAGTAATGTTTGAATAAAATAATATGCTTTAAAATGCATATAGTTATACATATAACTCCTGATAGTTAACTATAAGTATAACTAGTTATACATATAATTTGTTATAAAAACTTATTTTTTAAGGTTATGCTTGAACAAATTAGTACCAATTAATTCAAATTCAAGATTTAGTTAAAGTTCAAGTTAAAATTCTTATTTATTCATTGTTTTTGTTAATTTTATATTTATTTGTTCAAATTTATCAGTTAGTACTATTTTTTACTACAGTAAAAATGTTTATCATTGTTGAACGTGATTTTATTAGTAACTTAATTTTATTTTCAACATATTTTGACAACACCCTTTATATTTTAAATGATGACAGCTTTACTTTTCTATTGATGTTAAATTTATTACGTTTCAATAACTCAGATTGAATCTTAACTGAATTTTTGTAAGCTTTGTAGGGGTTTGTTGTATATCAAATGGTGTTGTAAATAAAGTAAAAATAATATATATATATATATATATATATATATATATATATATATATATATATAATATATATATATATTTATATATATATAACATTAAAACAATAAAATTGATACAAAATTTCACTTTAAAACGAATACCATTAACATTGTGATGATAATAGCATTAGGAAACTAGTATTTATGTATTATTATTATACTATAAATAAATAGTTTTTTAATTCATTTTATAAAATAGAAACTGACAACTGATAATTAATGGAAATAAATACAAATTATAAAAATTATGTAAACTTCATTTATTGTTTCTAAATACTATATTAATGTTAGTCTGCAAAGTTAAAATCAATTTAGAGCATTGTTATTAGTTCTTTTGTGATTCGCACTTCCACTTCTGTCTCTCAAATTTATAAAATAGGTGGCCAAAGCTTGCTTAATAGGTAGGTTCTCAGCATAACAATGCTTTTTTCTTACACTTTCTAAAGAGAAATATGGCAAATTGATTACTTATTTTACCTAAATCATAGGGTCATCTATGCATAATGATGTCAGATGATGACCCGGTTTATTGAACACCTTCACCCTTTATCAAACTCAGTCAATTTTTTTGCCATCTCCCATTGAAAATGGTGTCAGTTTTTGTTATCATATTATGATGGTATATCTGAATTGTTAATATAATATAAAAAATGCACATACCATCAATTTTTTTCTGGTTCAATTATACATTTATTCTTAACAGTACTAAAAGTAAAAAAAACAAACATAAATTGTTTATTCAGATAAGCAAACTAATTTCTGAATTTAAATTGTTTTTCCTATGATACACTACAGTTTTAAGCAATAAAAGCAAGAAGTTTTTAGACCACATTGTTGGTGTAAATACCTCTAAAACCTGCTCATAGCTAGCATAAATTGTTTTTCTTTTTTTTTAAATAAAATATTTTACTTTTTTTTTTTAATTCCATTTTTTAATTGACATTATTTTGGTCTCACACTGCCCCTCTATCTACTGGCATTATTTATGGATGATCCCATAGCCTAAATACTATATATATATATATATATATATATATATGTGTGTGTGTATATATATATATATATATATATATATATATATATATATATATATATATATATATATATATATATATATATATATTATTTTTACTTTATTTACAACACCATTTGATATACAACAAACCCCTACAAAGCTTACAAAAATTCAGTTTATATTCAATCTGAGTTATTGAAACGTAGTAAATTTAACATCAATAGAAAAGTAAAGCTGTCATCATTTAAAATGTTAAGGGTGTTGTCAAAATATGTTGAAAGTAAAATTAAGTTACTAATAAAATCACGTTCAACAATGATAAATATTCTTACTGTAGTAAGAATTAGTACTAGTTAACAAATTTGAACAAATAAATATAAAATAGTGAAAAAACAATGAACAAATAAAAACTTGAACCTGAACTAAATCTTGAATTTGAATTAGTTGGTACTAATTTGTTCAAGCATAACCTTAAAAAATAAGTTTATATAATAAATTTTATGTATAACTAGTTATACTTATAGTTAACTATCAGGAGTTATATGTATAACTGCATGCATTTTAAAGCATTTTTTTAAATTTATATATTACTTTAGATCGTATTACTTTGAATACTGGACCCAGAGACTTTTTTCCAGGGATGTGGAGTCCCAAAAAGGATTCCAGATTTGAAAGTCACAAAAAGATTACTTTATCCTAGTTTTTAAAATCCAGGAGCTCTAAAAATATAAATAAGTCTATGGGCTACTATTAGGAAAAAAAATTAGGACTTTTAGGTTAGAGGAACAATTGTTTTTTGAGCCCGGAGTCCTTAGGCATAATGGCGGCAAGGACTCCAGGACTCCGGGCTTAAAAACAATAAGTTTCAAGTCATTGAATCTCATGAATTTTTTTATTATAGTAGATAATAAGTCAACAAACATGTTTAGAGCTTCTGGACACTACAGACTTGGAAAAAGTAAAGATATAAAGCCGGAGTCCTTTTGGGACTCCGCACCCCTGCTTTTTTCCCAATTACACTGTGGTACTCCAGATTAAAAATTAAAAAGTTTATGTAAATATCCTATTTTTGTTTCTTAATGTACTTCGTAAGTCCCTTAAGTTTTATGAACCTTATTATATATAAAGTTAAAAGTTTTGGAGCCTAAAAAAGTTACAGAAACCTTCCTATCTCCCCCCTATTTTAATATTTTTTTTTTAATAAAGAAAATTTGACTTTCAAACCAGCATTTCTTTGTGGGACACTGCAGTGTCCCATGCATGCATGCTTGGTTTTTGACAACATTTGAACTTGCATCAGTCAATTGTTTGCAGATAATATACTCAAGAACTATATTCAAATATCATATGAACATGTTAGAGAATGTTCATATGATATTTGAACATCACAAATTTAATAATATTGTTGTGATATGTTATATAAATAATACCATAATAGATTATGATATGAAAATAAGATAGGATATGAAGGTAATGATCAAAGAATAAATTTACTTATAGAAATTTAGATGTTTGTTTATTAGTTTCAGAATATTATATTATGTGTCACCGCGACCTTCTATAATAACAGACCTTGACATCGCGCAACAAAGTTGTTAAACTGAAGGCCAATTCCTAATACTGTGTTTACATTTTCATCTTTTAACATTAGATGAAAGTTTGTGTTCACGCTTTTTTAATAAATCTTTAAAATTTGATTGGTTTATAAATTAGATAGCGCAACTTCAAGACGGTAACGTTGTAAGGTTCAAGGGGTTAACATTGTAAGGTAATAATATTGTCTAACTAACGATAAGTTTTTTTAATAATTAAAATGCCTTTAAAATGCTGTGTAACTTTTGCAAGTCGAACTATTTCAACTACAACAAAAATATCAATTTATACAACTACAACTACATTACCAATTGCAACTACAACAAAAATATCAATACTCAACTACAACAAAAATATCAATTTATAAATTCCCGAAGAATCTAGAAGAGAGAAAAAGATGTAGTGAAGCTATCCCAAGAACTGGTTTTATTGTTACAGACTATACAGCAGTATGTCAACTGCATTGGCCAAATGAAGCACCTTTTGAAAGCAAATATGGGAAGCAACGACCTTTAAACCCACCATCTGTTTTTAAAAGTATTCCGCCTAGTTGTTTAGCCACACCAGCAAGTAAAGTTAGAAAAACTGTAACTTCAAGCAGTTTTCGAAGCATTTTACCTGATGAGTTAAATGATTTTCTAAAAGAGGATGAACTTATATTTGACGATATTCAAGCTTTGTTAAGTGATAATAATGATGTTATTGTTTTCCAGCTTAATAAAAAAAGTTTACACATACAATCAAAAATGTACAAACTTGGTGTTCCATTATTTATTTTAGTAATTTTCAATGATTATTCATTTGTAGCTAACCATAATGGCACAACTTGTAATATTTCATCTTTAGCTGTAAACAAATTAAAGTTAATAAAAATAAAATCAGCTTTATTTGAAGCAGTTAGATTTTTAAAAAATAAAGAAAGTTCACTTCAGTCAAATATTCTATTCGAACACCTTAATGCTATGAGAAAAGTTAATGTTGGTGAAGTTTTATATACTTCAGATATTATATGTAGAGCATATGACTATTTTGCTATGCGACGAAGTTTATATGATTGTTTGTGTATTGACTACAAGTTACCAAGTATAAGGATTTTAACACGATTGAGTTCAAAAATAAGCTCAATGGAGGACCTAAGTTTCATAAGTAGTATTTTTATGAATTTAAATCCATTGAAAAGAACTTCCATACTACTAATTGATTAGGTCTATGTCAAAGCTTCATTACTTTACCAAAGAGGTGCTTTGTTTGGTCAAGTAGTAAACTTCCCTGAAAAGTTAGCTAAAACAATTTTATCATTTATGATTAAATGTCTTTTTGGAGGTCCAGAATTTATATGTAGAGCTCAACCTGTTTCAAGTTTTTCCTCTGAATTTCAGTTTGCTCAATGTCAACAAATTGTTGATACGATAAATAATATTGAAAGTAGTAAGACACTGGTAATAATTACTGATGGTAACGATGTAAATCAAAGATTTTTTGGAATGTTTAAAACAGTTAAATAGTAAACCATGGTTATCAACATCAGGTATATATTTATTGTATGATTATGTGCATCTCTTAAAATCTATATGAAACAATTGGTTGACAAAAAAGACTGGCGAACTTCACTTTTTGAACAATAAAGAACTGGCTTTGGCTAAGTGGAGTGATTTAGAAACTTTATATAAAACTGAGTGCAATAGCCTTTTTAAACTCTCTAAACTTACAGCTAAATCAGTTTATCCAAAACCAATAGAGAGACAATCTGTAAAGTTTTATTTGTCTGTTTTTTGCGAAGAAACATTAAGAATGCATCCAGAGATTGAAAATAAAGCATTTGAAGGTACTGCTGTATTTATTGAAAAAATAATTTTTTTTCGAATGTTGTTAATGTCAAAGCACCTGGTGCTGGCATTCAGTTTAGAAATGAATTATGCGGATAAATCCACTCAGTTGGTGATCAACAGTTACAACTGCTACGAGATATTGCTGAACTGTCAAATTTTATGAAACCTACAGGTAAGCGTGTAAAACAGCTTACGCTAGATACTAGCAATGCAATAGCCCATTCATGTTATGGCTTTATTGATCTCGTAGAAACTTTGTTGAGTAATGGAGCAAAGTATGTCTTATTAGGTTGGTTTTCAACAGATCCACTTGAAAAAGCTTTTTCTAAGCTTCAATAGGGATCTGGAGGTACTTACTTTATAAACGCTAAATCTGTAATTAAAAAAAATAATATTCAACATACTAAATTGATATTACAACTTGACATTCCTGTTGATGGTATCGATGGTCATACTTGTGACATATGTTTTAGAGATATTTCTACTGATGAAAAAGAACTTCTGGATAATATACATGATCTTGAAAGCTCAGTTAATAAATCTACATTAGTGGCTATAGTTTACATAGCTGGCTATGTGCAAAAAAGCGAAATGAAAATTTATGATAATTCTACCAATTATTATTATAAATATGGAAGTTATCTGTATAGCCTGAACAGAGGCGGACTTGAAATTCCTTCTGATACTCTTTTCTAATGGTCAATATTTTGCTTTTTTTTTTCAAGGTGCTACTGACCCTTTATGCAGAACATTTTGTGTTACTCAGTTTCAGTTCATTGCTGCTAAATAAATTTAAAATCACAAAAAAACAATGCAGAGTATATTCTAATATTCTGCTAAAGAATTACTCACTAATTACCACTCCCAAAATACTAAAGCTATCATAATTTATGTGAAAATTAGTTTTGTAATTTATTATGCTATTTACTTGTAATGTTTTTTTATTTTCTCATTAGCCTATATGTCTCTCAATATGTTTGTAAATATTTGTAAATATTTACCCTGTTGAGATATATTGATAAAACTTTTTTTCGCTTGAATCAACTTATGTTGGTGTTTTTTATTATTGGTGATTTTTATTGTTACCATTTTTAGCAAAAAAAAATTAAAAATACAGTTATCTTTCTAATATATAGATATATACTTTGATATGGTTCTGCTTGTTATTGATACTATTTAATATTACATAAACATTCTTAATGAAATTTAAAATACGAAAAATATGATTATCTTTTAACAATTTTTTGGTTTTCTTTTTATATTTCCGTCTTTACTAGAGATTATTATTAGAAAACATAGACTGCCATTACACCCTACCTAATATAAAAATATATCAATATAAGTAAAAGTGAAAGTTTAATCGGCCTTCAGTTTTTACGGCATTTTGCGCGATGTCAAGGCCTGTTATTATAGAAGGCCGTGTGTGTGACGAAAAAGTAAAGATACTTTTGCATCCAGTGGCTATTGCAGCCAACGTCTACATCAAAAAGTAGGCTTTTACATTTTTGTTTTTGTTTTTTTGTTTAACTACTTATCCTAATTGATCACTTTTTTTCAGGATTCTCCTGATGGGTTCAAGGTCATTACGCATAATATGTGTTCAATTACCCATAATACGTTAGTCATTGTAAGTAATAAATTAGGAAATAATTATTTGTGAAATATTGTAGTCATTAATGACTTCAACCTGGCTAATAATTAAAATTGCTCGACTAATAAGGTTCCTTATTAAAATTGCTCTCTCTCTCTCTCTCTCTCTCCCTTCCTCTCTCTCTCTCTCTCTCTCCTCTCTCTACTCTCTCCTCTCTCTCTCTATACTCTCTCTCTCTCTCTCCTATCTCTCTCTCTCCTCTCTCTCTCTCTCTCTCCTCTCTCTCCTCTCTCTCCTCTCTCTCTCTCTCCTCTCTCTCTCTCTCTCTCTCTCTCTCTCTCTCTCTCTCTCTCTCTCTCTCTCTCTCTCTCTCTCTCTCTCTCTCTCTCTCTCTCTCTCTCTCTCTCTCTCTCTCTCTCTCTCTCTCTCTCTCTCTCTCTCTCTCTCTCTATATATATATATATATATATATATATATATAGATATATATATATATATATATATATATATATAAATATAAAATATATATTTATATTTATGTATATTTGTATTTATATTTTTTTTTTAGAAAATGTTTGAAGAAAGTTAGAAGATACTAAAAACCTTGGTATTATGCAAGCCGAAGCGATTTAATTAATTCAATCGACTAAAAACGGCGTGTTAATCGCAAAAGAAAAAATAATATTTTTAATATTCATTTTGGATGTATTGATTAATAGCATTTATTTTAAAATAAATTCATTTTGCGACACGTTTTTTAATTTTATAAAATTTCGTCATAATAGTTTAAGGTAAATCCCACATAGGTTATAGGTGGAAAACATCACATGTAAAAGATCAAAAAAGCTACACATTTTGAATACCAAATGGGATAAAGTAGCAAATACCAGATTAAGTTAAGCCTCTCTGAAAGCTTTGATGATTAATTTTAAATAACTATTTAAGTAATTTTTAAATTAAAAGAATTTTAAAAATTATCATAGAAGCATTCGGACTTTCATTTGTCTAGTATTGACTACTTTTATACCATTTGGATTAAAATATGTGGCATTTAAGATCTATAACATGTAGTATTTTCCACCTATATTCCATGTAGGATTTACCACATAAAACCCATGTGGGATTTACCATATGAAACCCACATGGGACAAAATAATAATCCCCACATGGGTTACATATGGAAAAAATCCACGCTAATCCCATGTGCGCTTTTTCACTGGAGGTTTCTTAAGCGCAGAATTGCATGAATAAAACTATACACAGATATATTATGAAAACATTCTTGAAAGAAACAGTTGTTTACATGAGATTTTTTTCTTTTTTTCAAAATAAAGATATAGATTTTGCTTTATATAAGTTTATTTTAACCAATTTAAGTCTTAAATTCAGTTACGGATCCAGGATTTATGGTGTTTAAGCAAACTTCTAGACGTGGAGAAAACTCCAAACATTTTTATGTTTATACTTACGTCAAATAATGATGGATTGCAAAGAATTGCGATGATTAGAGGCTGGGAACAAAAAAGCTCTTGGACTTCATTGATTCAATAATAATCTCTCTCCTAAAAAACCTTAAAATTGAAATAAATAGAAACGAAAAATATTATCTAAGAGCAAATATAAGTAACACATATAAACTGCATCTAAACTTTAATAAATATACTGAATATAACATTGCATATATTCTGATAAATATTCCGTATATTTGGAATATTTATTTTCTGATAAATATTCCAAATATATGGAATATTTATCAGAAAGGGTTTAAATGTATGGCAAAGTCATTAAGTTTATTTAAGTTTCAAATCAAAAAAGAAATTCTTAAAATTTGAGATTCATTTGTGCTTGAGTAACTTTTAAGTTATTTGATTCTATTTTTTCAGGGTTTTTTTTTTTATCTTTATTTGATTTACTGATCAACGCAGCATTTTATGCTCATTAGGGTTATTAATATAATATATATATATATATATATATATATATATATATATATATATATATATATATATATATATATATATATATATATATATATATATATATATATATATATATTCTATTGAAAGTATATAGGGTTCAATGAAAAGATTGCGATGACATATTGTCATCTTCATCTTCTTTGAGCCCCTGTTTATTTAACTCTTTATCTCATAAAGATCATTATAAATAGAAAAGGTTATATTTTGTATTGTATATACAAAAACGGTGCTTGTTGACAATTTTACTGTCTCCTACGTTCTACGGACACATTTTTTTTTTCTTGTATATATGTATGTGGATTATTTTTTTAAACAGCAAAATAAATAAAAAATAAAATAAATAAAAAATAGGCAGTATAACTAATGACTTAATACGGTTAAAATAAAATTATATAAAGCTAAATCAATGTCTTTGTTATTAAAAAGAAAAAAAAATCTCAAGTAAACAACTGTTTCTTTCAAGGTTACCATCTAAATTTATATGCTTATTTACTTGTTTTTATGCGATTGTGCGCTTAAAGAACCATGACGTACTATTAATTATGCACGCGCGCGTGAAATTATCGGAACTGTGAAAACTGTGTTGATGTTAAATTTTATGTTACGTTTTGTTTACTTTTGTATGTTATTTTATTTTACACAATTTTAATGGAAAACACCAGATTTAAAAATTTCAAAATTAAAAATTGATTTTTTTAAACATTTTATATCGTCTTTTTGTTTTGTTATTACACAAATGCTTATGCGTAACAACATTTTAATTTAAACAGATTTGTAATGTATAACATAAAGATCTAAAAGAATCCCGCGATCAGTTCTGTAGACATTTTTATCAGTTTTGAATTTGTTGAGGGCAAATGTGTAATAAATAACCATTGCGATTAGTTTTATGTCCAAGACGACAAAAGAAAGTTGAAGAAGAGCTCATATCAAGTGAACTCCAATCAAGTATTTGTTGGCGTACATTAGTTAGGTGACCTAATTAACAGAACTTATTGCACCTTCTAACATCGTGTGCATTCCTGTCCGCTTTCTGTATGCTATCTTTCTAATACGAATTCTTCTATCTTTCACTCTAGTATATCTTCGTTCTTTCCAAACTCACCTTACTCTCGGTCCGTAGAGCGGGTTATGACGCTCCATTAGGAGCTGAACTACTTTTTGCGAGCCTATATGATGTGGCCTCTATATGCCAATTAGCCGCAATACCAGTTTTATGTCCAAGAATAAATTAATTTATAATATTTATAAAATATATAATAATTATATATAATATAATTATAAAAATAGAAAATTTATAATATTTAAGCGATAGTTTAACAGTAAAATTTAAAACCTCTTATAAGATATCTTAACAGTGAGATATCTTAACAGATATCTTAACAGATTTTACTGTTAAGATAATTTATAACGTTAAGAAAAGAAAAAAAAAAAAGGAAATTTTAAAATGAAAAAAAACAAACTATTTCTTAAATGAAATAATTGTGTATGAATAAAAAAAATTAACAGTAAGTTTTATAACTTTTTATAACTTTAAATTTTTTAACTTTTTTGCAATGCCTATTCATTGCTATGTTTTTTTCATTACTTATTTGATTACTTGTTTGATTACTTATTTGATTACTTGATTGATTACTTGATTGATTACTTGATTGATTACTTATTTGATTACTTAATTGATTACTTGTTTGATTACTTATTTGATTACTTAATTGATTACTTATTTGATTACTTGATTGATTACTTATTTGATTACTTGTTTGATTACTTATTTAGTGGGTCTACTTATTGTGCGTTTACGTTTTTCAAAAAAACGGTTTTTGTTTTAAAGTTCAAATCAAATGTAAACAAGTATTTCTTATTTTAAGTTTTTGTTGAATTTTTTGTATTTTCTTTGTATTCGCTGTAATTGTTGTTATTGTCGTTGTAGTTGCTATTATTGATGCTGTTTTGTTAAAGTTAGTTTATTAATTGGTTTTCTTCTTATTTTAACTTTTTTGTTTGGTTAGTTTATTATTGGTATGGTCTTGTTTTTATTTTTTGTTTTTATTTTTGTTTTTTTAATACCGTTACCTTTTGATAATTAATTTACATTTTTTTTCTTTTACCTATATTTTTATTTTTATGATTATTCTTATCATTCCTCTTTTTCTTATTCAAATTATCACTACTATAATTTTTTTTATTATTATTATTGTTGATATTGTTGTTGTTGTTGTTGTTGTTGTTGTTTTTGTTGTTGTTGTTGTTGTTGTTGTTGTTGTTGTTGTTGTTGTAGCTGTTGTTGTTGATATTGTTTTTCTTGTTGCATGTTTTTAATAAATAAAGTTGCTTCATGTGACTTTGTAAGTTACTTCGTTTTATTAATTTGTAACTTAAGCGTTTTAACTTTATTTAACTTATTTAACTTTACATATAGGGTAGAGCGGGGCAGGTTTGCCATACGGACTGGTTGGCCAGGAAATCTAGGTGAAGGTTGTTAGTAATGCAACCCTCTTTCTAAAGATCTTTATATAATGGATCATAGTTAGAAGTATGTGGCTATTTCAATGATTTTTGATACATCAAAGTAAACAACAGTTTATTTGAACAGTTTAGTAAAGAATAGTTTATTTGACGTTAATATGCTTACTAGTGTTTGACAGTAATGCATTATCTAAGTTCTAAAATTTAATAATAAAATTAAATAAACAAGAATTTTACGTTTTTAAATATTTAGAGAGTTTCATACTAAGGTCCAACACACTTCTCACACGATTCTTTTTAGGTTAAAATTTAAGTATGAATTGTTTTTTGTTTTGTTTTTTAATTAAAAAATGAAAAATAAAACAATGAATAAATTTTGATAGGCTAATGTAACCCGCTATCGGGCTAACTTACATCGATAGTGGGGTACATTAGCCCATCAAATATAACCTAATAAAATTAATTTAAAATGTATTAAAAACAATTATGAACTAATAATAACGTTATTTATCTATGTTCTGCATTATATATTATAAACTTTATATAAAAACAAGTATTAAGAAAAGCAAATTATTATTATTGTTGTTATTTTAGTTCTAATTTTATAAATGTTTTTGTTATTTTCATAACATAACGCAGTGGCTTTCAAAAATCACTCAAATGTTTTTTCACGGCTATTTAATTAACTCTAATTAATTAGTTAGTTTAATTTTTTTAATAAATTAATAGGGGAGAGTGGGGAAAAGTGGGACGCGGGAGAAGTGGAACAGCCTGAAATTTCTAATTAGGAGTGGTGCCTAAATACTTTTATTTACTGTAAACAATTACATTTCTTCCTCTCAATTTGGCAGAAATTACTTTCCATGCGTGCGCTAGAAGCCCTAATTTTGAAAAGTACCTTATAAAAGTGTTTAAATTAGGGTGAAGTGGAACAGAAAAAAAGAAATATATATGACTCGCTTTTACCGTCGCAATTTAATTATTTCGATTGGTGAAAGCTTTTGAACATTTTTATGTCGATTAGGTGATTTTATCAGTTTCTATTTAATAACTTGTGTTAAAATGTTTTTTTAAATCTTTTACTTAGTTATAGTTGCCTGGAAACCTACGGGGATTAAATTGGTGCCTGAAAAGAAGGTTTATTCGTAAAAATTTGTTAGGTTCGGTTTGTAGATCAAATAAAAAAAATATTGCAATTATCCAAAAAAAAATTTACGTGTCCCACTTCTCCCCACTCTCCTATTTAATCTATTTTTTATAATAATTAATAAAAAAATTATTTTTATTAAAAAAATTTTTATCACTTGATTACTTTTTTAAATGATAAATAGTTTTTGGACTTTTAAATATTAATTAATTAATTAGCTTTCAAATGATTCTATTGTTTTAACACTTTTTAATTTTTTTTGAAAACTTACTCACTTCTAACAAGACTGAAAGCAACCATTATTAAGTTTGGATTTACTAGACAATCAGGAATAGTGTTAACAACCAAAGAAACGGTTGACAGAAGACTTAAAAAGTTATATAAGTCTGGAAAACATGAAGATGAGAGAAAGTTATATTAAAATACACGTGAAAAAACTAGATAAATAAAAGTTTTTTTGACATGAAAGGACAGATTTAGTAAAAAGATGCAACTTTTTTGAATGGCGAGTCAAGCGATGAGTTTTGGTTGATGGAACTAGAGATATTAGCTCGTTTGAGCAGCAACGATTATAGTATTTGTAGAAAAAAGAAAAATGTGCAATACGACAATGAGAAAATGGCTCAAGCTTGGCAGATAGAGCAACTCCGACTACGCATACGTTGCATTCTCAGACCTTGTCTAAAAAATGCAACGTATTTCTAGACAAGGTCTAACAACGTATTTTTAGACATCGATTCTTCTCTTTTCAAGACCCTATCTTGAGAAAGAGAACCATCATTAGAAAAACCAAAATATGACAACAGTATTCCATAGAGAAGCAAATAAGAGATTTGTATAGAATGGAATCAGGAGCAAGATAATAGCACGAGCATGATAAAGAGAAGCTACTTTTTTTATCAGCAGATTAAAGTTAAACAGAATCAGCAGATTTAATTAATTTTTATAAAATGGTTAGAAAACCATGTTAATTTTTGTTTTTTAAAGGAAAAACGTATCAATAATTAAAATAATTTTGAAGTACAATATTCAAAAATTGTTAAATATAAACTTATATAACAATGGAGAAATTAACTGTGCTTATAATCATCAAAATCTTTCTCGCAAAAAAAATGGCGCAAATAAAAAAATTTTAGAACTTAAGCAAAAAGTACATTTTTATTATTTAGTTATGCATCTCTTTGCAAGAATAACTGCTTGCAGATGACGAGGCATCGATTTCACCAGAGATTTCGTTTCTTCTGTAGTCATTTTCTCCCATGCATTGACTATGGTTACTTTTAGATTACTTTGTCTTCTGTAAACTTGATCTTTAATTTCTGATTTAAAATGTGGCACAAATGCTTAACATAATTAATGTCAGGTAGGGTATATCAAAAAACAACAATTTTTAAAAATTACCTTGTCTGAGTTCTAAATATTCTTTATAATGAAATAACACTAGACTTAAGAATTTTTTGTGTTAAAAAATATTTTTAGAGGTGCCAAAAAACCCTTGAACATTAAAGAGTTCCTAACATATATGAAAAAAAAAGTTCTTCAATCGAATGTCAACCTGGTAAGTCGGTAGATAACCTGGTAGGTAACCTACTCGAAAGAAGCAAAATTATATAAAAATTTCGCTTCTTTCGAGCACAAAAAAAAAGAATAATTGATTTGTATAAAACCTTATTAAAAAAAATTTTCATTAATATGTTTTTTCTAAATCATATATGATTTTTTAAACTTTTACATAGTTTTGCTTATTTAGAGTACCAGGTTGACATATATATTAGGGACCCTTTAAACGTTCAATTTTTTTATTTTTTTTTTGTTAATTCACCTCCCCAAGGCCAAGAAGGCCACTACAGACAAGGAGGCTACTTAATTGTGGTTATAACCCTCTCTCAACTCTATAACTCCGAAACACGAAACTTGACGAACAAGCCCGCTGGGTGGAGAACGAGTTGAGCGCGGTACTACCAGGGACGTAGTGGGGATCAAACTCGGAACCTCTTGCTTATGAAGCGAGCGCTCTACCACTACACCACTACCGCATTTGTCTTGGGATACCTCTTAAAATATCTTTTATTCAAAAAATTTAAATCTAGTGTAATTTTATTATAAAGAACACTTTTAAAACTCAGACAAAGCAATTTTTATAAATTATTGTTTTTTGATACACTCTCGTCAGGGGACTTGGCAGGCCATTTTACTATATTAATATCATTATTTCAAGAATACTACTACGTTGAAATGGCACTATGTTTAAAGTTATTGTCCTTTTGAAACACACACCCTTTTGAATCACATATTTACAAGCAGAAAACTTTGGAACTTTGATTTAAAATGTTTATATACAAATTGTCTTTCATAGTTGATTCAAAAAATATCAATTTACTCGCGCCTCGCTAAGCCGTTGATCCCCACACCATGACATTTCCACCATCGTGTTTTACTGTTCCTCTCATGCAACTTAATTTGTATGCTTCACTTTGCTTCCACCAGACCTTTTGCTGACTATTGGATGAGGTTAAATTTAGACTCATTACTCCAAATTACTTTTTTCGTTGATCTAGTGTGTTACATAAATGTTTTTTGTGCGAGAGGCTGAATAAGTGCGAATTTCATAAGTACGAACTGACATAAGTGCGAACTTGAAAAAACTGGCATAAGTGTGAGCTGACATAAGTACAAATTGGCATAAGTACGCCAAACAAATTTGCAAACATTGGCATAAGTGCAAACTGCCATAAGTGCAAAGCAGTTACAAAAACTGGCATAAGGGCGAATTGGCATAAGTGAGAATTGGTATAAGTACGCCAAATTAAATTGCAAGTATTTTTAAAATTTTACCAAAGTTTTTGTTTTTGTATTTTTGTGGTTGTCAACCTTATAACAAAACCTAAAAAATAGTCTTAGATACAGTGGAGAAAATAAAATTAGCCTCACCATGTACTGATCCAATATTTTGTTAATCGCTAAGCAAATTTGTGCAGTTCATCTTTTGTATCCACGTTTATATAATTATTGTTACAAGCAACAACTTTTTAGATTATAATATAGCATAATTAAGTTGCGGTACATTTGATAAAACCATAAATGTATAATACTTAATATTTACGGTAGCAAATAGACTTAGCCTCATTAATAATTATTTTCAGTTTACTAGTATATTTTGATCTGGTGATACGCATTTGTGACTTAGTTTTTTATTATTATTTGTAAGTTAAACAAAGAATGTGAAATCATGGCTCATAAAGTTTTTAACATTTGGTTTTTAATACCTCAATTTGAAATGGGACGTGGTAAGCGTTTAACGAATGAAGTATTAACAGTAATTAAAGCATGTAAAGATACAGACTTATTTAATCGGGAAACTACAAAGGAAATTAAAAGATCTACAAAAGGGGTTAATATTTACTTCAAAATTAGCGTTAATTACGGAGCTTATAAGGAAAGTGGTGGCAAACATAAAATTGATAATCGTACTAAACAAGTTATTGTACGTCGTGCTGCTGCTCAGCACATGACTGTATCTCAAATTCGTGTTGATTTACAATTACCTGCAACTGTGAGACAAATCTTACATGAAGATCCAAACAAAGTTCGGAAAAGCGTAAACAAAAACCAAAACTTATTTTCGTTATAATGAAGTTAGATTACAATTTGGAAAAGAACACATGTCTTTGCAGGAAGATTGGCATCAAGTTCTCTTTAGTGATGAAAAAAAATTCAATCTTGATGGTCCTGATGGCTATCAATATTACTGACACGATCTTCGAAAAGAAAAAGAAATTCGAATGAGTCGTAACTTTTGTGGTGAAGCTGTTATGGTTTGGGGGGCTTTTTCCTTTGCTGGAAAACAACCACTGGCATGGATTTCGACAAAAATGAATTCACCGGACTACATTAACTTATTAGAAATTAATTTGCTTGAACATGGTAAAGAATCAATGGGTGAAAGTTTTACTTTCTAACAAGAAAATGCTGCTATCCATAACTCAAAGCTTACAAAAGTTTGGTTTAGAGAGAAAAGTATTCACATAATAGAATGGCCCGCATGCAGTCTAGGTCTTGACCCATGTGAAAATCTATAGGGAATACTTTTTAGAAAGGTTTATGAAAATAATAAGCAATATGAATCCGCATTGGAGCTGAAAACTCGTATCAGAGAAGCTTGGAATGAAATATCTATAGAAACTATACAAAATCTTGTGACTAGTATGTCAAGTCGTATATTTGAAGTCATTAAAAATTCAGGAAGCAATACTAAATATTAAATGAGCGTAAAACAAAATATTTTCTGTATTTTCTTGTATATAACGTAAATGAGACTAATTCTATTTTCTCCACAAATTGAATACTTTTAATTTTTTTGTAATTAATTAAACATACCAATTTATAAACTTTTTAATTGAAGTAGAAGATAATAAGAAATAGGGTAGATTTAATAATTGTTTTATTGCCATTTTTGTTAAATTAGAACGAAAAATAAAGGTGAGGCTAATTCTATTTTCTCCGCTGTATAAACCATTGAATAGAAATTTTTAAACTTCTCATAAAAAATCATAAAAACAAAATATGAACATATATATATATATATATATATATATATATATATATATATATATATATATATATATATATATATATATATATAAATATATATATATATATATATATATATATATATATATATATATATATATATATATATATATATATATATATATATATATATATATATATAGCTTTAATCTTCGATAACAAAACTGTGTGAAGTTTTGTTACCGAGAACCCTTTTTACTAATTTTATGAAAAAATCATATATACATATATATACATATATATATACATATATATATATATATATATATATATATATATATATATATATATATATATATATATATATATATATATTTCAAATTTTCAAATTTTTCGTTTTTGATTCAAAGCTTGTTATATTTTCATAAAAGTAAGGGTTCGTCCATAAAGTACGTACGCTTTTTTTTGTCCACCCTCCCCAGCATTTGCAATACGCTTTTTTGAGTACCCTCCACCTACCACTTTTAACCTATGTATCTAACATTTTATGATATTTTTTTTAGTTCAAGGTATCCTTTCCTTTATATTTGACCCACTGCCCTCCCATCTCATTTACGCTATATTCAAACCCCCTCTTCCCCTCCGAGCGTACGTACTTTATGGATGATCCCTAAAGAAGCATAACAAATGATAACGCTTATTTGTATTTGGGCACATAAATGTTAATGTATGTAAATATATATATTTATATATATATATATGTAAATATATATATATATATATATATATATATATATATATATATATATATATATATATATATATATATATATATATATATATATATATATGATTTTTTCATAAAATTAGTAAAAAGGGTTCTCGGTAACAAAACTTCACACAGTTTTGTTATCGAAGACTAAAGCTGGCTAAAGCATTTTTTTGTTTTTCACAATACAAACTTTGTATGGGAGACCGGGGCTAGTTGTCAGTAAAGGTAAGTTTTCAAATTGCGTTTATCTTTAGAGCCTACCTTCAGGAAGTACCAAAAGTTGCATGGAACTTTACTACTTGACTATTTCATCTTTCACACCAATTTTTACGGTATTTTTTAAGCTAGAAAAAAAGTGAGTTACTGTTTGGCTTAACGAACTATTATTTGCTACTGTTCTTTCTTCAAAGCTACTGTTAGCTACTGTTTTGGCTTAAAGTACGAACTGTTATTTGCTATTAAAATTATATTAAATTTTTGGGTTATCTAAATTATTGCAATAATAAATAGTAAAAAAAAATAGTAAATAATGAATAGTAAAAAAAATTAGGTTTTTCAACTAATAATACAAAAATTAGATAACTTAAGTTATCAAATTTTTTTTTATTAAGAATGCAAGTTGAAAGAGTTACTGAATTTATACTCTTTAAGACTATGTTTTAATATTTATATAAAAAAAATGTGATGTTAGGGCTACAGAGCTCAAATAGTAAAAACGGAGGCAGCTAGCTCCGCTCTTCCCTACTTCAAATATAGCTTAAAAGTATTTTGATTTATCTTATTTTATTAAAAGTACCTTTGCATGCATTTGTTGTAAAAATATTATATATTGTTAAAACTTGTAAGTATTGTGTAGTTGTAAAAAATATTTGGGAAAAAATAAATAAATAAACCTTGGTCCATTCAGATTCCGTTTCATTGTTACATGGGTAAAACCAATGACTATCGGTATTAATGTCACAGTATTCTCCTGATTTTGCGCAAAATTCTCCATCATTAGGATCAAGTCCATTATTTTTTACCAAACTTGAAATAGGTCCTCCTTCAAACCAGTTATATAAACCACCTCTATAAAAACAGTTGTCTGCATCCTGCCGAGGTAACCTTTGATAAAGATAAATATCATTTTCTCCTGTTTCTTCAATTACATGTGCAAAAAATGCAGATACGTCTCTTTTATAAGTTTCATCGCGAGTATAATTTGTAGGTAATTTATTTCCAAGAGGATCGTGTTCAACGTATTCATTTCCAAACGTCGGAAAGTATCTTGTTGCAATTAAGAATGCTTTATAATTGTATGGACGACATTTTGAAACACCCCATCCAAGATTTGATTTAGGAAACAAGTCGTTAAAAACCGCTTCCGTAAACCATGATTCCAAAGGAGTTGGAGGCCTATTTTGTGGATCAAAAGGTTCAGAACAATTGGTAGGAGGTTCTTTTCCCGGCTTAAACGGAGGTGGACATTCAATGGCTTCGTAAATTACCACCATAAAAAAACCTATTAAATTAAAGATAGATTTAAAAAAAAAAAAAAAAACGTAGACTTAAACTATCAAGAAGAAAGCTCAATGAACTAATAACTTTGATGAAGTATTATTGTTGTATGATCAGACTAACTTTCTGATCAAATTTTCAAATATTCTCAACAATTTTAATGGTTCAGTTTACAAAAAATTTAATTAAAAAATGCCCATAAAAACCAGGGCTAAAGAAACAAGGAGGTGGAGGGGGCAGGCGGCAGGTGCCTCCCCTCCCCCATCTCTCCCCACCACCACTTTTTTTCTAAAGGACTTTTTATTATTTTAGAAAACTCTAGATATAGAGGACTTTTTTGTAAATTGACAATTGTGCCCCTCCACTTCTAAACCCTTATCGTCGGCCATGAAAACATACATTTAATCACAGAATAATTACGCCGTTAACAAAACTCTGACTACATAGCAATCCTATGTATATATCTTTGGTCCTTGGTAGAAAGGGCTTAAGTCAATTTTTCACAGAAAAAATTTTCATATTCATAGTATTTTTAAATATTCATAGTATCAAGAAATTTAATGGTTACATGTATTAGGAATGTAATATACACAATATTAAAAAAATCCTTAAATATGTAAGGATATAGTGAACTTACACGTAGGAATTTTCAAACATCGATACTGCTGTCACAAAAAGCTGGTCAAATTGACTTATGCCCTTTCTGTGGCGTTATTAACCCATTCCAGACTGGCGATATTGGCCAGAAATGTTTTATGTAAAACGGTTTTTTTTTTGTTTACATTGTGAACATTGCTTACTTTCAAAAATCAATTAATATATTGGGTACATGAATAAACAAAAATAACAATAAAACATTGATTGTTTTGAGCAAGTATAAACATTGATTGTTTTGAGCAAGTATATATATATATATATATATATATATATATATATATATATATATATATATATATATATATATATATATATATATATATACATATATATGTATATATATATATATATATATATATATATATATATATATATATATATATATATATATATATATATATATATATATATATATACTTGCTCAAAACAATCAATGTTTATACTTGCTCAAAACAATCAATGTTTTATTGTTATTTTTGTTTATTCATGTACCCAATATATTAATTGATTTTTGAAAGTAAGCAATGTTCACAATGTAAACAAAAAAAAAACCGTTTTACATAAAACATTTCTGGCCAATATCGCCAGTCTGGAATGGGTTAATAACGCCACATGTTTATTTTGCTTTCCGATATTAAGATTTTGTGCATATGTAATGTAATTGCACTCAAAGCTTGTAATTTAATGCTTTTGCTCTCAAATTTACTTTAAACTACTATAATTTAATGTTGAAGTTTAAAAAAATGAATACCTTTTCCTTTTAAATGTACTTTTGTTATTGTTATCTTTTAACAACCTCATTATTTTATTGTTTTAAACTTAAAGATGTTTATAAATGCTTTCGATGTCACTTGACAAATGCAATGTTGATTTTTCCATTAATTTAAAAAATTTTGTTAAAACAAGAATACAACTCAGAAAATATGCATATGAAATGTGTACCCAAAAAAAATCTGCCACATCGTTTCAAGAATGAAATTGCTGGTACTTATTTAAATAGTTTTTAATTTTTATTTTATATTCGAATTTAAAAAAATTATTCAAAATCAGTTTTGTCCATTTAAATGAAATAATAAAGTTAAAATAACTGTAATAATGAAATAAATAATTTCAGACAAAGATTGGCTTGCAGGATTTCTCAGGCGCTATCCTGATGTTGCTTCTAGGAAATGTGTAAGTTTAAGTTATGGTAGGCTAATGTGATTCAATGCTGAAACTGATCAAAACTTTTACAATCTTGTTGATAAAGTCTACGAAAAACTAAATTTGGCATCACCACACCAAGAAAAAATTCGAAACATGAGTACGGGGATAATTTTGTACTTTTTTGCGTTATTTTAACCTGCACTGATTACCAGGAAGTTCGTGACTACAATGTCTTCCAGTGCATTGTAGTCACGAACTTTAATCTCTGGACAAAAGCGTTTTCAAAACATTAAAAACTTAATAGTAATAGATAATTTCCGAAGAAACTTTCCTGGACGATCACTGTCAAAACTGCAATTTTCACTATTATTTACTGAAGCATAGTTGCGTACCACTACCCCAGCAAATGTCATATCAGGATTCAGATGAACAGGAGTCTATCTTTTCAACCCTAATATTATCCCCCAAGTAGCTTTTGCACTCAGTATAATTTCTAATCGCATAAACGTTAAAAATCCTACTGTTGACAAGTTTAGTGCTTTGGAACCTGGTTCTTCAGACCCTGCATCTAGTATTCGTTCAATATTCCATCACTTGAAATAGTTAGAAAAGTAAAACCTAGAAGATCATTAAATGTGCAAGTTGTTGTTGTTGTTGTTGCTGTTGTTGTTGTTATTGTTGTTGTTGTTGTTGTTTTTGTTGCTGTTGTTGTTATTGTTGTTGCTGTTGCTGTTGTTGTTGTTGCTGTTGTTGTCGACCGAAATTTAGTTGCGGATAAAATTACTGAAACGATCGGGCCAAGTCAAACAAAAATGGCCATGAAACATAATTTTAAAATAACTAGAAAATCATCGAAAAAGAGAAGTAAGAATGAAGAAGATACGCTTTGTGGTGATTGCGGACTCTTTTACAACGACAAAAAAAAAAAAAGATCATTGGAATACGTTGGAAGCAAAACTTGGTTGTGCAAAGTAGGGTGTACATCAAGTAGCGAAAGTGACCAAGTGATTAGATTTGTAATAAAAAGTTAAACAAATAATATGATTTTATGAATAACGATTCATTTTTTATTCGTTTCTTTAACGTAATCTGCTTTATGAATAACGAAATATAAAAAAAGTGTTGGTGGCGATATTGGACGCATGTGAGGCTTATATCACCATTCTTACCGTTTTAAGAAAAATATTTCTATAAAATCATTGCAATTGTTATGACTGGCTGGCACTTTGCAGTTTAAAAAAAAATATTTGTTGTTTTCTTTTGTTTTAACAAACTTGTCTTTAAAATATTTCTTCCTTAATGTCTGAAAATCCATATTGCACGATAATTGCACGATAAATGCACGATATTTATCTAGATCAATAGTATAATACTGATATTTAGGTTTTTTTTATTGTAGGACAATATTGATCATGCAAGATGTCATTAGTAACTAATGAATAATACCATAAATTTAAAAAGCATTGAACAATTCTTTTTTCAAAATTAATTTTATTAAATTTTTAAAATTTCTTTAAATTTAAAGCTTTTTATAAGTGTTAGGGATATTATATAGAAAAAACAAAACAAAAAACGAATCTTACCAAAATATAAAAAAATTATTAGGTTCATTCTTCCTCGTAAAAACTTTAAATTTGGCTGTGATGGAATTATTTTTTATTATTTATTGAACCAGTATCGAAACTAAAACTTCTCATTTCTGTGTTTAAATAAAACTAAGTATAAATATTAAGCTGCACAAAAGCTTTATAGTAACAACAATAAAACAATAACAGTAACAACAATAATAACAATAAAACAATAACAGTAACAAGAGACCCCGCTGATTAGCTAATAACAAGTTTATAATGTTAATTGAAAGTGTCTTACCTTTGAAACAGTTAATAACTTCCTTTAATTTTTTATTCATATCTATATATTTAAATTTTATTATATATAATCATATATCTGTATATAAAAAATTATCTATATCTGTATATAAAAAATTATCTATATCTGTATATAAAAAATTATCTGTATATAAAAAATTTATAAATTATTAGATTAAAATAAAAATAAGTTAGTATTATCATCAAATGTAATTGAATTTTGCAAATAAATACAAAACATTGAAAAATCAGTTAAAAGGATTACGAACAGGGTAAAACAAATGATGTTTGTGTATTCCACAGAATCGTGTATTCCTCAGAAAACCAATAACATTTTAGTGTTTTGATTGTTTGCATTTTAGTTAATTAGGTTAATTTTTAACCCAACATAAAATTTTGGTTGTTACATAGCGGTGCTTCATTTTTCTAAAAGTATCAAGTAATCTACTATCTCAAACACTCTTGACAAATTATTTGCATCTGCTGTCTGAACCCGTAATACCGTTCATCATTAACTATAGTCTCAAAAAGTTTATTTATAATCTAAGGAGGTTTCTAAAACAATAAATTATTACCCAAGCACTTGTTGTAAGTACAATATTTAAATCCTTTTATTAATGAACTTGATTTTGCAAGTTTTCTTAAAAATAACACAATCATTATTAAAAAACATTACATTAATTATAAAGCAGTGTTAAAAAGAGTAAACTTGTGTTGTATCTATTACACTAATTAAAGAAAATGTTATAATAGCAGTGCAAACAAACTTTTTTTAGTTTGTAACAAATGGTCAGGGACGGATCCAGGATTTTTTGGTGTTAGAGCTAACTTCCAGACATGAAGCAGACTCCAAACATTTGTATGTTTATACGTATGTCAAATAATGATGCTTCGTAAAAAAATGCCATGATTGGAGGCTGATAACAAAAAAGCTGATAACATAATTTTTGAATGCTGAGAGATATATTATGAAACTTAAAATTTATGGATGAATATAAGTCTTCTTGAGAATAATATAAAATATACTATTCTCAACTAGACTTAATGTTATAAAATATACTATTGTCAACTAGACTTAATTCATTAGCATAAAAATATAAAATATTTGATTTCATTATTTCAAATATTAACTTATTATGCTAGAGTAGTTTACAAGAAGATTTCAAACGAATTCTTCGAAATTTTTTTGATTTTTTTGATTTTTCTAAGATTTCGAAGATTCCCGAAATTTTCGAAAATAAAATTGACTATGAGGAGTTAATTTATTTCGTACTAAAAAATAAGGGATTACTAAAGGAATACCAAAAAGAAAGGGAGAAAAAATAATTTTATTAAAACTTGTAGAACCTTTCGCTAGTAATACTTTCGAAATTTAAATTTTCGTAAAGAAGCTTTTTTGCTACTTAAGCGAGTAGCGCTTTTGAATGATTCACTTGCAAAACCACCAATTTTGTATAACTACGTTTTGCAGTCTATAAATAAAAATAAAAAATTTGCCGAATGGCTAAAATTGTAAAAATAAAACATCTTTATAATACCAAAATGTTTGAAATCATTATCGTTAGGTTACTTATAATAATAATAATAAATAATAAAAACTTGTTTTGAAACGAAGACATTTGAAACTACAGTTTACGGAATATTGACTTATGTAAGAAAACTTAAGATACACGACATAACAAATACATTTAATTATGTGTTATAAACTAAATATGTTTACTTAACTAAATAACTAAACACTAGACGTAAGTTATTGATATTCTTAAGTGTCAGATGCGTAAACAAATGAACAAATGTAGGTTTTCATTAAATATTTTGCTAAAATTTTATTCAATGAACAAGAATTAGATAATAAAAATAACATGAACAACACTAACGTTTCCATTTTAGGGAAATGAGGGCGGGGGGGGGGGGAGAGAAAATTTAAAACAGCTTAAAATACTATGAGATCGTGTAGAAGCGTAAAGTATAACTTATAAATTTCTAATATGTCAACATTGCAAAACAAAGCAAACGGAGGAAAATATTCTTAAAAGTCTAGCCACTACTCAGTGAGCCAGAGTTTAGCAAAAAGGTCAAAACGAAAAGTCGTATATTTACTTTTTCAGTCATTTGCAATCAACATGAATACATAAATGGCAAAGAATGTTTGTTTTATAATACACTTGATAAATTTTTAAAAACCTTTAAAAGGCTCGACTTTAAATACAAAATTTACAAAACACTTTTATGTGTTTTGCAAATTTGTAAATTGTTTTGTAAAAGTATTTTGTAACTTTGTAAATTGTTTGGTAAATTGTTGTAATTAATAAAATGATTACAACAGTCCTTGAATTAAATTAAATCATGCCTTTAGGTTTAAATTTCAGAATTCGAATTAATGTATTTATGGCAAAGTTCAAGAATGTAGTTGAGGTTATGAGATACTTGGAGCGCGAAAATATCGAAAAACCAGAACCGAGAACATCAACGACAACGTATAACTGTTTTCTTGAGGCTTGATCAATTGAAGACCAAGATCGAAACGAACGATCACGAAAATACAATGAAAACACACAAAACCGAATAAGCGATTTCTTGATCGAAAATTAAAGGCAACAGTAACCCAGCTTTCTGCCAAACAAATTTTACCCAGAAGACTGTTCATAATATTTTACATTCACAAATTTTTCTTATCCCAAAACACGAGAAATTATATGAAAGAAACTTTAATCGTAGAGCCTAAACTGCCAAAGACGTATCGCCGCTTTTCGAGGACAATACTTAGGAAAACTTGACTTTTTTAATTCTGATGATTGCCACTTTTTGCGCATCATATGAGTTCATAAGCAGAACTGTCACACTGTTAAATTTGGAGTCAAGAAAAACCAATTACCGTGGAAGAATACGATCAACACAGTCCAAAAGTTAACGTTTGGTGCGCTATGTCTTCAAACTGGGTTGCAATAATAAATGTAATCAACTCAATTATTTGTGATACTTACCCTAACGCTTATCTGAAATTCAAAAAAAGGTGATTATGATTAAAGAACGAAACGGAGCACGTTAGAACCGTCCTTAGAAAATGTGAGGCCTGGAGAAGAACATTTTTACGAGTTCTTCTTGAACAATGATTACCAGGGAGTTAAATGGGTAAAGAATACGACTCAATGGAGCGTTGGGTGTAGGGGTTCTCCTCGGAAATTTGATATGAAAAAGTTTAACCTCTGGCTGTCAGAAAAGGGGTTGCGTGAGTGCAAAACTCCATTTCAGGTTGGTTTAATTTCGAGTTATTATTATTTTTTTAGGTTTATAAAAAAGACTGAGTGCATTATAAAACAACCTAGAATAATAACAATTAGGTTTATTCTTGAAGTTTTTATAGGCATAATAATGTAAAATAAATAATAACTGTAGTCTGAATGGAAATAGATAAATTAGAATAACAACTAAATTTTTCTTTGTTGGGTTTTTTGAATGAATAATCAATTATAAATAATATAATGTATTATTATAAAATATTAATGCTATTTGCACATATTATTACTGTACTTATAATGTTTTTGGCTATCAGTCAGGAGAGTGCTCATAGGTAGGTAGACGTTATGAAATAAGTGTTCACATCTGTGAAATAATAGAGAATAATTCTACAATAGAACACTTGTTAAATTTGAGTTATATATCAATTAATAAAAACAGGTAGTTTTTGTTAACCAATAAAAAAAATAGTAAAGTATTATTAATACAGTAAATGCAATTGTCCATGGTTAAATAATTTTTAAAACTGCGTTAAAAGGATTATAAACTCAAACTCAACTAATATGAAATATACTTTTCTTGTTATTATTCCAGCGAAGTTATCAATAATGTCATCAAAATTGTATTTGGCTGTTGTATCAAATTTGATTGATAGTATTACCAGGGATGATAGCCTTTCTTAAACCAGGAAGATCTTATATATGTCTTGATAAGTTTCAAGCAGAAAAAACTCCTTTCTGCGCTTGCCACAGTAACAGGTATATTCAGTAAAATGCGCAATAAATGCGTTGTGAAATGGGTTTTGACTACTGTTAATAAATCTCAAAACTCCCGTAGCTTTTTCTACCTCAGCCGGTTCGCGAAGAATTTGAAAAGTTCAGAAAAAAAATTAATTATTTTCTTCTTAAAAACTTTAAAACTAGAAAAATATTAAAATAATTTTTTTAAATCAGCATTTTTTTATGGATTATCAGACCTAATAATAATATGACCCCAAAAGATATTGCGCAAATATTAACTCAAAAAGTGTAATCCATAAAGTGTTGCAGTAACAAAATTTTAATGAAATTAATGAAATTTAGGTGAACATTACAAAAATTAAATTTGATCGTCTGGAAAAAAATTTGATTGTCTACTTTTGAATATTTTTCATTTCAGTCAATCAGAGTTGATCGGTAACCTTTAAATAACTATTTCCAGTGCTGTTTACCTGAAAGTCTTCTATTGATTTAAATGTATTGTTTACATTTACATTGACCACAATAAAATCATCTTCAACTTGATCAAGACAGGTCTTAACACTTTTGAAATAATTTGTCTTCTTTTACAGATTTTAGTTCTTTGACATTATGCAAAAATTCAAACATAGTATTGTAATTGGTGCTTTGTTTAACCTTTTTTTCTAAGATTGTACAGCAGTATCTGCAATAACAAAAAATATTAAACTTTAAAAGTTTTTTTCAGCGATTCTGCTTTAGGATAATCTTCTCCCTTGGACTCAAACATTCTTCTTTTCATTCTCTGCCTAACTTTGTTTGAAATTCAGCTTTACTTCCAGAGTTTCACATGTCCTCTGCCAAGATGCACCCAATCACTATAACTTTTGCAAGATAATTGAGACCCAGTATTGTTACCAAATAACTTACAGCAGAAGCAAAGCGCCTTGTCACTAGTTTTACAGTATACAAGTCATAGCCTATGCACCTCCTTTCCGTTGCTCGTGACTCTTTTGTAACACTTGTTTGTAAAATGTCTTTTTTCTAAGTTTTTAGGAAATCTAAAATAAGTTACTGGAAAAGGGCCTTTTTGGATGATTTTATCAAATTTAGCAGTTGAAAACGAAACAAGCCGGCTACCTGGATTGTTAATGTAAAAAACGATCCATTCATCTTCAGTACAAACTATTAGGTTTTGAGAATCAGGTTCTGAAGGATTGTTAAAATCAAACACTAACCCTCCAGGAGAAAACAAAAGGTTTTGAGGATCAGATGCTGAACGAATATCGGAATGCAAAAAATTAGTTCTTTATCATTACTTGTACTTGAAATAGATCTCAAGTTTTTCAGTTTTCTTACCCACGATACTCAAGCCCCCAACAGCAGCTCTTCCTTACCTTAATCTTGAAGTCCAGATTTTTTTATGTTTAAAAATTTGTTTTGCACCAGAATTGCTATAAAAAAGTGAACGTTAAGGGATCGTCCATAAATTACGTACGCTCGGAGGGGAAGAAGGGGTCTGCAAATAGCGTGTATGAGAGGAGGGCAGTGGGTCAATTATAAAAGAAAGGAGACACTAAATTAAAAAGATATCATAAAATGTTGGATAAATAGATTAAAAGTGTAGGTACTTTTAGGGAGGGTACTCAAAAAAGCATATTGCAAAATGCGGGAGGGGGGAGGGGGGTTGGTTGGACGAATAAAAAGCGTACGTACTTTATGGACGACCCCTAAGATAAATAATAGCTTTTCCATAACAATAAGAAAAAAATAGGTTTTCTAGATTAGTGTTTCTTCTATTGACTATGCTAAAATATAATCAACAGAACAACGTTACTACCATAGACGGCACTTGGAGTAATAAATTAAATAGTTAACCACATAAAACAAAATTAATTACGCGTTAATGTAAAAATGGATTGTTGCTACGCAAAATTAACTACCATAACAACCAAGTTAAAACAAATAAAATCTGAACGGGGATTTAAGGGGACCAGCAATCAATGGAAACTCGATTGAAGCATCATATAGTTCAAATAAATATAAGACAGAACACGGCAAATTGTGGTAATTATTAGTTAATGTGCGGCAAAAAAAATATTTCTTAAAGATTTTTTTTTTTTAATCCGTTATTTTCAAATTATAACTGAGATAACATGATATGACAAATTTTATTTCAAACAATTGTTTTCCTTATCTCTAAATACTCCAAAATAACATGTACTAATTTTTTGTTTTAAAAAGTTACTAATTTATATATATATATTTTTATTTATTTTAATTTCAATATTCAAATGCTCAGAGTCCTGGTAACTAAGGGATTTAATAAAAATAAATTCCCAATAAATTTCTCCTAATATATATAGATACTAAAATTATATAAGTTTTTAAGATTGAACAACTAAAATTTTTTCCATTTTGTCCACCTACTGGCCTACTGTGCAATGCCTGGAACAGCCACTCCACTCGCTCCACCCTAAGAACGGCACTGGAGCCACCATATCGAACAGTTATTTTAATTATTTTAACTAATTAATCAATATTGTAAATTTTTTAATTTTTTTTATTTAACTTTATAATTGACTGAGATATATAAGTTTACTTTTATGCATAGACTTATTGAACGCACTTTAGATTTATACAATAAATTCATGAATTTGTGAAAATATATGATTTTTCAAGTATATTTCGTCGGTATACAAGGGAAATGCAAGGGAGACAAGTCCAAAAACATCATTTTGTATAAATAACTACATACTGCCAAAAATGGATTTAGTGGATTTTCCTTGTATACAAAAGATTTATAGTCGAGCAAATAATTCTTACAAAAATCAAAGATCATAAACTTCAAAAAGCAGCCACGTACGAATAGTTGTATGAACACTAACACTTGTTATATTAATTATTATACATGTTCATCCTTTATCGTAACCCTTATCATCCTTTATCGTAACCTTTATCATCCTTTATCGTAACCTTTATTTTTTGTAACCTCTTTAATTGTAAAAATACTAGGTCATCAATGATATTGATCATATCAATATTTTAACTTTTCACCATATCATGCCTATTTCTATTTACTCTGATTCTTAAGAAAAATTCATAAATTGATCAATTAATAAAGTTTAAAATGTCTCAATTAGATTTATGTTCATATTTAAATCATTATTTTGTTTTATTATTTAATTATTCACTATTATTTAAATTAGGTTGTAGTTATTATAATATCATTGGACAGGTCTTACCTTCAATGTTTTAGAGGGCTATGTTTTGGGGAAACAGTCCATATTTTATTTTGTTGAGTTCCTTAAGAAAAAAAATTTTTTTTTTAAGGAACTCGACGTACTCGACGAATTCTTCAAAAATGAAGCACACAACGCGCTCAATATTTTATCAAAATTTAACACACTAAACCTAATAATAAGACTTTAAATTCCGATCTAGAGTTTAAGGCTAAGAAAATTATTTAGTTATCAAAAAGCTTTCAGCTCTATGGGTGCAAAGGTCCAGCAGGCCAGATCTGCCTTAGATTACTCCTAGATACGATCCAATAATAGTGCCAAATATTACCGAGCGAAATAATAAAATTTAACAACAATTTATTTTTGGTTTGGGGAAAATAAAACTTTTATAACAAGTTTGTGCTTTTTAATTATTAGTATGTTACGCCACGCCGATTCAGTGAAGAATAGGCTTTTTTTGAAATTTCAGAGACGAGCTTTACAGCACGCTCAACAGACTCTCTGTGTAATGGAAACTAAGATCTGGTTTGCATTCAGTTATATTATGAAGTTCCTGACGAGATAAGCTCTTAATAGCGTGGAGACTCATAGCTTAGTTGATAATCAGAAACTCTTTCCTTGTATCACACTCAATAATAAAATTTTCTATGCTAGGAATTTTGTTAACTCTAATACCACCATAGATTTTATCAACTGGGGCAGCAGGATAATCGTCTCGACATTTTAATATCATCTAACTGCTCTAGTTCTTTCATCTTCCAAATTATCTACAAAGAGGAATAAAAGAAAGTTTTCTGGAAGAAGGCAATAAATATTTTTTATAACAACAGGTAGTATAATGCCTTGCATAGGTTAGTTAAAAGTTTTTATTCTTTTCAATGTTGTGTGTAAAATATTTGGGCCTTCAGTAAAGCTTTTAGATTTCTTTATTTCAAACCATATAGGACATACTCTGTTTGTATGTAGTTTACAATTTCTTTTAGAACTGGAGTAGGTTGTTCTGTTCTTAAGTACAAAACTAAAATTCGTATCACTAATGTCAGCCACCTGGCATGATTAACCGGACCAACATTATAATTAGCATACATTAGGTTTATAGCACCTAAATTTACATAGATATTTTTCCTTTTTGACAACAAATTTAAATTAGAGTAACAAATAAGAGTAAGTATATGAATTTAAACTACAAATTAACTTTTATGTTTATTTATTTAAATTGTGCTTACCTGAACTTATACCACACATATATTCGAGTGATAACCTTTGATCAGAACTGTCATTGATCACACTCTGTTCCGGAACAACTAAACAAGTCAAAGCAGGTTCAAATTTGCCAATTGGTTTATTATGATGATCTTGTGCAATAGCTTTTCCTATTTCACCATAAAATGTTGTTGGAGTGTTTGTACTGCCATCGAGATGTTCTATAATATGGTGCAAAGGTAACTCATTCCTGTGAAGTGCACAACCAGCTTTATAAATTGTTATGCCAAGTTTTTATTCAAGACAAGCACAAAGTCCAGTTTTATAGCCTGTGTTTACATTTGTATTATCCAAAACAATTCCTAACAAAGACTCAACACTGTTATAACGTGTTAATACGTAATACATAAGCAGACAGTGCTAAACTGTCTCCTGTTCCATTTAAAATATCTCTGTGTGTAAGATATTTTCCTTTTATTACTTCTGATTCTGCTATAAAATTTAGATGATGAATCTTTTCAATTGATTTTTTCTTTTTTTGCTTAGGTTATCAGGTGATATGCTGCGATAAACTACCTTTATCGTATTTACTATCCCAACCAATACAAGTTAAATTTTGGATGTTCAGCAACAGACTGCAGGCAAACCCTTTTTTTAGCATTATTCATTTCACTTTTATCCAAAACATTAGTTTTGTTTGTTTTAGTAATGATGCCAAGATATTTTAACAGTCTATTTCCAAGAATATATATATGCTTTTAATTTTTATTAAAACTTATATCTTTTAAATAATTGGTTATTTCAAAATACAAAAATATGCTAATTAGAAAAACTTTTAATCACAAAAATATAAATTTATTTTTGAATCAGACTCCATGTTAACAACAAATGCAGACAATTGGCTAATATCAGAAGAAGTAACTGCAACGTTTTTTGGACGATTTGCTAATTTTCTTTTTTCTTTTTTTACAGCACTCCAAACTACTGGGCCTAACTGAAGTTTCCATTCGTATTAACTCTTGAGCTTTAGTCTTTGATGTATTCTCTTTCCTCAAGTGAAATCTGAATATACCGAAACCAAATATCATAAATTTAGAAAAAGGAAACTTGCAGAGATACTCTTATATAACTTCTTTAAGAAGAAAGTTTAAGGAAACTATGTAGTACATTGTATGTTGAAAAAACTTTAGAAAAAGTTCAATTCTTATCTAACCTTGCTCTCTGGGAGACAAACACATACAAAATGTTATTTACTGGAAATTGAATTTTTGCATTTCACTTTATCATTATAGCAGGGAACTTCATCTAAATTACATCTGCAGGCAGATATATTATTTAGGTTTTCCAATACACTATATGCAGCAGTTTGAAGTCCTTTTTGCACTTTTTTGCATTAATAAGTTTCATTATGTTATATGTTTTGACCAGTTTTAATCAAAGACAATTTTTGGTTTACATTTAGCGAAATGTTTACAAGTTCTTTTTCACTTTTATCAACTATGTCAGATTTGTTTTTTAATTCGGATTGCACGAAATAAAAGTATCTATAAATGTCTCCATATTCTGGTAAAACACTAGCAGGAAAATCACTTTTTGAACCTTCAATGACCTTTTTAGTAGTTTGCCATATTTTTGGAGATATTTAATAACAAGTTTTAAGGTACAGCAATTTATTTATGCTTAACCGCTCGCTTATTTACAATATTTTTTAAACAAACTTTTCAAGCGTTTGCCATTTTCTTTTGAATTGCGAAAGTCGAAAAAAATGAAAAAATTTGTACTTATAAACTTTAATGTGAAAAAATTCGATTTTGTTAAAAAATTTTAATTAGTTCTTTATTAGTCTAAAAATCTCTAGCTATCTGAGGGGACAGGTAAGTCGAACTCGACCTCCCTTACATTGAAGGGAGTAAAGTGACTGAATCTGGCTAAAATAGTTCTTCATTTCCAATAAAAGTTCAGTGTAATGAACATTAGAATTATGAGCGCTACATAGCATATAGAGAGCTTGGTGGTTTTTCTAAAGTATGATTGTTTGTACTCTTTGATAGTTATTTAGATAATGATAATTTGTTGACATACTGAATTGCTGACATCTAGTGAGCAGTGTTTAGTGAGCTAATCGGGTAAGCGAGTAATTTATACTTTAAAATAGGTAGCTTAACAAACAAAGTCATAAATTGCCCGTAAATCTATTTTGTTAGAATTTAATTTGATCCAAAAAAATTGTTTTTTGTTGTCGTTCGCAGTTACTCAACCTGCGCCTGGGTAAAAAATACTCAGTTACCCCTTCCTTGCGGTGGCCCTGCTTATATAAACTTCACGCTTAACGAGCTTAACTTATTTGTTTTTCACTTGTAAGTGGTATTGGAGCTCGTATTAAATTATCGCATTCAGATTTAAACGGTGAACATGTATTAGCTGTAACAACAACACAATTGAATAGAATTAGAAAAGCATATGAAAAAGGTACTGGTGTATCAATTATTTTAAGTAAAACACAACTAGTACACAATTCTAAAATAGAGGGTGGGTTTATTGGTGCACTTTTACCGTTTCTTGGTTCTTTAGCATCAAGAGTTATACCACCACTTGCAACAGGACTGCTTTCAGGAGTAGGTTCAGCAGCTGGATCAACTATGATTAATAAAATTGCTGGAAATGGTATTGTGTACATGAAAAAGAATGGACAAGGAGTTAAATTAACATGTGCAGGATCTGGTTTATATTTGAGACCATGGAGTAAAGGAAGTTCTGTAGGTGATGGATTCTACTTACGTAGTGGAAATGGTTATACATCAACAGGATCAGGTTTATTATTAGGACCAAATTCTCCATTTGCTAATATTCCATTCTTTAATTTTCAAATTATATATAATAAAATGTCAAATAGCATGCCAGTGCATAAATTTATAAACAAATATAAACAACCGGAACTATCTCCTATAGTTTTTAAACCACGTAAAAATTTACAGCATCCTGCAATATTAATAAATGGAAGATATGATGTATTTGCACAACACGACATTACAATAAAATCTCTATCACATCAATATATTCTTTTAAAGTTTGGTGTAGTAGTTAATAAAGGTGTTGCGTTAGTTTCATTAAAACATGAACTTAGATTAAAAATGTAAAGTTTACAAGATTGTATAATAGCAGAGTCTGTTGATGATATTATAGTAACAATTGTAAATAAATCTTATTCTGATGTGTTTATAAAAAAAGGAGATTGTTTTTGTTCTGTTAATCTATTGTGTTAATTTTTTTATTTTTTTTATTAAAAATGGAATACAATAATAAAATGTACAATAACATTTATTCAGCTATACCTACTGAGAATAACAATATTTACCCTGTTCTTCCTAATGCACCTGAAGAAAAATCTATTAAAAACCAAGATCAATCATATCGGTTACAAAAAATTGGCGAGATTCAAAAAGAAATAGAGCGTGAGAGAGAGAAAAAAGAATAAGCTGAGTAAAATATATCATAGAGCTGTAAAAATAATTTCTGCAATTGATAATGCATTACTGGCAAGCACTATGGCACTTGGAACTATTGGAATTGGTTTTTTATCAACAATCGTTGCAGCAGTTGTTATTGCGCGTGAAGGTGCAGCATTAGGAGCAGGTGTGTTATCAATAATAGGAGGACAAATTAATAAAAAAATGAATTTAAAAGCAGAAAAGCATGAAAAGATTAAAGTGCTTGCTGATTCAAAACTAAATATAATAAGCAACTATATTTCTAAAGCTTTAGTAGATGGACATATAGATGACAAAGAATTTGAGTTAATACTTGGTGAACTTGAAAAATTTTAGACAATGATGGAGCAAATTAGAATAAAAGTTAAAAATGAAATTGATGAACAAACAAAGTTGTCACTAATCGACCAAGGGAGAGAAGAAGCTATTAAAGTAATTCAAGGTAGGTTTAATAAAAAAATAGTCACTTACCATTTTATTGACAAATAATAAGATATGCAACATTTATATCCGTTCTTTTTAGAATGTAGTAAACGTGAAAGAGATTTTAATAAAAAAAAATATTTGGAACTTCTTGGATTTGGAAAAGGAGGTTTTATTGTTGATTCAGGAAGTCACTCTATATTTATCACTGATTATGGAAACTTTCAGATACCATCAACTTATAGTGATGATGAGAGAAAAAGAGTTAATAAACTTATCTGGAATAGTGATTTTTATTGTGTAGAAAGAGACATTAAAGAATCACTTAAACAATGGAATAATGTTAAAAAACAGGATAAATTAAGAATTATAGATAAATTGTACTTCAATTAGAGTGTGATTTCAAAGAAAAAAAACTAATAAAAAGTATTTTATCAATGGCACTTATATTAAGATTATTAGAAACAAATGATATCATTTATAAAGACTTTGAGATTAAAAAGAATTGTGGAACGTTTAATATTGATTATTTAAATAGTTTGCTAAAACGTAAAACGTAAAACGTAAAACATAAAACGTAACGTAAAACGTAAAACGTAACGTAAAACATAAAACACAACATAAACTTTTATGTTGTGTTTTTAATCTTTTTTATATAAAAACAAAATGTGATTTTTAAAAATTACAGACACTGAAAAGAGAGATCAAATTGTAAAAGAATTATCAGAGAGTAAAAAAAGAATACAGCAGAATGATCTTAGTGAAAAGATTGGAGATTCTAATTTGCACATAGACTTGTCAAAATTGTACAAGCCATTAATTGATAGTCAATCTGGAATAAAGGCGGATATATCTAAATTGCAAGATCAAGCTAATCAATTTGCTCTTACTTTTTCAAATGCATATCCTGAAATACTTACTTATGGATCTAAAAAATAATGCCTTCTGATATATTTTTAAAGTTGGGAAAAATTGCAACAGGCTATCTAAGGATGTATACTTATAGTAAAAAGTCTACAGACACTACATTTGGAATACATTCTAAAGAGGGTAAATTTTTTATAGGAAAAGTTCCAATATTAATGATGATATAGATATAAGTGGAATAAAATACATTGGTACTCCTGGTCTTTGGGAATTACTAACAAAGTCTAATCCTAATAAAGAAATATATAATATAGATGATCTTCTCAATTATCGAGATATAATAATACAAACAGATGCAATTACTACTGATTCAGGAAAACCAAAGTCGTCTCGGAGTGAAAAATACAAAGAAATAATAGCTCTCATTTGGAGAGAGTTAAAGAGAACTAGAGTGCTTGAGTATCAAAGAGAATCAAAGGGAACAGGAATAGGATTAATAATTCTTCTTAGCGATCCTATTGTACTTCTTGATATGCTTGAATTACGTATAGCTGCATGGAGACCAGGTAATACTGAATCAAGAAATGAAGCTGTTGCAATTTGTGATGAATTGTTAAGACAAGGTGTTATGAATAGTGATCAGTATAAAGCAATACAAAATAATCTAGCAATATGATAATATAAATATGATATGAATATGATAATATGAATATGATAATATGAATATGATAATATGAATATGATAATATGAGTAAAAAAAATTAAAAAAAATTGCGTACATAAAAATGCTATTTGTTAAAAATAAGAGATACGTTAAGAAGCAAGTTGTTGGAGGAAGTGGTATATTTGACAGTTTAATAAATTTATTTAAACGAGCAGCATCATCAAATGTAACAAGATTGTCATCAGCTATGTTGAAGAGGTTAGCTGCTAGAGATTTAGGAAAAACTGCAATAATTGCTGCTAAATCAGCAGGGAAAAAATTTTCAACATCAGCAATAGAAGCTGCTAAAGATGTTGCAGTTGAAAAAGGAAAACAATTATTTAGAAAAGTATCTACTAAAGTTTCACAACCAAATACAGTCATTAATAATAAAATTAATGACATAATCTCAAATTTAAATAAAAAAGCTGATGAAGTTACACTAAATATAAATAATATAATGATGGGGTCTGCAATAAAATCAACAGCTATAAGGATAGAAGATCTAGTAAAAAAAGGCCGCGGTCTTCAATTGGCTTAATATTTTTATATTTATTTTCCACTTAAAAAAAAAAAATTTATATATATAAAATGGCAACTTCTGATGTATTAAATTTTACAGAAATCCCAACTGTGGATGATGGAATTGAAAGATTTGAATTCCATGAATATGAACCAGTAGCTCACACAAATCTAAATAGCGCTGGAGAAATAAGAATTAACATTGAGCAACAAAATTTGTTCACACTTCCATCTGAGGCTTATCTCTTGTTTGAAGGAAGACTTCTTAAACTTGATGGGACAGCTTATGTTAATGCAGATGAAGTGTCTCTCGCAAATAATGGTATTATACACTTATTTAGTCAAATATCATATCAATTATCAAACCAAGAAATAGAGTCAGTTTATTATGCAGGTCAAGCAACAACAATGTTAGGAATGCTTAAATACCCAAATGACTTTCAATTAGCACAAGGATTAAATCAATTGTGGTACAAAGATTCTTCAACAACAGTAGTACTTGCTGATAACTCAGGCTTTGCAGTACGACAATCATACATAATTCAGAAACCAACCACAAAGGGAACATTTTCATTTTGTATACCTTTAAGACACATTTTTGGATTCTGCGATGATTACAACAAACTTATTTACGGATTTAAACATACACTAACTCTTGTTAGAAAAGGTGATACCGAAGCAATTTTTAGAAACGCTCTTACAGCTGCAGGAAAGGTTAATCTTGATAAAATATCATTGTTCATGCCACATGTGATTCCATCAGATTCAGAGAGAGTTAATCTTTATAAAAGTATTGAATCAAAAGTGACACTTCTAGTAACTTTTTGCGCAAGGCAGTGTGATACTATAACTGTTCCACAATCTACAACGTTTTCTTGGAGACTTAGCGTAAAGACATCTCCAGAAAAACCAAGATACATTATTGTTGGATTCCAAACAAATAAGGATGGAAATCAAGAAGTTGATTCTTCGATATTTGATCATTGTGACTTGAAAAATATGTATATTATGCTTAATCAAGAAAGATATCCAGCTGTTGACTATAACTTATCATTTCCAAATCATCAATTTTCAAGAGCCTATAGAGATGCATCTGTATTTTGTGAAAAATTTTATGGAATGAACGATTTGATAACACAAAGCAACATAACTCCTTCAGACTATAAAGATTTATACCCACTTATGGTTTTTGATGTTAGTAGACAATCAGAAAAATTAAAATCATCAGTAGTAGATGTACAAATTAAAGCAACATTTAAAGCAGCTGTTCCAGCAGATACTGAAGCATTTGCTGTTGTAAAATTGGATAAGTTTTTACACTTTCAATCAGACGGAAATAAGTTGAACGTTGTTTATTAACTTTTTTTTGAATTGATTTAAAAAAATTTATTTTATCTTTATATAATAAAAATGTATTATACAAGGGAAAACTTGCAGAAGTTGTTAAAAGAAAATTACATTTCACAAACATCTAAAAATTATGTTACATTGTTAATGATTGCTGTAGATAATGGGTTGATTGATAAAGAATCAATCATGTCAAAAGCAACAGAAGCAACTGATGAGAAAAGACCAGTTGGAAGACCTAGAATACATCCAGTAAAAGAAGTAGATTCTTCGGATCCATGCAAAGTAAATGAGAAAAGACCAGTTGGAAGACCTAGAATACATCCATATAAATCTTTATATAGTGCAATACGTGGAACCGGTCATGGATATAGATATCTTGAAATGCGTGATGGGAAGATTGATAATGGTTATAAGATTGAAATATTAAATTCTGAAAAAATGGATATGGAGTATCTAAAAATTCAAAGAATTTACATAGATCCAAAGATGGATCTACTAGATGAGCCTGTTCCAGTTATAACATCTTCAGAAATTTTAGCTCCGTCACCTTTTATATATGGAACATTGACAATTACAAAAGAGCAGGAGATTGCAAAATAATATAGAATTGTAGAATAATACAGAAATGTAGAATTCGAGGATGGGGATGCATTTAAATTTCATATGAAACTTTACATATGAAATATTGAAAAAAAAAATTTTTTTTTGAAAAATCATTTAAAGAAAATGAAAATAAAAAAAAAATATCTTGCTATATGAAAATGGAAAATAAAAAAGTGGCAAAATTAAAACAAATCGCAAAAGAGCGAAAAATTAAATATTATTATAAAATGAGAAAAGATGATCTCATAAGAGCGTTATCGCACACACAGATGCAATCAGTCGAACAGATGGGTACAGAGTATCTACTTGATGAGCCTGTTCCAGATATATCATCAACAATTTTAGCTCCTTCACCTTTTCAACCTATTACACAAATTAGAAAAGAAATAAATAAAAAGATTATTTCTCTTTCAGATTGGATTGTATCATATGTTCCAGAACCAATTAAAAAGGTTGTGAATAAAAAAGTTGATGAATTAAAATCTACAGTTTTAAGTTTGTATCAAAATTTTGGAATTAGAAATCCGATAGAATTTAAATTATCACAATCAGCTGTTGTGAAAATTTAAAAAAGAATGTAACAAATCAGTTTTCAGTTAAAGGTATAAAAAGATATGATACTATATCTTTCATGAATGCTGCTAAAAAAAAGTGCAATTAAAATACTTAAAGAAAATAGAAAATCAAAGGTTTATATAGTTCTCACTTGTGAAATAGAGCGTACTGATATTAAAACAGGAGAAACTATAACCACAACTGTTCCATTTACAATGAAGAGTACTGTTGTATTAGAATCAACAGATTTAGATGAGTTTTATGAAACAGCAAAGTTGAGAATTTTAGAAAATTTATCATCATTTCAACAGCTAGGGTCAAATTGGAGATTTGTTTCTGTTAAAAAGATGGATATAAATATTATAGAGTATAATCCTCTTAAAGCTAAATCATATATTCCACTTGAAAAAAATTTAGCAACTAAAAAAGCAATCATTAACATAAAAAATGAAGATAATGAATGCTTTAAGTGGTGTGTTGCAAGAGTATTAAATCCTAAAGATAAAAATCCTGAAAGAGTTGATAAAGAGCTTATAATACAATCTAATAAAATTATTTGGGAAAAAATAGAATTTCCAGTAACTTTAAATCAAATTACGCAATTTGAGAATAACAATAAAGATATAAGTGTGAATGTATACGGATACGAGAATTCCGTTTATCCTTTACGTGTTTCAAAGAATAATGATCGTCAGATTTAATAGATTTATTATTAATCTCAAATATTGAAACCAATTATTATTGCTTAATAAAAAGTTTGAGTAAATTACTTTCTTCACAAAAATCCAAGAAAAAGTGTACTATTCACTATTGTAGAAATTGCTTACTTGGGTTTAGTTCTGAAGAATCATTATCTAAACACAAATCGTATTGTAATACACATGATTCAGTGCGTATTGAACTTACACCACCAAAATCGACAATGCAGTTTACTAATCACAATAGATCGATGAGAGTACCATTTCTAGTGTATGCTGACTTTAAAAGTTTCATCAAACCTATCAGTACTTGTGAACCTAATCCTAACGAATCCTATACTAAACAGTATCAAAAGCATATACCAAGTTCGTTCTGCTACTACATTAAATGTTTCGATGAAAGTTTTTACCAAAGCAATCCAGTTTCATTTACTGCAAGTAATGAAACGGATGATGTTGCATAAATATTTGTTGACAGATTACAAGAAGATATCATAAAAATTTGTAACAGGATTAAATTTAAAAATAATATTGTATATACACATGAAAATAAGAAGGATTTCGATGCAGCAACTGAATGTCACATTTGCGGAAAAGATTTGGATAATGATAAAGTACGTGATCACTGTCACATTACTTGAAAATTATAGAGGTGCTGCTCATAATAGTTGTAACTTAAAATATAAAATTCCAGATTTCTTCCCAGTACTATTTCATAATTTATCTGGTTATGATTCTCACTTATTTATCAAGAAATTATCAGGAGGTAAATTGAGCTGTATCCCAAACAACGAAGAAAAGTATATTAGCTTTTCTAGAGAGATTAAAGTTGGAGAGTTTGTTAAAGATGAAAAGAGTGTTGAAATAAAGCGTCAGATTCGTTTCTTAGACAGTTATAGATTTATGCCTTCTAGTTTAGATTGTTTATCAAAAAATTTATCAAAAGAGCAATGTAAAAATATCATAAAATTGTATTCAGGGAAACAATTAGATTTATTACTAAAAAAAGGCGTATATCCCTATGATTGGGTAGACTATGTTGATAAATTTAATGAAACTCAATTACCCACAAAAGAATCGCTCTTTTCTAAATTGAACGATGAAGATATAATTGATGATGATTACTCACATGCACAAAATGTATGGAAGGAGTTTAATTGCAAAACATTTAGAGATTATCATGACTTGTACAAAGTTTCAGATGTGCTTTTACTAGCAGATGTTTTTGAAAATTTTAAAGATGTTTGCATGAAAAATTATAAACTAGATCCGGCTTACACATCACCAAGATTAGCTTGGGATGCAGCATTGAAGAAAACAAAAGTAAAATTAGAACTGTTGAGCGATTACGATATGATACTAATGATAAAGAAAGAAATAAGAGGTGGAATCAGTATGATATCGAATAGATTAGGAACATCTAATAATAAGCACATGGATGACGCATATGACAAAAGCAAAAAATCAACATTCATCCAATATCTAGACGCTAATAATCTATATGGATGGGCGATGAGTAAGCCACTTCCAACACATGGGTTTAAATTTGATGAGTTGAAAAACTGGAATTCAATTCCATGTATACTAGAAGTTGATTTAAATTATCCTGAACATCTGCATGATGATCAAAATGACTACCCACTTGCTCCTGAAAGATTAAATATTGATAAAGTTGAAAAACTAGTCCCTAACTTGGAAAATAAGAAAAATTATGTTATCCAATATGAAAATCTTAAATTGTATAAAAGATTACGTCTAAAGATCACAAAAATTCATAAAGGTCTAAGTTTTGAACAAAACGCTTGGTTAAGCGAATACATTGAGCTAAATACTAGACTAAGAACTAAGGCAACGAATGATTTTGAAAAAGACTTTTTCAAACTGATGAACAACTCAGTATTTGGAAAAACAATGGAGAACATTGAGAATAGAGTTAGTGTTAGATTAGTGACGAATAGAAATAAAGCTGTTAAATTAGTTTCAAGACCAAACTTCGAGAGTCGAACGATATTTGATAAAAATTTAATAGCGATTCACATGAAGAAAACCAAATTAATGTATAACAAACCAATTTACTTAGGCATGTGTATTTTAGATTTACGTAAAACTCTAATGTACGAATTTCATTACGATTATATAAAAAATAAATATTCTGATCGAGCAAAACTATTATTTACAGATACTGATTCTTTAGCATACGAAATAAAAACAGAAGATTTTTATGCTAATATTTCTGAAGATGTTAAAAGCAAGTTTAATACAAGTGAATTTGATCCAAAGCATCCAGCAATAGAACTTGTAGGATTCAAAGTTGAAAGAAATAAAAAAGTAATTGGAATGTTTAAAGATGAGTCTGGAGGAGCACAAATTGAAGAATTTGTAGGATTAAGGTCTAAATTGTATTCCTACAAAGTACACGGTAAAGAAAATAAAAAATGTAAAGGAATAAAGAAAAATATTGTAAAAAGTCATATAACACATGAAGATTATAAACATTGTTTATTAAATAAAGTAGATCAAATTATGAAAATGAATGTAATAAGATCACATTCACATGAAATTTACACAGAAGAGGTCAATAAAATAGCATTAGGTGCAGACGATGATAAAAGAGTCATTTTAGAAGTCGGAATTCACACATTAGCATATGGACACTACAAACTAAAAGTAAATAATTTATAGGATAAATAAGACAATAGGACAATTAGGTCAAAGAGCCCATAGAGTAGGGGGTAGGGGAGCCCAAGGGGTGAGGGGTAGGGTAGCCAAAAAAGTAAAATTATTTTTGTGAGAAAAAAAATAATTTATAAGTAAAAATGAGAAATAACAATTACAAACTTATCAATGTTTAAGGAATAATTTTACCTAATGAACCTTTAACAAATTTTCAATTGTTAGAAGCAGCAAAAAACTAAAAATAAAAAATTTTAAAGGTGTATTTGTAAGAGATCAATTACCTAAAAATACACAAAAAAAAGAATGTGGAATATTAAATACAGGAGATTCAAGTACACAGGGTTTTCATTGGATTTGCTCATACAAAGACGGTGAAAAAAAATTAAGTTTTGACTCTTATGCACAACCCCCACCTGTCGAAGTTGTTAATTATTTAAAAGACTCAGTTTATTATAATAGTGATAGATTCAGTTTGGAAATACTTCATTTTGTGGTCATTTGTGTCTCTATGTTTTAAAAAAACTAGATGAAGGATATGATTTTCAGAATATTATTAATAATCTATGGTGATTTTTTTTTCTTTATATATAAAATGCCTGTTGATAAATTCGGACGTACAACAATTTATTCAACTACAAGTCGAGTAGTTTTAAATGGATTAACAGCATCTCAAGCTGATAATATGTTTAGAAGAGATGGGTAAAATAATGCAAATAGTGGTATTGACATAAATACAAACAAATTAATGAATGTAGCAGAACCTACAAATCCAAATGATGCTGTTACAAAGTACTATGTTGACACAATAATACCTAAACCTAGCAGTTTAGAAATAGTACCAAATTCAAGCTTAACATGCATAGGAGTAAAATCACAGACTCTTAAAGCAAATACAGGTACTGATGGAACAGCAATTTTTATTCAAAATACTGGTCATGGTATTCTGAGAAAACTATGGTTAGAATTTAAAGGAACAAATCCTAATGGAAGTGTATCAAGTAACGTATTTATTAGGATATATGCAGATAATACGCTTTGGATAGGAAGTATAGCTTGTGATTTATTATTCGCTCCACTTGGTGGACCATTTTATACTAACTCTTTACAAGGTTGTAATATGCATTCTAATATTAAATTAGGAGGATACTTTACACTTGATTTACCATTTAAAACTAATCTAAAAATTGAATTAAACAATAAAACTGGAAATCTACTAACATATTCGTTGCAAGCTCATATTACAATAAGTTCAACACAACAAGCAAATATTATTTCATTAATACCCCCATTTATTTCAGATCATAAACTATACTCATCAACATTCAGATATGTAGATACAATTTATGGGAAAGAATATATATTATTAGATGCTCTAGGAAATAAGAACGGTGTCTACTTAAAAGATATTAGAATCCATGTTATCGGTAAATCTGAAAGTTGGTGGGAATCAAGAGTACGCGCGTATGACGCAATCAATTCTCCTGTAAACAATAACTCAGTTATTCAACCTTGGACACCCTATAACTATAGTAATTATACAATATTTCCTGGATATGACAATAGCATATGTATATACTGCTCATCTAGTTTAGTAGATTTTTATCTTTACTCGCAGAGTGGTGCTCATATTACCTCATTTGCTAATAGATCATCTGGACTATTGTATCAATCAAAACCAAAAATTGATTCTACAACTACTATCTCTTTATACAGAAATTTTATTAAAAATGACTCCATGCCTAGCGTTACTAATGGTAGAAGATTAGTAGTAACAATAAACTCTGGTGATGAGCAAGTTGGGAAATCTGGAAGTTTTGATTTAAAAGGAGTAATTTACTATTATGCGTAGGACCTCAATGAGATTTCAGTTATGAAATTATAGCTTGAAAAATTGATTTAAAATTACAAAATTACAAAAAAAATTTTTAGCTCAGAGTTTATAGTTTGTAACCATAATATATTAATATATTATGGTAGTTATACTACCATTATCTTTATATTTTAGTTCAGACACTTTTTTTGAAAATGCACTTTTTTTAAGGTCCTTTAGATCCACAGAAAAATCTTATATAATCTTTTGATTTTTTATGAGCTAGAAACAGCATTTCATACTACGACTGGTTTAAATGACTTATGAGAATATGGATATGTTTATAGCTAAATATGATATGAGATTATGGTTAAGGATATGGCTGAAAAAAAAAATGAGCCAGGACCCGCCTTTTTCTACTACTCACAATTCGGCGCACATCGTATCGATATATCCAACTCTTTAACCCCATTTCTTTAGGAATATTAAGTTTTTTTTTTATCGCTTCGAACAATCTATAATTTCTTTTTAGAGTAACACCAACTTCATACTCATTCATATCACCATGGTCATCTTTTCCATATTTTCTATCATTATTTATATCATTATAATTTTATCTAAATCTTGTTCTGTTTAACTTTAAATTATAAATTAGTGTTGCATACTATTGTTTAATTTTATTATTACACTGTCTCTTTTATTTACATTTACAGGTATATTATTCATTTTTGGAATAACTTTTTTTAAAACATCAATTGTTGTTGATGTTTTAAAAAAAGTTCTCAAAACTCTTTTAATGAATTTTAATTTGCAATCGGCGCTGTCTTTCAATTTCAGCTCTATCAAAAATATCTACATCATCAATATTATAATACCTATTGACCCATCGGGGTCAATAGGTACAATAGGTAGGGTCAATAGGTACAGGGTCAATAGGTACTACAGGGTCAATAGGTACTACAACAGGGTCAATAGGTACAGGGTCAATAGGTACTGCATCATCAATATTATAATATCTATTGACCCATCAATATTATAATACCTATTGACCCATCAAGGTCAATATGTAGCATATCCCAATCATTCCATTCAACCCAATCACCTTTTTTACCCCAATTCACTTCGCCTCTTTCAACAAATGGAATGTATAGTTATTAATAAATATATTTTATTCCAAAGAACTATGTATTAGATAGTAACTCCTCCTCTAAATATACATAATAAAATGGCTTCAAGTTTAAATAGTAGCTATAGAACTTTATTAAATCCTTATCGGGATTTAATAACTAGGCATGGCCCTAGAGGAGATTATTAAAATTATTCTTAACCAATCAACTATTGCATCTCCTTCAGGTACCACATTGCTTGTTCCTGGAACTGTCCGTTTACTATACGATGTTATTTTAACCTGAGGTACTGACTTAGCTGTAAGGCTTGCAGGAAATTTAGGATGTGCTATAATTCAAAAGATAACAGTAAGAATGCAAGGTCAGGAAATTCAATCATTGATAGACTATGGAGATTACCGGAGCGTTCGAGATCTTTTCCTCCCATCAACTCAACGAGCTTTACCTGACAGGTTATTGTTCAAGGTTATGCAATTCTCTCGCTTTCGGACAACGGCCAGCTCCTAATGGGTCTAAGTACTGCACTCCTCTTGACTTTGAACTTTTCAATGCAAAAGGACCATTCCACCCATCAATTTTTGGAGATCAGCTAGAATATGAAATTATTTTTAGCGACCGTGCGCAAGTTACTATTTCTACAGACACTTCAGCAACTCCAAACTATTCACTCAATAACTATTGTTATTGAGTGAACAATTTGGAGGCTGTCTATAACCCACAGTTTGCTAATGAAGTATAATATGGTAGCGTAAGCCACTTTGGGCTTGCTTTTGAGCAAATAATACGTCACCGTCGTGTTCAGCGTGACGCAACTCAAACCTCGTGGCTTTTCGATGTAAACATTTCATGTGAGAATCTCAAGTACGTTCTCATATACTGCTCTCAATCAACTAATTTTTCAAGACAATCTGAATAGTCTAACGCTGTGATGAATATTACAAAAGTAGATATCCTAATAAATGGACAGCCTAACCGTCTCTATTCTAATGGAATGCTACCATACCACTTTTTCAAAGAAATGTACCGATGTCTTGCTGGTTCTTCCGTAACTCAAAAATGAGACCAATATGTTAAGTATTGAAGATGGTTTTCAAGCTGTGACACCTAACGGATTTTTTGCAGATCCCTAACCGTTAGTGACGTCACTAGGATGTAAAAAAGTTTTCAGAGAGGGTGAAAAATTGTGCTCTCGAGTGGCATCGAAAATGGCATCAAAGCCCAGTACCAAAAAGTTTTCGAGGGGTGAAAAAAGCTAATTAAATTCAAAACCCTATTTTACTACTCCATTCTCTTTTAGACAAGGTGCGAAAGCGCATTGTAAGCATTGTTGAACCTGCTCCTGCAGCCTAACTCCGACAATTATCACATCGTCGTAATGCTGCTTCTCTTTCTCTTTTGTATAAATACTATAATAGGCACTGCTCTAAAGAATCAGCGTCTGTTGTGCCATTTACTAAACCTATATCTACTAAATTATATCTACTAAAACTATATATACTAAAACTAAATTATATCTACTAGAAATATATCTACTAAAAATTATATGGGAACCCTAATTCGTAACTTTTCTGAATTAGGGTAATCTACGGCATACGATATTTTTTATATACATTGCAAATAGATCCGTTTGAATTTACTATCACTAATTTGTTTATTCTTTTTGTTTGTCTTGATAAAATAACAACAACAACTACAAAAAAAGTTAAACAATACCGACCACTCAAGATTGACTATGTCAACTTGACATTGATTAAAAATGAAAATCACGTGGCATGTAAGTGACGAGATTTCTCTAAACAAATTTCATTTTAACTTGTTACTTACAAAAACTTTCATTCAAAGTATTCAACTCATATCAATCTTATTCAATTCGTCTACTAAAGAGAAAAATTGAAAAAATTGAACGTAAAATGTTAATTTTATATATGGTTATGTTGGGTTTACCGATTGCTTATTCCTTAGAGTCACAGTTTCAGAATTCACAGAACTTGACTAATACTTTGAAAATGAGACATGTGTTTCAAACAATAAACAACCTTTTAAAATTTGAAGCTCTAAAAATTTATACAATTTTAAAAAGCCATAATAATAGTTTAAGTTCAGAAAATTCGACTGTGGATTGCTTAAAAGCATTTACTAAATTAAATAGGAGTGAACTATATTCATGTAAGTAGTTTATTAGTTGTTATTTTTAACACCCACAATTAGTTTTTTTGTTTTTTAATTTTAATTATTAAAGTTGGATAAATAAGAAGTTATTTATTTGCAAATAGTTCAGTTCTGAGATAAGATACGAGACTTATTAAACTGGGAATAGTATAAAACAGCACCTTTTTATATTGACTTCTTGCTATAATTAAAAGGCATTTTTTCTCAAGAGAGTCGTACTTTGAAAAAGATGGAAAAAACGATTATGGTTAGATATAGGAAAAACTAAAGGAAAACAAGAAGGAATTGAACACAAGTTAGGGTCAGAGACAAGACACAACTCAAGGAGTATAGGTAAATAATTAGAGTTGTCTGAAAAACGAGTCAGAAAGTTAACTATCTGAGTAAGAGATTAAGAAATACTGAAATTATGAGCTTTGGTGCCAGCAATGTCGGTAGTTTTTGAGCCAAACCATTTGGTGTGATTAGCATTAGAGGCAAAAAAATAACAATATTGGCAGAAAGAGCCTCAAGGCAGAGGAATTTTAAGTCAGAGTTCATTTCTCCTTGCGTTTGCTTAGAATGGCTAACCCTACATAGCAGCAAAACATTGTATAGGAAGTACTGAGTTACGTTATGGGAACTACATGTTACTAGTAACATTGTGATTATGATGATTCTAAACCTGATTTGACATGGATAGTATTTTTAATTATTGAATGTAATGTTTAGGAAAAACATGTTTGTAGAAATACATAAAATTAAATTCAGCATTTGTCATATATTTGTAGTCACTAGTTGTAACTAGTTGTAGTCGCTAGTAGTAGTCACTAGTAGTAACTGAACTAACACTTTACCAGATTCAAGCTAAACTCAAACAACTGATGATATTGGATTTAATGTAATATAGGTAAATTGACAGTTTTGAGATATCCGATTTTCACTATTTCTCTCAAAAGGAGAGAAACAATAAAAATTTATTATCTACAGATTAATATTGATAAAAAAAATATATAACTCAGAATTTTTTTTTTTAATATCTTTGCTTCCAAAAAGACTGCAAGCAATCACTAATTAGAGTTGGAACTTACTGAAAGAGAATATATAAAGATTGTAGAGCAAGATAACAATTGAATGACAACTTAAAGGATTGCAAATTATATATATCAGGAAAGCAAGATGAAGGAAACGAATTCCAAAGAGCTGATGTTCGAGGAAAAAAACTAAACAAATAAGTGATTTTGGAGCACTTAGGAACAATCACAGAAAAAGGATGAGACTTGATTGAATGATGAGTAACACAAAAATGAATTTTAGTAGATGGCACAGGAGATGCTAGCTCTTTAGAGCAGTGCCCATTATAGTATTTGTAGAAAAGAGAAAGAGAAGCAACATTAAGACAATTTGATAATGGTTGGAGGTTGGCTGCAAGAGCAGGTCCAACTATGTTTACAATACGTTTTTACACCTTGTCTAAAATAGAAAGAGCATCATTAGAAGATCCGCCCCAGATATGGCAACAATATTCCATACAAGGCCGGATTTGAGATTTATAGAGATAGAGAATAGAATCCGAAATAAGAAAAAGACGAGCTCGATAAAGAGATGCAACCTTAGCAGATGCTAATTTTGCAACTGATTTGATATATGGTTTCCAAGAAAGATTGGAAGAAAGAGTTAGTCCTAGAAGATGAAGAGTAGGTGACTCATCGAGTACATCACCGTTCATAAATATAGGAAGATCTAAATTATTGCGATAACGATTGGCTGAAAAAAATTGAGTTTTATCTAAATTAAAGTTCACCAGCCACTGTGAGTCCCATGCTGTAGCAGAATTGAGATCCTTTTCAAACTCAAATGCCCCCTCCAAGCAATCAGAGGGTGTTGGTTTCTTATCACGACAAGAATAAATGGTAGTATCATTAGCGAATAATGCCACCTTAGATGTAAGAATATCTGGAAGATCAATAATGTAAATTAAAAAGAGTATAGGGCCAAGGATTGAACCTTGAGGAATTACTAAAGTTACAGAATAAGAAGAAGAGTGCTGTCCATCAAGAACTTTTATACAACAATTAGAAAGGAAGGGTTCAATAATCTTGAAGATGTTACCAGATATATTGTAAGAAGAAAGTTTATGGAGAAGACCAGCATGCCAAACTTAATCAAAAGCTTTAGAAATTTCAAGAGCAATGGCCTTAACCTTTCCACCTTTACCTAATGCATGATAAAATCTATCAGTTATTATTGTTAGCAAATCAGCTGTAGAATGAGAAGATCCATATTGATGATCAGAAAATAAGTTATTAGAGATTAAGTGTTTGTTAATTAAAGGTTCAAAAACCTTGCTTATGATAGGAAGAAAACTGATGGGACAGTAGTTAGACAAATCAGATCGCTCTCCAGAGTTTTTGAAAATAGGGATAACAGATGCCGCTTACCAGCAGGCTGGAAAACAAGACTCTGGAGAACACTTCTGCAAGACTATAACAGATATGTTGTCCAGATCACAAGCTGTAGAAGAGTCTAAGCAGGAAATCACTTTAGATACAGAAGCTGGAGTGATATGAATGTCAAGCAATGGATCGACCTGTTTGCTAGCTAAATCAAGTAGAACGCAACTAGTGGAATCAAGAGATAATATTGATGAAAAGTTCTTAGTAAACAATTCAGCTTTTTCTTTAGGTGAGGTATACTTTGTCTTAGCTGAACTATACAAGAGTGGTGGGATAACAGATTTGCCCTTATTATTGATACTGTAAAAGATTCTCCAGAAGTCACGAGAGCCTAATTTTTGTGATGAAATACGAGATTTCATGACCTGAGAATAGCAGGCTTTGACGTTAGACAAAACCGTTTTGCAATGGTTTCTAACAGTAATAAAGAGACATCTGTTTTTTGCAGAATTATTTTGCTGATAGATATTGAAGTAATATAAGATAATCAAAGGTTTCGATTGGAAATTGCAGAATCACAATGTGAGAAAAACCATGGAGAAGAGTAAGGCTTGACCTGTCTAGAGGGAATAAAAGATTCCATGCCAGCCTGAATCCATGAAGTTATGTAAGAAGCACATTTGTCAGCAGGAAGATGAAAGATTTCTACCCAAGGGCCATCACAATCATGGAAAATCATGGAAAGAGTCCTAGTCAGCTTTAAGGTAGCTCTAAGAGGTACAATGATAGGGGGATTCAGATGATGAAGAAGAATGTAATAATAGTTTTAGAGAGATCAAACTGTGGTCAGAAGCACCTAAGGGTGAATATGGAGAAACTGAACTCTAACTAGGATCAGAAATAAGACATAAGTCGAGTAGAGAAGGTAAATGATTCGAGTTGTGTGGAAAGCAAGTTGGAAAGTTGACTATTTGAGTTAGGGATTCAGAAAGGCAAAAGTTGTGGGCTTTAATGCCTGCAGAGTCACTGACACTAGAGCCAAGCCATTAAGTGTGATGAGCATTAAAATCACAAACAACAACATTATTGGCTGATGGATAAAGAGAGAGGGCTTGGTTAATTTCATCAGAAATAACATCAAAAGGAGTGCAGTCTTGAGATGAAGGTGAGCCATGTATAACAAAGAGAAAGGCGATAGAGTGAAGTGGTGCTAAACGAAAGCACATTAATGACTAGTCAGTGGATTCAAACCTAGTTTCCCAACAAATGGGTGAGTTCTTACGAATGTAAATACCCAGGCCAAACATGTGACTATTGGAGTCTTTACAAATTAAAGGAAGATGACCATCAACACTACGATTGCATGATGAGACAGTCAAACTCTAATTAGTCTCACAAAGAGCAAGTAGGTTTAGTGAACTTTGCAAGAGATAAGATTCAAGAAAAATCACTTTGAAGACCACTACTATTAATATAAAAGTCACTTTGAAGACCACTAATTAAAGAAGAAATGTCACTTCGAAGACCACTAATATTAGTGAATGATAGGTTTAGAGAACTTGGTGATGATGATGGTTTTTTGTGTTTTATAGTTTTTGGTACTTCAGTCATTTTTAAATTTGTTAAAGAACTTGACTTAAAGCATAGACAGTACTCAGTACACTGTTTAATACCCTAAGTAATTGCCTCCTTACTATTAATAAACCCTAAGCCGTAACAAAGGGCTCCAAATGTAGCTTGACAATTCACACCAAAAGGACAAACAGGGACACTGTCCATGCGCAACTTGGCACTGTTAATACTTTGATATTTTTCAGCTGTCGCGCTGGCATGGGTGTTTCAAGTTGGAGTTGGCTTTTCCTAGCCTTTTCCTAAAAAAAGCCTGTCCTACAAGGCAGCAGGACATGAAGCAGTTTTTTTTTGTCATGTAAGTCTGTGAAAGTCACTAATATGATATCATTACTAAGGGTAAAAATATTTGAAATCATCCAAAAAAAATAATTTTCGACATACTTACGTCTCAGAATTTGTTTATTTTACACCACTTGCAGTCCATATCAAAAAAATAATAACTGCGAAAATTTTAGTTAAAAATACCAATGGGTTCCAGAGATATCGTCACTTGAAATAATGCTGACTCAGCATTTTAGTGATTTTCTGAAGCGACTACAAAGCAACTTTGACATACAGTATCTTCATAATGGCTAGGGGAAGTTTCCTAAAATTTGGTACTCTAATAGATTTTAACTTGAGAAACCCAAAAAAAGCACTCTTAAGACTCGATTATCTCAAGAAATGCCTCATTTATCCAATTTTGTTCAAAATTATTGACTTGTAAATTAGTGATTTTTGGAGGTAAAATGAAGACTGTGGCCCAAAATCCCGAGTAAAAAGTTTAATTGTATATCATTATTTCATCTTAGGTCTACTGAAAAAAATTAGATTCATCAATTGTCTCTCTAATACATGATCAAAATTTGCATTTAAAAATGGTGTCTTTTTAGAAAAATTGAAATTTTGTAACAAAAGCAATTAAAATATTTTGTAAAACATTTATTTGAATAAAACATCAAATAGTGTTATTTATTGACTAGTTTAGGATATTTATAGTCATGGGCCAAGGAAGACGCCCTCCCCTCCCACGGGAGGCCCCACGCCGCCGCCCCCCCCCCCCCCATCTCCCTAGATTTTTTTTTATTTTTATTTTTTTTACATAAAATGAATAAATAATAGTTGATTGTTAAAATACATTTTAAAAACATATTTTTTCAGTTTAAGTTTGAGAAACAGTTTATTTGCGTTACTTCAAATCGATAAATACTTACCTCTTATTTCAAAGATCTTTTTACGATTTTAAGTCATAAATTTTAAAACCAAAGATATTAAAACGTTTTTAAAACATTTTGACAATCAATATCCTTATGTAGTTTTAGACTAATATAGTCATTGACATAATAAGATAGGAGTGATTTGTGATTTATTTAAACCCCCACCCCTCCTTCTCAGCCTACAATTCAAGAATTTGAAAAAAATAAAAGACATTTTAAATGCAAAATAGGTAAATAAAATAAAAACAAAATGATTTTAAACATAATTAATTTTTTTTTGTAACCAACAGTTTATATTCTTCAAATCTAAATCAGATATGTTGTATGTATGACCTGATATTGTTCGCGGTGTAGAAATTAGGCATATAACTTCAGAATTGAGCACCCAACACTCATCAGTTCTCATTGGCCAAAATAAGTTTTTACCTGGTCCATGTGGATGCATGAATCTGACTTTTATATCAAACTCACTTACATCTTCAGGAATCCCTACCCACCAAAATCCATCATAAAAACTTGCAATATAATCCATTTTTTTATTATTTAATGAAATATCTACATAATGTTTGCTTTTTGGAATGATATCAAATATTTCAGTGCATGCATCAGTATTTATTTTTTTATAACTTATAGTGTTTGGAGCAATTGGAATAAAATGATGATACATCCTTGTGCCAGGAACTGTTCTTCCACCTAAATATCTTTTTTCTAATTGTGCTCGTGTTTGATCAATTTCTTCTTTTGAAAATAACTTAAAATAAATTCCATTTATCTTAGGTTTACAAAAAGAGTACATTAACTTAACATCTAAAATCTGCCCAGTAGTTATTTGTTTTAGACTTTCTTGACATACTACTCTTTTAACAGTCCCACGAATACCATCACAGGGGGATTTACCATGACTGGTAGCAAAAAATACCCATTCAGCATTTAAATCAAAGTCTTTACTGTGATGACAAAGATTGATATTGATAACATTCATTGCCACAAAACTGGATTTTCAAGAAAACAACGTTTTGTTCAATTTAAAGATCTTCCTTGTGAAAAACAAGAAGAAATAATATGGCGAGCAAATTTAAAGGAAAAATATAGTTCAATAAGAATTATATGTTGTTATCATGAGCAATTCTATGGAAAATATTTTGAGAGAAAAATTACAAAGTGTTGCAATCCTTTTGGAACACACAAGGAAAGTAAAAAAATTGCTATAAAAGGTAATCTTACCTTATTTACAACAGAATTGATATGGAAATTAAAAGAAAACAATTTATTATTTATTTTTCCATTTCTCCATATTAATTATTTTTATTATTTATTACCTAACAAAATAATATAAAAACTATGAAATTAAAAGTAATTCTTTAAGAAAATACAAACAAGTAAATATCTTTAAAAAGAACAAAACAAAACTTATGTTTGTTTTTTTATATAAAAGGAGGTTTTAAGTCACCAATTTGAAATAATGAAAATTTTTTTTTTTCAAAATTAAAATTAAATTGTATGTTTTTGCATTATTTATTCATTTTATACAAAAAAAAAAAAAATCTTGGGGGAGGGGCGTAGGGGCCTCCTGTGGGAGGGGAGGGTATCTCCCTTGGCCCATGACTATAAATGTCCTAAACTAGTCAATAAATGACACTATTTGATGTTTTATTCAAATAAATGTTTTACAAAATATTTTAATTGCTTTTGTTACAAAATTTCAATTTTTCTAAAAAGACACCATTTTTAAATGCAAATTTTGATCACGTATTAGAGAGACAATTGATGAATCTAATTTTTTTCAGTAGACCTGAGATGAAATAATGATATACAATTAAACTTTTTACTCGGGATTTTGGGCCACAGTCTTCATTTTACCTCCAAAAATCACTAATTTACAAGTCAATAATTTTGAACAAAATTGGATAAATGAGGCATTTCTTGAGATAATCGAGTCTTAAGAGTGCTTTTTTTGGGTTTCTCAAGTTAAAATCTATTAGAGTACCAAATTTTAGGAAACTTCCCCTAGCCATTATGAAGATACTGTATGTCAAAGTTGCTTTGTAGTCGCTTCAGAAAATCACTAAAATGCTGAGTCAGCATTATTTCAAGTGACGATATCTCTGGAACCCATTGGTATTTTTAACTAAAATTTTCGCAGTTATTATTTTTTTGATATGGACTGCAAGTGGTGTAAAAATAAACAAATTCTGAGACGTAAGGGTGTCATGGTCTGGATGATTTCATATATTTTTACCCCTAAGCAAAAAAATCATTAGACAAACAGTACCACTTGTGTAGAATTAAGTAGGAAACAAAATAATATTAATTTTTGTTTTGGTGAAAATAGTTGATTGCGAGCAAACAACATAAGATAAAACTTATTATTTTAAAGGTAGATAAAAATAATAAGTTAAAATTAGAGGTAAAAAAAGAGATTAGGGACAGTGTATAAAGTTAAAATAGGTTGTATATAATATGTATACCAGCTTAAGTACTTAATATAGATTCTCATAAGTTCGCTAAATTATGTGACACTTTTTCTGCAAAATAGAAATAAAAATTTATTTTAAATGCTAGGGTTGCCATTCTCTTTTTTGCATTGTGGAAATCATGGAAAATTTATAAATGTATAAAAGTAAACTATTTGTTTACGGAATAAGTGAATAAATTTATAATGAATTTAACTGATTCCATAAACAGTCTTTTAAAAGTTGCTGTTTGCTATAGCTATATAGGCATTGGCGGAATGTTAATGTTACAAGAATATATAAATAACAAGCATTGTTTATCGCGCCATGAAAAATTTGTTTAATTAAGTGTTTTTTTTGTGTTTTCACTCTACCTATTCATTCATTAATAACTTTATTCATTCAATGAAAAAATTAATAAACAAAAAGCTAAATAAGTTTTTACTATTTATGAAAAATATTTTGTATTTTCTTAGTGTTGCAGAAAATATAACTTGGTGTTATATTTTTTTAGTGAATGCAGAAAGTTAAAGAATTATTACAACAAAAAAAGATTCCACAACGTTTTTATATGTTTTTAATAATGTTTTTACACGCACAATGTTTTTAATAATGTGTTTATATAATTTTTTTAGAAATTAATATGTATTTTAAAAAAAAATATATTAAAAAAAAAATTTTCTAAAAAAGCATGTCCTTGGAGGACACGCTTTTTTAGGAAAAGGCATAAATTCATTAAATTATGCATTTTTTTATTTTTTTATTTTGCTCAAATTGAAACAAATTTATATTATTTATTCAAAAATTATAATAAGTATATAAAATATATAATTTATTATGTAATATAAAAATTATTAAACAATAACTTAGTGCATAAAAGTTTTATATCAAAGATATGAGTTTGAGAAAAAAAAAAAATTTACTTTTAAGCAGTTTACAGTTTGCACAAGAATTTTTAACATAACGTAATAGAGAAAAATAAAAGTAGTTTATGTTCATGAAAAAAATATAATTTTGCAAGAGTCATAAATGGCTCCCTTAAATCACTTTAGGGGAGTGTAGGCTCCACCGAGGCTTGGCTATGCATAGAAAATAAAAATAAATTTTATTATACATGAGAGTTGCATAAAATCTATTTTTTAACTGTTAAAGTTTTTTGAGTTTTGTGCGAATATTTATTCAAATACTGTTTTTGACCAAATGGCAAAGTATAGTATTTTAAAATTATACTTTATATGTACTACTTGCGGCAATGTAATGTTGAGTAGGGTGTCTCAAAAAATTTTTTTTTTCGAAAATCAAAATGTGGAAATGTTCAATCGTTATCATTATGTATTAGTAGCCTACAGTGAAAATTTCAGCCTTCCAAATCAATTTCAAGGTAAGGAAGGTGGTTTTAGGCAGTTTCTATACATTAAAATTTTTTCTAAAATATTATATTTTAAAGTTCGGAATATAGATAGTTCTAATTTTAAAACAATCACAAAACACTCGTTTCAATTTAAATTACATATCTAACAGAATAAGGAAGATAGAGATTTTGTGTCATTTTCATTTCAGATAACGGTTATTAATTGAGTTATTAATTAATTAATTAACGGTTTATTTAGTTATTATATTTATTAATAACGGTTTATTTAGTTATTAATTAAATAATTAACGGTTATTAATGGAGAAAGGCAACAAAAATGTGATGATTTAAATCATAAATAAAAATTTAAAAAAACACAGTTGTGTTACTTATTAAATGTTCTGAAGGTACTTCTTTGTAACTTTCATGGATATTTGCTGTCAGTTTTTATGAACAACCTAGAAAATAGTAAATAGACATAAAAAGGCAGGCTATTTTGTAAAATATTCAAATAATCCAAGCTTTAAAATTCCAAGTATTTGAAATTAATAGATTAGTTAATTAAATAAAATGATTTGGAAATACTTTAAACAGTTTTACAGACATTATTGTATAGCATGCGAGTACATTAGGTGGGGGAAGGTGTTGTTAGGTCGTTTGAAGGAGCTCGAGTTGCCATAGGGTTCTTCGGAAAGAATAGACCATGGAAAAGCACAATGTCATTTGTAGCAGTATTTATTCTTGAGAGTAGCAGGCACTACTGTTTTTGCATCATTTGGATGATAGTTCTGTGACATCTGCAGGACATGAAGGCAAAGACAGTCACTCATAAACCTGGTCTTGTGTTGAGCTCTTGGCTGCTTGGAGATGAAATTAGATATATCTGCACCCAGGAAGTATGCCAGTAGCATACTTCCTGGGTGCAGAGTAGTCAAGATACTTGTAGTCTCCTCTCTGGAAAGTATTTCTCTGAAGTGCTGTGGTGCAAAATTCTTTAGTTTCATCTCAAGTTGTTGCAAAAGAGTACCTGGTCTAAATGCGTCCTGAGACCATTCAAATGTGACAATTCTTTTAAATTTATTAATGTCTCTGTGTATTTGCTGCCATAGGTCTTGAGATCTTCAACTCCTCAATGTTAATATCACCAACTTTATAATGAGATGTCAGCAAATTGGTTCCTGGTCAAATGCCAATACCATATCTTGTCATGATTGGAAATTGTTTAGGTGTTCATCCATACTTAGTGGAAAACTAATTTTTACTTCCCCTGAAATCTTTCGGGTCTTTGTAGGAGGCATAAAAGCTTTGTCAGAGTCTGGAAGGCTATCACTGTCTGTGTACCAGGAAACTTCAAACTCTCTTTGTTCTAGTTCTTCTACCTTTTTTAAATTCTTTTTCTCTTGATTTCTGAGCTTTTTATCTTGTGAGCGTATTTTTTCCTTTATTATTTTTATTTTCTCCTCAGCCAAACAAGCATTTTTTTAAGATGTGCTATCAATACCCGCCATCTTGACCATGCGTCCTTTAAGGCAGTGCTTTGGGAATTCAATGTCTTCTTTTCGAGCCTCTTTGCTCTTCATTGGATCACTCTTTATCAAGTTAAAGATGTAGACCTCATAAATTGGGAATAAGAAGTTGCTTTCATTTAGAAAATTGTTTACTTTCTTGCAGTAGAGTCTTGAGTCTTTTTAGGCATTGGTACTTATTGATCTTGTTGGTAATTTTGTTTCAGATTTGCTGCTCTGTGAGTATGAAGTTGTTGTCAAATCCAGCTTTGCCCAACAAGTTTACTAGTTCTTTCAAAATGCAAACATCTCTGATTGTCTGTCTCCAATTCTCTTCACACTTTCTTTCTGCTAACTTGCTGCATCTCAGATAACTTTTTCCAGAAAGACACATCCAACTTCACAGTTTATCTTGGTAGTGTTAAAAAAATGTCAAATGGTTAAGTACAAATAAACAGATAAAACTCAGATATTTTTCAGATATTACCTAGTTTCTTTTCTAATGTTAAGCCAGTAAAACCTTCTGAACATTTATTCAGTTGTTGGAAGTCAATTCGGAGCAAAGCTTTGCAGTGAAAAGCCTAACAAATAAAATGTCTACATTTTTTTGCACTCTGTATTTTATTATAAAATTTTAGCTGAAGATTTGAATCTTCAGCTGGCTCTAGTATTTTATTCTGGCATTTTTTACCTAAAGCCATTGTCTGAAGAAATAGCTAACAGTACAGTTATAAATTTATATATATTTATAAATTTATATTATAAAATATAGCTTGCAGTACAGTTGTTTGTTTCGTAACAGCAAATAATACTATTAAATAATGCTTTTTTTGCCAAGCAAAAAAAATGTGTATCATACATAGCATGCATTGTTGTTTTTTATTATAATTATTTACACAGTCTATTAACAATTGAAAAATAAACTTTAATGAAATGAAAACTTACTTATTAAGTAAAACTTTCATATGTCTGCGCGCAATCTTCTAACTTTTTAATGTTAGGAGAATTAGCAAACAAATCTTTTTTTCTTTTTTTATCACAAATAATTAACGTAAAAAAAAGTTGTAAAAGTAATGTAAAAAAAAATGAAAACCAAAACATAAAAGATCTACTCAGTCTATGAAGTCTATATATAAGGCACATGTAGGATCCTCACCTAATGTGTAAGCCCAGCCCATGCCTATATATATTTATAGACATTTTTTATAAAAAAATTTGAACGAAAGTGTATGCAAGTATCTAACTTATGCAAACTTCAATGTTAAAATTAAGTTTTACAGTTTAACTATTACTTGAAAATTGTGGAATTATCTCCTTATTTTTGATTCATAACATTTATTTGTCATTTTATATAGTCATTTGTTCATTAAATACTATTGAAATCTTTGCTGTACAATACAATACGTACAATAACACTTTTGTAGCTGAATGGTTAGCTTGCAGCGTTTCATAAGCGGATTGCCATGGTTTTTTAAATCTTTGCGCTTACACTTTTTTTTTTAATCTTTTTTATTTTTAAGATACAAAATAAAACATTTTTGAAGTTTTGTAGTTGTTTTCAAAACATTTATAAAGATATTATATACTATAACAAAGGAAAGGGAGAGAATTTTTAAAAAAGCTTAAAATTTCAAAAACATTAAACACCAGGAGAAATTTGTTACACGTATGTCATAATAGAGACACTTATGTTGTTAATGTGCTCAGGTAATTAGTTCTATTAAGCTGCAGATGGTCTGAAAAAAATTATGGTTTAATACCTAATAAAAAAAAAAATATTAAGACTGTCCTGCTACTTCAGAAGGTGCTGCTGCGGAGGCAAAAAAAAATTGCTTGTAGCTAGCAAAATCTTTAAAACTTTATTTTAACAATTAAAAGTCTTTTTGTTATACTTTTTTTTTGTTATTATATATATATATATATATATATATATATATATATATATATATATATATATATATATATATATATATATATATATATATATGTTGACATTTTGTAATGTTAAAATAATTTCGTAAAATAAATCTATCTTAGCTTTACTACTGAATGTCAAGCATACTTTTTAAAAGCGTCAACCCTACTTTTTAAAAATGTTATCTTTCTGAATTAACATTTGTAATTTTAAAAATTTAATGCTTAAAGTAAATACATTATTACTGTTTTAACTTATTACTTTTTTTTTTTAGTTACTATTAATGCTTTTATTGAGTATTTATAATTATTTACTTTTTATGTTTAATCTGTTTAGTTGCATTTCAGGCTTGTTTATATTAATTATGCTATATACTGCATACATTAATATAATATTAATGCATGCATTATGCATAATATAATATCATAATAATGTACGCATACTGTTTTGGCTTTTGAATAGATTTTGATGCTGCTGGAAAACCTCTGCCAGGTTTAGCATTAGGAGGATTAAATTGGATGGGAAGTTCATCAGAATGTTTGAGTCAAAAAAGCTCTACATTTTGTACTATGAACAATATCTTTGTGAAAGGTGTTTCAAGCCCAATTGCTCCAGTAAGTATGCATAAAATTAAAAAAAGAAGGTATCAACTAAAAATAAAAATAAATACAATTAAATGTATGCAAAAAAGTAAACTATGAAACTATTATTATAATAATAACTAGTAAATTTTGCAATGCATTGTTGTTATTTCATTTATAAAATATAAAGATTCTTGTTTATTTTATTAGTTAATACATTTTTTCTTAATTTTAAAAATATACGGATCAAGAAAAAAATTGAATCTAATTGTTTACAAAAATTCTTAGAAATTTCTTCATAAAAAATAAACACTTTGTTATAATATTGTTATGATTTTTTATAAAAAAAAAATTTTTAAATAATTTTTTTGTTTATTTTATTTTGATATTTTTGATAATTGAAGAATAATTACTGAAATTATTCATGAACAATTGAAGAACTTTTTTTTTAAAGATGTATAAAGGCTGCAAGCAACCATTGTTTAAGATCTACCAGAAAACATGGAGGATTTAAGAACTAGAAAACATTTAAGAGAAATTTATAAAAACTGAAAGTTGTTTGAGTCAAACATAAAGTTGGCAGAGCACTGATTTGCGAGGAAAAAAACTTGATAAATAAATTGCATGAAGGGGCAAATACAGTAAAAGAATGGAGCTTTGCTGAATGGCAAGTCATTTTTTTTAGATTGATTAGATTTTTTAGATTGATTAGATTTAGAAGATTGAATTTTGGTTGATGGAACAAAGTATAATAGCTCGTTAGGAAAGAGAATGAGATGGAGTTTTACAATGAGGCAGAGACTTAAGCTTGGCAACCACTGAGCAGATCTAACTACATTTACAACAGGCTTTTTCACCTTTGTAATATGTAAATTATATGATGATGGATGATGAATGATGATGGATATAGATTAAATTATGACATACGGATATGTATTGTATGATAATGGATGATGAATGAATAAACGACTTAATTAATATGATAAGAAATTTAGAAGTCTTGAATAGAAGTAGAACAATAAAGATTAAGAGAAAAGTGAGTGAAAAAGTGCTAAATAGAAATGTATAAAAGAATGATCAGAGAATTCGACCCTCCACTTTCACAACAAACAGGTGAGTGTATACATAACTATATGACCAATCATGTGACTATTAGAGTCTTGGAGAATCAAAGGATAATAGTTATAATCACTGAGATCTGAAGATAAAATTTAAAAAGAGACTTGCAACAACCAAGTAAATCTTATGAATTTTGCAAGTGGGAAGAATTAAAAAATAAGCAGTTACATCAAAGGCCGCAATTATTTAGAAAAAAAGATAGATTAAAACAATTAGGTAGTGATGATGGTTTTTTATCTTCAATATTTTTAGGTACTTTAGCCATGTTTTAAGTTATTTGATAACTTGTTTTACCTCAAGCAATGAGTTATGATGTTGCCTCAGTCTCGCTAACCCAAAGTTATAACAAAGGGCTTCTTATGTGGTCTTCGCGATGCACACCAAAAGCAACAGGGACATCATTTCTGGGCAATATGGCGCTATTAATGCTCTGATATTTTACAGTTGTTGATGGAATCAGCCTTACTGAGAACTTCCACAAAATTCTAAAAAACTTACTAGGTCATTGCATGCTAAATGCAGTAAATTTAATGAGGCTCCTCATAGACTCTCAGATTATGCTAAAGCTGTTTGTGTATGTACATATATATGATAAAAGCATGTTTTGAAAATTTCATATATATGATAATAAGCATGTATGTACATATATATGATAATAAGCATGTTTTGAAAATCAATATCTTGTATGATTTTTGAGGAAATATTATTTAAGTAGTGCGCTTGTTTTAATCTCAAAAGTTAGTCTCTAAAAATAAGATTAATTTAAGTTCTATTTTGCATAAAATTTCACTCTTTAAGCAAAATGGTTTTTTTCATCATTTTTAATGGCTAATAATTTTCGAACAAATTGTTTTTTTACTTTTAATATAGCAAAAAAAGTCTCTAAAAGTCAGGTAAAGTTTTAATAAAAACAAGTTAAAATTATTTGTTTTTTTAAAACTTTTTTTAAAAAAGTTAACAAAATAAATAGTTGTATTGAATAAAATAAGTTATTGAAGAATAATTAAAAAATATAGATAAATGTTTATAATCTTATAACCCCGATAGATAAAAAGTATAACCTCTTTATATTTAAATTTTAAAACGAAAATCAAAATATTTTGCAATTTGTAGATAAATAAAAAAGTTTGCTTAGGTTTCAAATACAAAATGCACGACACTAAATATTTTAAGATATATATATATAAATTTTTTTGTAGTTATTAAGACATAAAAAAATTATTAAAACAAACAAAATTATCAAAATTCAAAGAAAATTAACTTTTTCAATTATAAATTAATTTAATTGACTTCTTATAAGTCAATATTATTAAATGTTCGTCTGTTAGACTGGAAATGTTAGACTGGACCTTAAATTGATTTTTTCAAATATGCATCAGAGAAATCTGATAAAGATTATTTCAGCATGGCCATGTGAATTTGCTAGATAAAGAAGACTTTTTCATAAATTTTATATGAAGATCTTGATGCTCTCTGGAATACTAAGAATATTTCTTAAATGTAGTTTCTTGTTCCTGGTGACTTCAAATTTCATTAATATGAACTCTGCGCGTTGAAACATCCACTATTATGCAAACACTATCAAATTAAACTCTTTTCATTTTTAATGAGGTAAGTGACATTGGTACTCTTAGTATTTTTTAGATTGGCATATCAGTATCCAAAAATTCAATAATCAAATAATTTTTTTTCAAAAAAATAATAATTATATGGAAAATATACCTGACTTTTAGAGACTACCTTAGGGATTATAAATAATTTCTCATTACTTTTTTGGTTTCCATAAATAAACACTCTTCAATTGATGCGCAGAAGAAATCTTATGGAAAAAAAAAGTACCATCTTAGATAATATTTGCATCAGCGATCAATTAAAAAAAAATCTTAATCCGGCTCACAATGATAACTTTTGTATCCAGCTCTCTAACTGAATTTTTTTTAAATGTCCACTATATGTAGATGAACAGAAAAATGTTTGTCCACCATATATAGATAAACAGACAATTTGGTTTGTATTGATTTTTAATTTTGTTGTTTAGTTTAATCTCTTTAAAATCACAAAAAATTTTAATTCCAAAACAAAAGTATCAACTTTAGCCTGCCATTATAAAAAAAGCCAAAATGCCAGATTATAAATTTTTTGTTCTTATAAAAGTATCCATAGCATTCTTGTTATCTTCAAAAAAAATATAACTATAAAACCAATTTGTTCAAAATTTATTAGCTGTTAAAAATGATGATTGCTTAAATAGTGAAATTTAATGCAAAATAGACCATTATTTAAACAGTATTTTTTCGAAAACCATATTAGATATTGATCTGAAATCCATATGAGATATTGATCTGATCTATTCCATTGATCTATTCCATATTAGATATTGATCTATTCCATATTAGATATTGAGCTATTTGATCCATTGATCTATTCCATATTAGATATTGATCTATTCCATATTAGATATTGATCTGAAATTTCCAAAACATGCTTTTAAATATATATGTATGTACATTCACTTGGCATGAAATGACTGGGCTGATACATCAGACTGGTTGATAGTATCAGCCAGTCTCAGTATTATTAAATGATACTGAGGCCAGCTGATAGTAGGGTCATTCCTTAGTTTTTGAAATGTACTCTTAATAAGAAATATCAGTAAGTGTTGCATAACCGCTAAAAAGGAGGCACAAGCAAAAAGCCATGAGTCAAGAAGATCCAACTCTCATCATTCTAGGCAGGAAACAATCTATCACAAGTTTGCCAGTTGTTCAATTAAACTTTTCTGCTTACCCCTAAAGTCTTTTTACAAGAGTTTAGGTGTAACTGCTGGCTGCAGTTAACATCTCCCCAAGATGATTATTTTTTATTAAGACTCTGTCTGTAACCTTTATTTAACAAGGTAGGGGTATTTAAGTCAGAGTTAACTTTTCCTAGTTTTTACATATAAAAACATATCCTCCAAGACAGAAGAACCTAGTGTAGGTTTTATTAGATTACATATTACCAGTAGCTATGGTATCAGTTTGATACAATAACAATAGTATGGGTTATCATGATGATCCTAAACCTGACCTGACCTGAAGTAATTAAATGAAGTTACTTTTGTAAGCATTAACAATTTGGTTATCAACTGATCGATTTGACAACCATGTTTATACTTGTCAACGTGCCCACAAAAGTGTAATTAAACCTTTTTTCCAACTTTTTATCTTTCTTGAGCTTAACAATGAAAGTTTTTTGTTATCATATGAAAAGCATTTGCACAAACTAAAACATGATACATTTAATTTATATTTTCTGTTTATAATTACAATTAAATCCTTCACAATCAATAGTTACCCATAGCAACAATATGAAAATTAAATTATTTTTGTTTTTAATACAAATATCTTGCAATAATACTAAAAACAGCTCTACTGATGATTATTTGAAAGGCCTCTAGTGCTAATAGTTTTAATATATATAAAAAAATATTTTGTTTTAGTATTTTTTTGGGTAATTATATTGTTTTTAATAAAAACATTTTGAGAAAAAAAATTTACTGGATTTTCTATTTGTTTCACTGTTCTTACTATTTTTGAATTTATATAAATATATATATATATATATATATATATATATATATATATATATATATATATATATATATATATATATATATATATATATATATATAGTTCTATAGTTTTTAAAACATTCTGAATGTTTTTAACAATATAAACAATGTTTTTATTTTTATTTTTTTTTACTGTAAATCATGCGCGGAGTGTTGCTACATCGACTATCTTATAGCCTGACTCGCAAGGGAGTGCTGCTACATCGACTGATAAATAGCCTGACCCACAAGGGAGTGCTGCTACATCGACTGAGGGTTTGGTTGGGGTAGGCAGTCTATTATTAATAAAAAAAAAAAATTCCGGTCTTGCATTTTAATTTTTACTTTTTGTCAACAAAATATGGAAAAAACTTTTGGACAACATATAAGGGTTCTATATATATATATATATATATATATATATATATATATATATATATATATATATATATATATATATATATATATATATATATATATATATATATGTGTGTGTGTGTGTGTGTGTGTGTGTGTGTGTGTGTATGTATATATTTATGTATATATATATAGATATATAAATTTTTTAATTATTCACCTCCCCATGGTCGAGAGGGCCACTACAGTCGAGGAGGCTACTCTTTGTGGTTACAACCCTCGCCTTAAGATGAAATAACGCTATTTCATCTTTAGGCGAAACGTTTATTTTATTTGCTTGTACAGAAAGAAAAACTTACTGTACACTTGAAATAGATGCAATAATACAAATACTATTACATTATATTATTACAGTTACTTATTATCATTTGTATGTATATACATTTTTTAGAAAAAGAAGGAAAAAACGAGGAATAATGAAAGAAAAGATGGCTGCCCCAATCTGAACCCTCTGTTAATGTAGTGGCAGCAGGCTATAAGATAGTCGATGTATGTACTAAAGCCTCCAGCAGCTGACTTTTTTATGATGTGACTAAAAAACTGATTATCTAAGCATGCATTTATATATATATATATATATATATATATATATATATATATATATATATATATATATATATATATATATATATATATATATATATGTATATATATTTATATATATATATATATATATATTTATATATATATATATATATATATATATATTTATTTCTTTAAAATGAATAAAAACAACTTTTGATGGAACTCTGAGTTTCATGCCTTTCGGCAATCATCAGCCATTGTGTATTTCGTCACTTAAAAACCATTTAAAAATTACAAATTAAAATTATGGTGGAACGAGTTCTGACGTTACAAAAATAAAACAAAATAAAAATAAAAAGGCGTCAAAGGCTTTAGTCCCCGGTTTTGATTAAGGATAGTTCAAATTTCTTTGAATGCCGGCACTTTGATACTATTTCATATCTTTTATTTAGTAAGTTTTCTCCTTTATATGACAATATATGAAATTTCTTGCGGAGACAAAGGTTGCAAACTTTAGATGCTTGATTGTAGGGCTTACATCATGCTATTATTTTCCATGTAACAACAGGTTTTATATTTTTCGCTTTAACTTCCATATTTCTTTGGAAAGTTCAGTGTCATTTTTATATTTGGGTACATTGAAAGATTTAAGATGAATGGCATATCTTTATTTAAATGCAGTTTCAATTATACTGAAATAAACTTTATTTTTGAATTGAGGATCTCCAGAATTTACAGTGGCTTGGTATACGACATTGTTAGAAAGGCATTGGTTATTTAACGGACAATTTTTTTGTCTATGCAGTTGCATTTGTTTGATGTTTTATTTTTATCGCTTTGTAAAATTTTATTGTTGTGTGCATTTATTAAAGACTTGACATTAGGCATGCAACTATAGCTAACTTTAATATAGTTTTGATTAAAAATTTCATGAAGCCTGTATTCTACTGGAAAGTGAATTAAAGCTAAGAAGCGATTTCCAATTTTAGTTTCAACATTTTTGCTAAATAGGGGGTTGTACCATATAATTTTACGTTTGCGATGTCTTTTTTGATTATTATTTATTTGCGGTTGGTAAGTGAGTTTTGAATTGTATCCTGGTTTACTTAGAGCCTTTTCATACAGAAGAATGGAATTATTGAAAACAGTTTCATTTACTGCCATAGTCGATAATCTTAACTCAATGGTGCGAGGGATCTCTTTTATTATATTAGGTGGATGGTTTGAGTTAGAATAAACGTACAAAAGTTGGTTATTAGGTTTACAATATGGTTGATAAGAACTGTCAATCAGGTTCAATATTACATCAAGATAATTGACAATTTTAATATTACATTGGATGGAGATAAGTAGGTTGTTACTTTTAAAAATATGTGTAAAATGCTTTTTGATTTTTTCCGTTTGTTGGCCACTTCTGTTTTCAAAAATAGCAAGTCCGTCGTCATGATACAAGCCAAAATTATTTTTATCGTAATGTTGAGAGAGCTGAGAAAATATAAAAATACCAACGCATTCGCACACTTCAGTTCCATCAAATGCTCCCATTGTGACATCAAATAATCTCTTTTTTTTATTATCCAAGCGTCATCGTTTTTAAAAATTAAAGATTTTCTTGCATGATATATTAATTTTTTATCGTTGTCATTTATAATAACATGTTGTTCGGCGAAATTGATTGCATTGGTAAGAGTGTTTTCACTAATAGATGGGTAAAAATCATTCATATCAAAAATTAGAAATTTGCAAAGGTGTTTATTTTTGATTTTTTTAAACCAATCTATAACAAATTGAGTGCTTTGCCATTGATTCAACTGTAGTTTATTTTTTAATTCGTGAATAATTTTAGAAATAAATAAATATTGCTCTATTATTTAATAATATTGAGCACTCTTAAACGCACAAGAGTATTTGTATTATTATTGTTATACCATAATAATACATTATCTATTTTGTGTATATATATATATATATATATATATATATATATATATATATATATATATATATATCAGGAATTATCTTTTTCCGGAGTTCCGGATATTTTTCTCAACTTTTAGTTTTTCCGGATATCCAAATTTTTATCGATACATACAAGTTTAGGTGTATATCTTTGTAATATATTTGTTTTTTAAGCTTTTTCCCTCATCACTCGGACAAAAATTAAAAAAAGTTTGAAAAAAAAAATTGTAACACTTCAGTTAAAAACAAAATTAGGAGGAATATAAGGGAAAATACATTCCAGATTTTTTCCCTATATTTTACCAAAACAATTTTCCGGATTTTAAAATTTTGGTCTGGGTGATCTATGATATATATATATATATATATATATATATATATATATATATATATATATATATATATATATATATAATATATATATATATATTTATATACTTTTTTGTATTTTTAGGCCATTAATCTTGGATTGTGTGTTCCTGATAAGTGTAATGCAGACGATGTTACTAATATATTAAAAGCTATTTCTCAGAGTAAGTCTTTTTTATCGTTAAATTTACAAGCCAGCTTTTAATTCAGCTGTAATTGTTGTAAATCTTGAACCTTAATGCATAATAAGAAATTTTTTTGGCATTGCATTTAAGTTTGATTTCACTTTTTTTTACTGTGTTCACTTATTTTAGGTTGAGGGGGCCACCTCAGTTGAATAGAATATTTATTTTTTAATGGTGGAGGTCAAACTCAGAACTTCTCACTTACTCGCTCTCCCACTATGTTACTAACTCTTTAGTCTTTTAGTTATTAATATATTTTGTAACATAATAAACTCAGAACATTATTACAGGCTTAACTAAAAATAAGTTCATGAGGTTCATTACAGTTTTTAGATTTCAAATCCTTAAAATCTGAAATAGAAATAAAGTTTCTGATATTCTGCTATTCAATCTTAATGACAAACAGCCCTATTGGTTTTCATATCAATTAGTCTATTAGTTAAACATTTATTATTGAATAAGTAAATTGGTAAAGATAAAAGGCATTCATACTGATGCTAGGCATCCATAGAAACTACAGTAAGCAAAACTTGATATTTATATTATTATGTATTAGGTATTTACATTTCTCTTAGTATAAAGCTGTTTTATTGTTATTTATTAAACCTAGAAATATCTTAAATCATTTACATTTTTGTCATTGATTTAAAGAGTTTTACATTATAATTTAAGTTATTAATTTAATCGTTCGAGTTACCTATTGTGTTACCGTATATACATTGTGTATCATAATTATATTGTTTACTATAGTTACATTGTTTACCATAAATACATTGTAAATAGCCATTTTATGGCTAATTTCTTAATAGTCATTAATGGAATTGTCTTCAAAATTTTTTTTAAATTTTGTAATCTAAATTATTTTGATTTTTGTTCAATACACCACTATTGCCCCTAACACCACTATTGCCTCTAACACCACTATTGCCCCTAACTAATGCTGTTCAGTATAAAGCAAAGTTGTTGGTATATATGTGGTCAATATGTTTATTATGCTGTTTAACTTCCTTTAGTGTATACTTAAAAAAAATAACTATAATTTATCATGTATACTAAATTGTGTCCTTTATCTTATAAAAACACTTATTTGTAATTTTTTTAATTTTTATATCCTTATAATTTGTTTTATTATAATTTTTATAAGATTTTTTAATAGTTGTTTTTACTTGATGATAGCTTTTTGGATTATACTTGATAATGGCTGCTTTTTATTTATCTTCCTTGCAGAGAATCTTTAATCTTCTGAATCTTTAAAGATTTCCAGTTCATAACTTCTGTTCATAACTCTGTTTATGTTAATCATAAATAAGAAATTAACTGAACTGTTGTTCATAACTCTTTACACTAAAAGGTTATTTCACTAAAATGTTAAAGGAAGAGAACAAAAAACTGTAAATCTAATTGCATACTTGCATATGTTTGCTTCTAATTGGTGATGTTTACAACAATAAATGTTCAAGATTTTAATTTATCAGCGTTTTTTTCTTTGGTTTTATGTTTCTTTTGGTGATGTAGCAGTCAACTATTATGCCAACAGTCAATTGTTATGTCACCAAAAAATATTTTAAGTTAACATCACTTTGGTAATTTGGTAAGTTAAAGGCAAACCTCATATAAGTTCATATTATCAAGATAAATATATTGGTATTGCTTTGGTAACATTAATTTTTTCTAAAATTTAAATGTTTTAATTTTATTTATTAAAAAATATTGTTATTTAGTTACACCATCTTTGTTTACAATTCATGAAAATATTCAGTCTATAACAACTTTTGGCGGTGATGCGTTTTGTTCAAAACCTGGAACAAATTATTCAAATGGAACAATTGTTATGATGTAAACAATTTGATTTTCTCTAATTTTTAATTATAAAAATAAATTTTATCTTTTTTCTTATTAATTATGAGTTAAAGAATAATCAATTAGTAATTTGGTATCCAGGCTAATATTTAATACATTTATAATGGTAACTGTGTCCACAACAATTATTGTAGGCAACCAAAAATTAAAGCCAAAGTTGAAAATTTATTGTAACTTTTTTGCTGCAATAAATTAAAAAGTTTTATGTTTGAATGCTATGCTGTCATCTTTTTATTTTCTTAAAAATTTAAAAACTATTTAAGTAGCCCACCCAATGGGATTGCATCCCATAGCAAATATGGCTTTCCTATTAATTTAGAACTGCTCACCCCATTGGATGCTTTTGCTTGCTCTTAAAAAAACTGTTATGATATATCGTAAAATCTTGATTATAATACGCACTTTTTTTTCACATTTTATTCCGAAAAAATGTGGGTGCGTATTATACTCGAGATCAAAAAAATAGTCGTTTTTAAACACTGAACAAATGTATAGCACAACTGCTCACATCTTTACTCCGTAATTCATCCGCATGTTTAAAAAAAGGTTACCAAACCGAACTCACTGTACGTATCGCACACGCGTTCATCTAATAAGTGATAGTTGTTGCAAGTACAAAAATTTATTATTTTATTTATTTCCGTAAAAATGTCTTCAAGACGGTCCTATAAAGCAGCAGAAAAATTATCAATAGTTAAATATGCTGAGTCTCACGAAAGTCGAGAAGCAAGTCGTCACTTTTCCATAAACGAAGCAAATGTTCGATTGAATATTTAATTTCTGCATTAAGTTTTGGTTTGCTGAGTAATCTTTCTGATTTCAAATAATTATTTGGAATTTTAAGAAACTTATTGGATTAAAATTATTTTAACGATTTTTAAATAAAAATTGATAAGTAACAGGTGCGTATTATAGTCGAATTTTAATTTTTCGTAGAAGTTTCGCGCAAAATCAAGCATGCGTATTATACACAAGTGTGTATTATAATCATGATTTTACGGTAATTGCCCATTGAAAATTGATTTTTTTGAGAGTTGGTTTAAGGAATGATAAGCTATAAATCTTTTGGTGTTGAAGACAATGTTATACAATATTAATATAACTTTATAAGATTTTGACCTCTTTTTTCAAGTTTTGTTTCTATCAGTCAAAGTGGTAAGATTCTATCAGTCAAAAAAGTGATTTTCAGTGTTTCTTAAATAAAATTAGAATATTGGCAATGCCCGTAATTTTTCTAAAAAGTTTCATACTCTAAAAATCTGTAATATAATAAAAATTAAGAATTTTATATGGGAAAAAGTTTTAAAATTTGAACTTAGTCAATGAACCATCTGTAATGAGTATATTGATTTAATTGATTTTTTTTGTGAATTTTTACAGTTTGAATTTGTAATGTTAGTTTACTTTTTATTTCATTCTAAAGTTTCATCTTTTTTTTATGAATTTAGTTTTATTAGTACTCTACTGTTATTATTGTGCATGTTTGGTACACTGATAGAAGTTATTTCTGATTTTCAAAAAAAACACACTGGCCCAAAATATATATTGTACTTTAATGAAAATGATCTCAAAGATAACAATGAAAAAAATTATATAGAATTAAAAACTAGCAAAAAAGGTTCTTTGATTTTTTTTTTAACTTTTTTAAGTTAAAATTTTAAAACTGTTTTAAAAGTAATACTTAAAATTATTTTTGTTTTTTTAGATGGAATTCTTTTTAAAATATTGATCTGCTTCTCTCTTATAAAAAACACTAAGGCTGTATTTAATACAAATTCTCCTGATGGTGCTATAGGTTCAATAAATGGAATTCGTGTATTATCTATAATGTGGGTGATTCTCGGTCATATATTGGTATTTGACAACAACACGTTTGGTATTGTTTTGATTTTCACTTTATTAAGTTTTGAATAATTATTAGTCAATTTAAATTAACTAAACTTGTTTTCAGTTAAGCAACATAAACTAAAGGGTGTGGTTGGTGGTAAATTTTTGATTAACAGATTTTTTTTTTGCCTATGCGGTGAATCTGTTGAATGGATTAAGCATGTGCTAATTTATTATACAGGTGTTAGACATGTTAATAAACTTCAATAAAATTTGCTGACAATTAAATTTGTGCAAATAGAGTAACAAGACATTTCAGTGTTTTGTTACTTAGTAAAAAAATGTTTTCACATTCAATGCATTCTTTCACTATTTGGATTTAAACTTGAAGTCTGCAGAAATATTTTACTGTTGAATCTTGGATAAATGAAAATTGACTTTAACAATGTGGTTAGTTAATTTAAACTGATGTGTTAACCTCTACTCTTGTATATAGTATAAGTAAAATATTTAATATGACTGATCAAATTCATAAGCGTCTCTTTTTTGGGAAAGGTTCAACAAGAAAAATTTATTGAAAATATTGCAACAAACAGACAAGTTTTTGCAACTCTCTAATAGACAAGTATGAAGATGCCTAACATTCTTTAACTTGATTATCATTTATTTGAGACCTGCTGTTGTTCTTGCCTTTTTTTTTCTAAATTAGGCTGAGATAAACCTAACTTATGGATTTTTAGGAAGAATCAGATTTGTTTTTTGCCAAAGCAAAAAACAAAAGCAAAAGCATTTTTATTTATGAGATTTACTCAAAAGAGGATAACATTGAAGTTAAACTGTAAAATAGAGGTTCAGAGTGTTTATATTGAAACAATAGAAAAATAGTCTTTCAAACTCTGTTTTTGTTCAACATTTAGCTTTATGAGAAGTTGTTTTTCTTGAATGTTCAGTTGTACATGAATCTTGGCAGTCAGCTGTAAGAACTATGCTAAATTCTAAAAGATTTGACACTTAAAAGTTGTCATTTAAAAGAAAAGCAAAAAGTAAAGTATTTGGATTAGTTCCATAACTCTACACTCCATGACAAAGAGGCAAAAGTGCTTGATGTAATGCTTGGCAATAGCACTGATAAGAATGATAGTGATGGTGTTTTTGTAGATTTGACTGTTTATGCTTTAGTTAATACAACATCTAAATTAATTTAAAAAAGCTTTCTATAATTGAACTTTATTTTATTTAAAAACTTTTTAAAATTGTTTTTATTTAAAATCCAGCTTATTCGGAAATCCTAGAGTTTATTTTAAAATTGTAAGTTCAACACCAAAAAATAATTTAAAAATAAAATAGCAAGTTAGGGTCTGACTGAAGCTTAGATAAGCTTGAAGCTTAAGAGATAAGCTTGTAGCTTAGAGAGATAAGCTTTTTGCTTACAGAGGTAAGCTTGTAGCTTAGAGAGGTTTAAGAAATAATAATGGCTATAAGTAAAAATCATTTATTTAAATTTTATATACAAAAATAAAAACATTTTCAAACAAAAAATTGATATGGTCATTTTTTATGACATTTTGTAGCAATAATTTTCTTTCACAGAGTTTTTATTAAAAGTAAGTTAAACCAATTGTTTTTTAGTTAACTCCAAATTAAAGTTCATTTTTTTATACAGCAAACTTACGGTCTCTATTATACTGTTTGTGGTAAAAAAAACACTCTATTACATCTAGCAAGACAAAATTAATTACAGTGTGTGTTAATCCACATAAATTTAATTGAGGAAACTATTTGAATTTATTGTTTTTTAAAAAACCACAAAAACCCAAATTAAAAAACATTCTGAATGTTTTTAAAACATACTAAATGAATTATAATAAAATTTTATTTTTATTTAAATAAAAACATTTGAATATTTTTTTTTTTACTGTAAAATATGCACAGATTGTTAATACATCAACTATCTTATAGCCTGCTGCTACAGGGAGTGCTGCTACATTGACTAAGGCTTTGGTTGGAGCATGTATACCAAATAATTAAAAAATAAAACTTTTCAATTTTTTCTGGTCTTTAAAACAATTTTAAAAAAAAGCTTAAACTTGATATTTTATGAGAAAAATTTAAAACAACCAAGCAAAAATGTGTGTGTGTGTGCATGTGTGTGTGTGTATATATATATATCATCCCTCAGAATAAGGGTCGGCTTTCGGGAATGCTGACCTAACTGCCGACCTAAAAGTGCTTGAGGTTGGCTAAAAATTGCTGACCTCATTTCTCTTCTTTTTTTTTTGCTGACCTGAAAGATTGAGGTCAGAAAAATATTCCCAATGTCATTTTTCCTAATTTCAAGGATTGTATGTATATATATGTGTATATATATATATATATATACATACATACACATATAATAAAAATAAATTGCACTTATTATCACTTAAGCAACATTGGGCTATACATGCAGTAACTATATATACATTAATTTAATAACTAATTAGTGCCAAGGTAGGTACATTCAAAAATAATCTTGGTTTTGTAGCCTAGTCTAATAATTTGACCACCACTGTATATATATATATATATATATATATATATATATATATATATATATATATATATATACATATATATATATATATATATATATATATATATATATATATATATATATATATATATATATATATATATATATATATATATATATATATATATATCTGTGTGTGTGTGTGGATGGGTGTGCACTAATGCACTCAAATATACTTGCAAAAGTTAGAGGTAGCAATAGTTCTGTTAAAACATTTGTATTAAATTGAAATATAAAGTTTTTTAACTAAATACCATCAACCGGGGTAACTTTGGTCAGTTTCAGCGGTTTTTCTTAAACATCTCTAAATCTTATTAATTTTTTTACAGTTTTCTCTTGTGGTAATAATATTATTGGTCTTGGCTATAGGCCTCTATATTTTTTTTTTTTTTTTTTTTATTACAAATATTTTTTTTTAAATATTAAAAAAAAAAATGACAAATGTTACCCCAATGTTTTGGGGTAACATTTGTCATTTATTATTTATCATATTTGATCAATAATACCCCTGCTATAGGGTAACATTGGTCACTTTTTGGAGTTTTAAAAAATCATCAGTCCTTAAACACTTTAAGAAACATGAAGTAAACATTTAAATGAACAAAAAATTTTGCAACTAGCTCCCTGTTATTGTGCAAAAGCCATTAAAAGTCATTTTCTAGTAGATCATCGTGATCTGAGGATAATGACACTTGTTCAACTCTTGCCCTTTTCTTGTTACTCTTGGTATTATTGTTATTCTTTGATGTAGTAGGAGTTGTGTCATTCACCAGATCTTGTGGTGTTATTGATTTGCCAGGTGTGATCTTTTTTCCTCTAGAGCGCTTTGTTTTGCTATAGCTTCATTGAATACTTCCTTAACAGTACTACCGGTACCTCCTCCAATGTCATTGTAAACCTGTGACAAACACTTCATGACCATTTCTCTATTGAAGGGAAATATTCCAGTAGCTTCGAAGGCAGATCTCAAATTATTGCTTTTCAATTGACGTTGCAGTAGAGCAAGGAGACCGCGGAACTGATTTTTTCATGGCACCATCAATCCAAGTAATCTTTCACTAGAACTTTGATATCTATTGAAGTCAATGGAAGTTTCCAGTGGGAGAGGGTATTGATTGAAGTTACAAGATGTGTTTTAGTCTCATTACTCAGACGCAATGGTGTCCCTAACTTCTTCGAATGTCGATTTTTACACTTGTTCTGTAATGTACCCAATGGAATTCTAAACTGTTGACTAGCCTTTTGCACGCTCATTTTTCCAGTTAAACATTCTTTCATAGCATTGGATAACGTTTCTTGTATGTAGTTGCATATGCTCTTGAACCAGGCTTTCGTTTATATTTCCTCGGCATTTTCACCGGCTAAGAATCCAAATGGTTCAATAAATGTATCAGAAATGTCAAAAAATGCCAAAATAATGTCAATTTAGTCTACGAAGTAACTGTGCTATATTCACAAAAGCTGTTGATATACCAAAATTGTTGATATAAATTGTTAATATAATAGTTTATATATATTGTTGGTATCTGTAACAAAATTAAAACATTTATTATCTTTGTTAAATTTGAGGATTTAAAAAAAAAATCAACAATTGACCAAAGTTACCCTGGCGACCAAAGTTACCCCAGTTGATGGTATCATTTTAACAAACATTTTTTGAATAAAAAAGAATTGCAAAAAACAATTTGGTTTTTGTAGTTCCATATTTTTATTCCATATTTTATTTTTATTCCTTATTTTAGCAAAATTATTATAATAAAACTTTATTGGA